>NW_028186734.1:4423489-4548534 GCF_003343005.1 Rhea americana
GGAAGCAAGAAAATATTCTGGTTTTCAGCCTTGATTTTTTCGTTTGTTGGTTTGTAATTCACCACCTAGCGAAAAGTTACATATGCAGTTCCAAACAGCAGAGGTTTCTTGCTCTTGTGTGCACTTTCTCACTGACTGCTAACTATTTTCCACCATTGGATAAGGGGAAAAAACTCAGGGTTAAAAATAAAGATGGAGCCCTAAAATATCTCCAAACCAACAAAAGGAAACGGATGTGTTTATTTTTTGGTTGGTTTCCAAAAATCTGAAGGAGGTAATACTTTATGTTAAAAACATTTATAAGCGAGGGTAATGGACACAGCTAGATAAAGAGTCGGTTGCCTTAAGTGTGAGGTAACAAGTAAGCTAAGCCCCGTCTGTTTTGCRGCGCAGAACGAATGTCTCCATGCAAAGCCAGGAACTATCGAGTGCTTAGGAGAGCAGCAGCGTGCAAGTCGGTGGTGTCGCCCAGCTCTGCTCGCTGCCGGTTCGGTTGCAGCAGGAACCGCATTGCCCAGCTGCTGGGCAGYCCCGGGCTCCTCGGGTGCCGCTGCAGCGGTACGAGTCGGGTGCTACAGCCGAAGTCGAACAGCCGCCCCACAGGCGGGTTTGGGTATGCATCTCCGGCTCTCAGCACGGAGACGGGGATTTGCCTGGTGTGGCAGCGGCCGGCGGGCTCCCTGCCAGCAGCTCCGAAGCAGAGAGAGCTGGAGGCYGGCCTGAGTCTCCATAAACCCCATCAGTAACATTTTTGACAAGATAAATTGCATTTTAAATGCGGAGATGACCTTGGTAATCAGGAATAAATCAGCAGGATAATCAAAATTGATGGGTGAGTCAAATCCAGAAAATTTATATGCTGGAGCCCTATAGAACAGCTTGAAAATCCCCATAAGTCGGGTCCTGGCTGAAATTTTGGTCCCTTTGCTGTAGTAATTTAAACTTTTCTATTTACTTTGGCGTTCCTCTGTTCAGTGACTTGGCCTGATCGAAATGCTTTGATATGTTCAATGAGAATAAAAAATATAAAAGCTGACGGGTAGTGTCTTGGTTTAGGACAACTGTGAACACGAAATTTAATCCTGGGCTTTACAGGAGGGACTCTCTAGAACATACTTGGGAGGGAAAGCAATTAATACTGCATTAAAAAAGAAAAAAAGGCAGTTCTTCTTTTTTACTTTGCTTTTTAATGCCTTGTAATTTGGGCCAAACTAAACAGTACTTACGCCACTACTGATGTTACAAGTTCATGTACCACTGCTGATGTATGTACCTTAGTTAACATAGCACTCACTGGAAAGGAAAAGAAAGTGTAATTTCTCCAGAGCATGGACAAGAGGAGAGCACAGAATGAAGCTGGTCCTCCCATTATGTTATTTTATTCCCTGCTGTTACTTGCTCTCTTGAAACACTCTTGCTTTTGCCCTTTTGACAGGTGGGATATTGTCACRTTACACAGCCAGCAGAGCCGAAATTGCTCTAACACCCTTATCCCTTAAACAAACTGTAATCTACTGGCACTGCTCTGACACTCTTCTAAAACCTATTTACTGGCTTCAGTATACCTACTCCTGGTTCRTATCAGTGCAATAAAAGTAGAATCAGGCCAATTCTCTGATTTGCTTATGCCTGACATGCAGCTTACACTACTTTTATATCGATGAAGAATTTGGCCTTGAGATCTCCATGCTCTCAGTTTGACCTAGTATTTTTAAAAAATACTTCCAAAACTGTGCCTCTCTCTTCTGCCTTTCCTTCATCCTTTCCAGATTCTGCTAGCACACACTTCATGTCAGCAAACTCAGCGAAAGTCCTGGACCTGTTACAGGCCATTTATTGCTTTCTATTGTACTCATACTTGAGATTACCTATATTTGCTTTCTTAAAAACATTTTGGAGAGAAACATCTTTCTTGAAGGGCTGATGAAATATTTTTCCCTTGAAGTTGTTTTGAGATAAGACTGATTTTTATCTAACRAGAAACGGTGTTCTTCATAAAGCATGTCAGGCAGCAGTTTCTGATTTTGGCGAAACACTGAATGCTGGAGAATCACGCATTGAGACTCCAGTGCTGGCAGCTGTCACAGCATCACATAATCACAGAATCATTAAGGTTGGAAAGGGCCTCTAGAGATCATCTAGTCCAACTTCCTTGCCTAGCAGGGTCACCTAGAGCATGTTAGACAGGATTGCATCCAAGTGGGTGTTGAGTATCTTCAGAGAAGGAGACTCCACAACCTCTCTGGGCAACCTGGTCCAGTGCTCCGTCACTCTCACAGGAAAGAAGTTCTTCCTCACGTTCAGGCGGAACTTCCTGTGCTTCAGTTTCTGCCCATTGCCTCTTGTCCTGTCGCATGGCACCGCTGAAAAGAGCTCAGCCCTATCCCCTTGACACCCTCCCTTCAGGTACTTGTACACATTGATCAGATCCCCCCTCAGTCTTCTCTTCCCCAGGCTGAAGAGGCCCAGCTCTCGCAGCCGTTCCTCGTAGTGCAGGTGCTCCAGCCCTCTGATCATCYTCGTAGCCCTACGCTGGACTCTCTCCAGTAGCTCCATGTCTGTCTTGTACTGGGGAGCCCACAACTGGACACAGCACTCGAGATGTGGCCTCACCGGGCTGAGCAGAAGCGCAGGATCACCTCCCTTGATCTGCTGGCAGCACTATTCCTAATGCACCCCAGGAGACCGTTGGCCTTCCTGGCCACAAGGGCACATTGCTGGCTCATGGTCAACTTGTCATCCACSAGCACTCCCAGGTCTTTCCCTGCAGAGCTGCTCTGCAGAAGGTCAGCCCCCAGCTTGTACTGGTGCCTGGGGTTATTTTTCCCTAGGTGCAGGACTCTGCACTTGCCCTTGTTGAACCTCATGAGGTTCCTCTCCGCCCAGCTCTCCAGCCTGTCCAGGTCTCTCTGAATAGCAGCACAGCCCTCAGGTGTGTCAGCCACTCCTCCCAGCTTGGGATCATCAGCAAACTTGCTGAGGAGGCACTCTGTCCCCTCATCCAGGTCACTGATGAAGAAGTTGAACAGGATGGGACCCAGTACTGAGGTCTGGGGAACTCCACTAGCATGCCACTGTCGCTTTGGTGCCAGGGGTCTACTCTGTTCGTGGGTGGTATCTTCAGTGCTATATCACAGACAGTTTCTCCCACAAGCACRGCTCTGTCTCTTTACCATCCCAGAATCTGAGGAAGGAGTCTGACATACAGGCAGGCCCACTCCTCAGAAGTCCTCTAAGAGGATGTCCATCTCAGCCTTCCTTGTTTTGGAACAATATATTTAAATATTTAATATTTCACCAGATAAAATCAACATGGGACAGACAATTATTTTCTGGCCACACTACTTGCAAATTTTAAAGGCCTTTAAATTATATAAAAGGTTATGATGCTTAATCTGAGCAGCTAACTCACAGAGCTGTGATTTACTAACAAACAATACCACCAGGACTAACCAGATGATAGAGAAGATAAACAGCCAGGCTAAAAGTGGTGAAGGACTGTGAGAAGGATTTCAAAGAAATCACAAAATTATATTTTCAATATGTATTTTTACAAGATTAAATTCCAGGAGTGTTGTAGGAGTTAGGCATGATGCGTCAAGAGATGGTGATGGCTAAGACACATTTAATGATTAGTTGAAGATCAAAGATTCAAGATGAACAAAGTATAAGCAGACAGATCCTTTGACTTTCCTGTCTCCTGACATGGAAGACCCCATACAAGAAGTCATGCTGCAGGCAAAAGACACAGCTAGGCTGTATGAGCATACTGCATATAGGTTAGGACCATCTAAYTATCCTCCTCTGAGCATAGAGAAGGACCCCTTTGGGTGGCAGACATTATAGGTCAGAGCACATATCAAGCACATCCTCAACCAGTGATCTATCTCAGGGATCGTGGAGCAGGAAAGATGTCATAGCACTTCACCAGAGTTGCTGCTAAATGAGACAGAGGCTGTGGGGGTGCRCAACATGACAGCCAGCTGTGTGAGACTTCAGTCACCTGCTAGGGATGATGTGCTTACTATAAGCAACAGGATCTTCTCGCACTGAGACCAGACATGAGTTCAGCCACTGGAAATGAAGGAATCAGGAATCAGTTCACTTCATTGTCTCCAGAAGCAACTGCTGCCTTTGAGCAACCAATAAAAGGATTCTGCTCTTAGTACTTACCCATTCATGTTCTAAACTTTTTAAACCATTGATTAAATATAACTTTTTGCTAGATTATTTGGTTCTTTTTGTTACCCCTCATGATGATACGAACAACCTTTCTGAAGTCATGTAGTAGTTTTCTGTACTGAAAGAATAGGAATGCAGTTCTGGATGGCTTTTTTTCTCCCAGATAATTATCATTAAAATTGTAAATCTTCTCTATTTCATGGAAAAATATAATTTGATGGCTCAACAATGTAAGCATCCTCCTTCTCCACTGTGCTACCCACAACTATAACTGCAGCTTGTTTGGAAATGGAGTGTACTGCAATGCATACATACAAAGCAGTTCAAATTCTGGTCATACTCAGACAGCAGTTACTGCCATAATTTTCTGGCTTTGCATTAACTCATTGAGCAGGAGCCTTGGCTTGATCACAGCATTTTTTCTTGTCTGAAAGATGACCTGGTTAATAGAGGAAACACTGAAGCTTCTCTGTTCCTTCTCTTTCTGTCTCACACATGCACATACAAGCATGAATGTGCACCTATATATAGAACACACACACGCACACGYACACACAYATGTGTATTTGTATAGGCATACAAATTAATCTTTAYACCCCTTTGCAGTGCCAATCTATATGAAGACTTGGTGGGGCAGTCTGCTGCTCCGCTGCTGTCTTAGTTGCTTTCCTTTCCAATAATCCAACAGATGCTCTTAGGTTATGTAGAGGGGAAGTAGCTACGCCAACTACTTCTGGACAGACAAAATAGACTCTTGTGGCTATAATGTAATGTTTTCCTTGGAATATATGTTGTGCCATAGGAATAGGTGGCATTCCAGGCTCTTGAAGGAACATACTTTTTCTTGGAGCCAAGGTGAAGTATTATCTATCAGAAAATAAAAATGACTGTCAGCAACAACATGGCCTACTTTTCAAAGAAATTAGGCGTACACAAATAAAACAGTCAGAAAACTGGCTCTAACCCAGGTGACAACTGATTTCTGTTTCTTTTAGGAGCTGCACATAGTCAGTAACACTGTCAGTTCACACGTGAAAAACCACCCCAAGTCTAAGTGTCTTTCCAAGCTGTGGTGAGTCTTCAGGGTTCAGCTGCAAGCTTACTGGTTGGATGTACACTGGGCCTGGTGCAAGAGGCTGCACTAGTAGCAAGTCTACTGTCCCAGCAGGTAGGGTGTCCCTGGTCTTCCTATGACAGGTCCCTTCTCCTTCCTGGGTGGCATCCTCCTGAGGGAGGATATTTGCCATCAGGAGCACCAACAGGATAAGAGTGAGCCAAGTTGCTGCTGTCACGGGCAGGCAGCAAGTTGTGCTTGCCAAGGGTTTATGCACAAATGAAGGGGTACGTGGCTGGCTGGAAACAAGGACATTTGACTGGGGCTGCATATCCTTCCAGGTAAGCAGGAACCATTCTGGCTTTATTACCTCCAGATGATTCTCTGGTATCTGAATGATTGAACCACGACAGCCATGAGTGTGTGCATACTCTGGGATCCAGCAGCATCTCCCATCTCCTGAGCTGAAGGACATACCCTAGGTCAGTGCCACTCAGAGACTCAAGCACACATTTGCTTTCTTTGTGGCCTTGGCTCCCAGCCAGGGAAATGCCAGGGGATCCTGAGAGCATGGTGAAGTACAAGCTGTAGCTGTTGCTGCAGTGTGGGTAAGGTTATATACTAGGAGCCGCCCTGACAATGATGCTGCACAAATGGTGAGTGCCCCACCAGGGCTCCCAGGCAGGCTTAAGCCCTGTTTCAGGCATCCTATGTAGCAGTGTCTCATATTCAAAACTTGGGCTCAAAATAAATAGACTTGGGGACATGAGTTTCAGAAGCTCGAGTTATGATCACATAACTCGATGTGTGATCAATCTAAAACTGATCACATTGTCTCTCAAGAGCACTGAAGTCAGAGCCTGCTCTTYACCTCTTGCGGTCGCTTACACTGCTGCAAGACAAGAGAAGTAGATGCCAAATGCCTGACAGTGTTGTACAGCAACTGCACAAGCTGTGAGGCAGCTGAGAAGCAGTATCCATTGGTGTTATTAAAGGTAGAATTTGCCTCGTATTAGTGAGAATGATTGGAGGATGCAGAGAAGACTTTAAAAACAGCAAATCAGAGGGGCTCCACCTGTTTAGGCTTTCTAGGGGAGGCAAGAGGGGTTCCTGGTTCCTGTATGCAGTCACTGTGGGAGCTTGTCTTCGTAAAAGGAAGGAAGTAAATGAGAGGACAGGAACCTCGCTGCCTGAGAAGACAAGGAGAGCTTGGAACTGTAAAATCTTGTTTGCTAATGACAGTTCTGAGAATTTTAAAAAATGAAGTGGAAAAAAAATCCATGAAACATTGATTAGATGCCAGTTCACATAGCTCTCTTTGGCTACTATGTATTATTCTTATTTCCTTTAAAGACTAATAGATCCTACTCTTGACAAGCGCAAAGCCAGGAGGTGGGATCTTATCCAGTATTTTCATTTTTTAGCCCACAAGAGGCAACGATTGTATCAGAATATTATTTGTCTGCCCAAACCACATTCACTGTGTGAACCTCTGCAGAGGACTTCTGTTCTCAGGAAAAACTGTTCTGTCAGACAGAGTGCAGAAAAAAAAACTCCTCGTCATCCTTTTGAAGTCAGTTCTGTTAGGGCAGAATCACTTTTCCTAGGCCAAATTTTCAGAGCCAGCTTTTAAATTTGTGTTCACAGTTGTTATCTGAAAATCCCTACTCACAGACCAGGCTGGATCCAGATACATCAAAAGGCTGAGGTACATGTATGAAGAAGTGGTGAGTTATGAAAACAACAAGGTGAACCTGAAGAAAAGGCTAATGKAGCTGGAAATGTGGTTGAGCACATCTGATTTCCCTCCAACACATAGGAAGCCTGGCTTTTTCGCTGAACATATTTTGAAGAAGGAAAAGTCGAGTCATTATATGCAAAGAGCTTTGAAATTCTTATATGGAGGCGTTTTAAGGAATATGTGGGAGATCTGATGGGCAGATTGGGTTCAAAGTATTTGCCCTAGTTGGTCTATAAAGCACTAGGGACTTCTAGCCCTGTAAAAGCAACCCACAGAGCTCTTCATGTTCCTAACTTGTCTTCTGGATGACATTAATGTAGGGCCAGTCCCAGAAGGCAGGCGCTATCCTTAGCTTCGTGGTTATCTGCTTGTGCACATTTTCTCCAGCACTTAGCGTTACCAGATCCTGACTCATAAGAATGGATTTGCTTTTTTACAAAGCTACCAAAGGGTCCTAGCTTTAGCATGTGTGTGAGTGTCCTGATAAGGGTATGACAGTGTGTGGGAGGCCAAAGGCGGGTAATGCCACTGGTATGTTTAGTGGGGAATTAACTGTGTGTGTGGAATGACCTCTTCTTCCAAAACCTAAGACAGAGGCCAAGGAGAAGGACCAGTAGTGACAGTTCAGGGTTCAATCCACCCTACCAAAACTTTCCATCCTCATGAATGGAACCATTCACACGATTCTGCTTCCCATTTTACTTCAGTATCCTTTCAACCTTAAAATAGAGAAGCTCTTCTCAAGGGAATAACTTCTGGCATAGTGCAGCCCCAGTGATGCCAGTGCGTCACACCAGGGTGGAGGTTGTTCCCCATATCTAACTGTTGGCTGGTTTTCTGGTACTAGACCTCAAGAAGCACACCTCTGAGAGGGCTTGCACCATTTTGGGCTCAGCCTGTTTCCTTTGAGAATATCATTCTGCAGAAATGACTAGAAAACAAGCAGAGGAACTCATAAAAATGTTGAAGTTGTTTCTGAGTACCAGAGTTTAAAATGGAACCACATTTTATGGAATTTTTCACATACATCCTCCCCCTCCCTCAAAATTTCAGTGTTCTGTTTTCTTCTCTTCACCTTCTTTTTGACATATTGCCACTGAGTGAAATGAAATGAGAAATAACAAGGAGTTTGCCCTGACATTTTATTCCCCACCTCATCCATTCATCTACCCTGACTCTTCTCAGTTTTATTTTTTTTTTTAGTAATATGGATTGGCTCAAGGGAAAAGTAGGCTCTGTTCATTTATTTGTTCTAACATACCTATTCTGCTGTTCTTTGCCACGTTTCTTATTCCTTCAGTGTATTTTTGGGCTATCTAAACCTGGAAAACAACCCATTGCCTGCAGATTCACTCCAGATCAACAGGGAGAGAAAACTCTGGCCCCAGCATCTGAAATCAAGAGCTTTATGGCCTAGTCTTGCCTCATTTTTAAGGGGTTTTGTACAGCAGAATTGGAAAGAACAAAGAGACACTTACAGCCCATGTTCCGAAATACCAAGAATAACAAAGCAAAGGCTTAATGAGTTCAAATGTGTATGTCTGCTGTGACTAATGATGCTTAATCCTGCTACAAAATAATTCCTTTATATGTTCTTCTGTTTTTTAAAAAATGCATCATTGCTGCACTGGGGTCATAAAAATTACGAATATGTTTTCCCATGGCTTGAAGCCATAGCATACTGTAAGGCATTGTACTGGGCCATTATACACAGCCTGTAATCAGAAACAAATGTATTAAGTGAGATGATGTGATGTTACATGAGAAAAGTGAAAATAGAGCAGGGAAGWATGATAGACAGTGACTTGGACCACAGCATCAGCTCTGAACAAGTCCCTTCTCTTTAGAAATCAGAGGTTGTGACACAAGAAGTTATGTTTCTAGATTCTGGTCTAGAAAATAGAATCATGCTTCTTGGAATAGAGAGAGAATAAAACTGGTGCTACTCTGAAAACTGGGGTAGGCAAAAAAATCTTGAATTTCCTATTCAGAAAGAGAAATACTGCTATGCTGGTGAGGACAGTCTTCGATGATATACATTAGCACAGACTTGGTAGCGGACTCAGAGTTGCCCATCCTTCCAGTCCTTTACCTCAGAAGCTTTCAACAAGGGTCTAAGTGTCAGCTGCGATATGGTGTGAGCTATCATTKAAGAAAGGACTCTTGTTTCTTTGGAGGATTTACATATGCCGAGTTTTTGTTTCTGAGACTTTGTACCAGTGCTGCAATTATAGGCTAAAAAATTAACTCTGAGTAGCACCCTGGYTAGCAGAAATGGAGCAACTTTGTCTATTTGCCAGTGTTTATTTCCTAAAAAAAGATGCTGTTTATGACAGCTGCTTTCATTTCCAGGGSTATACCATGACTCTTAAACATCAAAGCTGGATTTTAATTTATTGACTTAACTAGCAGTGCACAGAGCAAAAGGTCAAGTAAAATGAGACTCCTTCAGAAAAATGATAATCACTATTAAAAAGCATATGGGTCATTTGAATGCTCTGACACATTACTTTATTTCCAAGCCCTTTAGAAAAGCCTTTGCTAACTTTTTCCTGCCCTCTAAAGCTCAGTCATTTGTACCCTTTGAGAGCTTTGCAGAATAGTAATGTWGAGGTTAGAGTGGTCTCCACCCCAGTAGCAAAGCAAGCTGCCTTYCTGGTTCCCAGTGCCATGCCCAGTGGGACCTGAGGTCAGAGCCACATCCACAATGCCCTAACATCCATTCACTGACATTTCCCCTGATGACCGTTCATGAGCAGGGACCCTCAAAATAAAATGTTTTCGACTGATTCAGACAAAATTGTATCAGCCAAAAGATTGCCTGCAACCACCACAAATAAAAAGCAGAGAGTGAAACAGTCAGAACTCAATCATGAGGGCAGTAGTTCATAAAATGTCTAGAAAACAGATTGCTTGGATACTGCTGCTTTCCTTTTGTTCCCACTAAAACAGAAAGAATCAACAAGCCTGATTTTACCAGCTGAGCAGAACACAATGCAGAGAGTAGCAAAGGACTCTTCCTGGATAAATAAATCCTATCTAATTGCTGACAATTATCCTAAGAATTATCTCAGCAGTAATCTTTGAAATGACTCAGATCCACTTAAATCTGTAGGACAAGCAATTAATGCTTGTGTGCCTGCTACAGAAAACTGCTGCTCAGCCATAGAGCACTAGTTCCAATTTTTTCCCTGGAATTTACAATAATTGATACAAACAGGAGAATTACACTTCAGACATTACAAAGTAGGGCATATTCTTCCCACTGTCTGGATTTCAGATGAATAATTAATATCTTTGCAGTGAAAGAAAAGTTACTGAATATTTGATATTTTTGGACTGTGGAATACAAATGTGTATTTATGAACCATGTGAACGAGCCAGGTGTCTTTGTTGTAAATCCATATGCAGCAGCATTTGCTTCTTTTCTCGCCCTGTTTCTCCCTTATGAAACAGTACGACTACTTTAAACCATAAATAAGCACAGTTAGGGATTTACCATAAAGCAAATCTGAAACTCTTTCCAGATTCCAGTTAACTTTCCCTTTGCAGGAACAAATTCCCTTAGTGGACAAACCTCCATGCATCTGAAAGTTGTTGAGACTCTCAAACACAGGAGGTAAACCATATGCATTGCATTTGTTTGCTTTAATGAAATGATTGATTTATTGGTCACAAATTCCTCAAAAGAGTTTGTTTTTTTCCCCTGGGTTCTTATCACAGAGCTCCGAACATCAGTCAAAATCATAGCTGTCGTTCACTGCAGCCCAGTGCAAGTTGCAGGGCTTCCCAACACTCTCTGTTAGCAAGGAGCATCCCCCAGGCGCTGAGCAGCTCCCCTTTGAGGACAGAGATGTCCCCTTGTCCCACAGCTCTTTGCTTCCTATAATAGCTGGATTTCAGGCTGAGAGCCTTCCTGATGGGGCTTGAGTGTATTTGCAGCACAATAGGTCATTTCTGGCTTGCTTGCTTTCTTTGCAGCTTGTGGGACAAAAAGGGACATGGTTACACCATTTGCTTACATTGGTAGGTAAAGAAAACCTTAAATGGTGCATGAGTCACTTGCACTCAATTAATTTCTGCTTGTGTTATTTATTCACGCTCAAGATATGACTTTTATTCTATATGTGACCTTCAGCAATGGAGCTGATAACAAGAACATTGCTTTGGAAAAGCAAAAGATTAAACATTAACCAGAAAAATAGCTCTAAGACAAACATTTTGAATGTTTTTTTTCTTAGTATTTGGAATTAACCTGCCATTTCCCCTCTTTCTCCACCATATTACTGTTGTGGGGCTGTTCCTGATATAGTAGTTGGTAAATGCAGTAAGTAACTAGGCTGATATCACCATGTGACGGGCGCCAGTCCTCTGCCTGTCACAAACCAGCCAAGTCTTTGAGCTGGGCCAAAGCTCTCGTCAGATTTGCTTTTCAGCAATTTCTAGTCCTTCTCACTTACTGGTCAGACTGGAAGCACACATGGGAGAAAAGTCCCTCTCACCGTAAGATCTCTGTGCTCCTGGTTCTGCTTCATGTTGCATGCAAAAAGTAAAGAAAAGTAAAAAATCTAAGAACTGGGGAAGGGGGAGAAACACCATCCAAACTTCAAAAATACTACTGAGTCTGGAGCACTGATTTTGGAGGGTGCCTTTTTTCTCCATGACTCAAATGCTTCACTCAGACATAACAACCATTCCAAAGAATTTGAAATTTATTCTACAGTGTGAAGGGAGGTGGGGGAGGAGAACATGCTGTGCAGCTTTGGTGGTAAAAAAAATCTTCATATTCAGTAAAAGAAGGATTGAAAAAAGAAAAATACTATCTGCCTTCAAAGATGAATGCTTATTTTACCTGTATATCCTTTTCATGTGCCTGTTGACCTCTAATTCTGTTCTGAAGTTACTTCAGCTTTTTTGTGGTAAGGCAGTCTCCAACTTCAGTGTCACCAACATAAATCCTAAAAAAAAAATCCATAAATTAATGCTGTTACTTTTACTTTCCACTCATTTTTGGAAGCCTAAAATATAGGACGCTCATATCTTCTATTCAGTAAAGTGGCCTAATAGCTTGTTGTTTGGTTAATTTGGATAGCAAAAATAAACCATCAAACATAAAGACGAATGAAACAGCTAAGATAAAACCAAAGCCAAACAAACATCGACCACAACAAACTAGGTGCCTGGAAAGGGAGAACTCCTGCTTTGGGAGTAATCCTGGGTGGTCAATGCTCCCTTTTGCCCCACAGCAGGAATGGGGTCCCGGGGCCATGGGGCTGCTGGCCAAGCCGGACAGCTGAGGCATCTGCCAGCCCCTTCTTCTGCTGGTCACAGGGAAGCCYTGTGCAATCCCATCTACCCGCCCAGCAGAGCTGATGCCTCCTGGGCACCTCTGGGGTTGTTCCCTCTGCTCTTTCCAACRGGAAGATTGCTCTGCTGGAAACATTTTAATCTGCTCAGAAAAAAAAGCAATGAAAATGATAACAAGCCACCACACAATACTAACACCATTACTGAATTTAGATGGAAACACACTGACAGTCTTGAAATCAATGCTCACTGTCTCTTACAGTCCTTAATAGTATAAATTCATAAAATCCCATTACTTGTCCATTTATCTCCCTCTCTGCTCAGTTCTATAAGCTTGTAGACCAAATGATGTCTTGTGTCAATGATGCCAGGCCAGATTATGCTATATGAATAGGGATTTCCATCAATCAGTTCTTATTTTGGCATATTTCAACTTACTTAAAAATATTCTTGCGCTTTCTCAAGGAACAAGGTGAATAGAAATCACCAGATCTTCTTCCTCAGGACCATTTACTATGTCCTTATGTCTCACCTTATTTCTCTCTCCCGTAAGTGAATCTGTGCCACGATAACAAGATACTCCATCAGTGTCTCTGATGCAGCCGGAGCCAGAGAGTACCAGAAGCCTCACGTAATCATCTCTTCATAAAATATTTGCAGCCCGAGTGCCAGACCCATAAGGCAGGCTTGGCCTAATACAGCTAGGGCCTGAGTCTACCAAAATGTGTCTTCTCCCAGCCCTCCCAGACCTGTGTGCACCCTCCCCCTTTCTCTTTCATCTCCCTCACTCAGCTCCCCAAGGAGCCCTCCATCCCCAGACAGACGATTCCTTCCTGTCACCTCCCTCTGATGGACTTCTTCATTTTTTCTTAGCMAGCTCCCCTGGAAAGACTCTTGGTTTCTCACTGACTTGCTGCTCTGTTGAGGTTTCTTGGCCTGGGTCCCAGGGTTCCTGCCTTAATCCATCCCTTCAAAGAGATTTGGATAAGTCTGGATAAGCTTCCAAGCCTCTGGCTGCTTATTCAAAGTGCTAGGCAGGGGGAAGGGGAACATCCCTGAAAGAAGCCAGAGGCCAGCTATATGCAGTGAAATGAACTTTTTTTCTGAATCAGAGGTACCTTCTCAGATCCCTCAGCACCTGTGTGCTGTATTTACATTAATAAAAAAAAGGAAACGCTGTCCTGTGCATCCTGGAGCAACATCCCTGGTCATTTAGGTATACAGACAGACAAGCATCCTCTCAGCATATCTTGCAGAATTGAAAACTGGCATTCCTTCTTTCAGGAGAGCTTGGATAYGTTTACATACCATCGGGTATTTCAGGGGTGACTCACTACGGAAGTCCTATTTGAAAACCAAGAAAGATCATAGTTTGGGAATGAATACATTGAAGAGGTGCGAACAAAACAACAGATCTCAAAAAAATGTAAGGCTGGATTCTCCAGCCTGTTGGCATCCTGCTTGGCTGTGGTGTTGAGGGTGGCTCTCTATGTAAGTCAGGGACTCTGGGAGCACAGGAAGGATAAAGCAGCTGTAATACTTGGGCTCAAAAAGAAATCTCTTGTGTACCATCCTTCCTCCTCTTCACTTCTGGCATTACAAATGGACTGAGAGAGCGCTGTACAGAGCTATTTCTGCATGTGATGCGGGTGGTTCTGGTCCTGTTTTGAAGTCACTGGCACCTGCCATGAAACTGGCTATTTTCACAACGTTACAGCTGCATATGAATTAGAACCAGATTTTAACCCTTTTGGAACCAAAGTCAAAGAGTATGCTCAAATACATCAATTATTCTAGTCCTTCCCATTAGCCCCTTAGTATTCAAGATAAGTTGATCCGTAGCTTAGCTTCTCACTCAAAACATGTTCACTTTGGGAAAACTGATCTCTATCTTCTGTCCAGCTGAAGCGCAGTTGTGTCCTGTTCACCAAAAGAACAATGACTTAAAGCAGCTTTAAGAAAACCACTATCTGATGTCAATAAATCTCTGCCTATGCCGTAACTGTTTTAAGTCAGGAAGCAGTGGGTGTGCTCAAAAAAACATATAAAGATTTTCAGTGCCAGAAATGTGAATGTATTTTGGAGGCAAACATGAAGGGCATTCTGTGCTGAAAGAGATGAAAATGTACATTAGCCTATGGAGCATGTCAGTGCTTCAGTGCACATACATTGGCTGGCTGGGGAAAACAGATCTTTAGACAGAGAAAATGAGGCACCATCGAGATTCCTGTACTCTGCACACACAGACAACGAATGGCTGCTGCTATTATTTGGTTTTGGTCTTGCAACAGTGCGGGATGTATTCCTCTGAGCCCTAGGAGTTGAGCAAGCATATCAGAAGACAGCCCTTGCTCCCATTCCTTTCTCAGGGATGGATAATCCCAGGGGCAGGACAGGATCCAGTCACTGGCCACTTTAGTACTCCTAGACTCCCCCTGGGGACGTCATCTTCCCCTGAGYGGATTGGGTATTGTCACAGCCAAACAGCTATGTCAGTCACGCTTTGGCTCTATAACATGAAATTCCTCAAGGAGTAGGGCCTGTACCAATCCCATGGGCTGGCCGTCTGTTCCTAGAAACCCGTTATAACGTGCTGTGCTGGAGTAATTCCATCAAGGTCAAGGAAACTTATATCCCTCGCACAGCGGGTGTAAATTAGAAGGGAAGAGAGTTCATTGCTCTGTTAAATATGTATTCGATTATCAACCTATTTCGTTCTCTTTTTGCTAGTTTTCCTCTCACCAAAAATGTTGATCAAAAAATTTTGGAAGTATATATCCATTTTGTTTCTGGAGTGCTTTCCTTCTGCAGGAGCTACCATCTTTTGGGTTCCTGGGCACTGCATTATAGGAAAGACAGTCAGTCTTCTGACCAGTTCCCTATTTAAAGGCAACACTCTTTAAGCCATGTAGGTACACAAGACAGCGAGATACTAGTTTCAGAATAATGCTGCTTACACAGCCTCTTTCTTCCCAAAGTAGTCCAAAGTTACTCATACGTGTAAAGTGCTAGTAATCTAAGAAGTTATTTATACATTTTTTTGATCTACCATTAGTTTTCTGTATAAAAAGTATGTTCTCTAATGCTCTTCATAGTTCATTCGGGTGGGATTTCACCTCAAAGCTGCATCCTTGTCCCTGCTTTGGGAGGCAGCAGAATGAACATGAAGGCCTGTGGCTCCCGTTTCACCCAACGTCAATCTGTGTGTGCTGGTATTTACGAGTCAGGTTTCTCCTCGGACCCTGCAAGGTACTGTGTCGTCATCTATTGCAGAAGACCTTAGCACTAAGGCCTGATGGAGGGATGAGAGTGAAAGCAAGACAGAAAGGGAAAGRCAATGGCAGAGGGCCACAGAAAGGTGCTGCTGCCTAAGTCAGTGTCCCATGCTTGGTCAATGGGAGCTTGTGTGGTATTAGATGGCTTGGGTGGGCAGAGTGGGAAAGACAGTATCTTCTCTTACTCCAAGGAAAATGAGTACCACCAGCATTCCCAGGTCATCTCCCTGAGACATGCCCTAACAGATGGGAAAACAATTATGRCGCATCACACAATGTCCAAAAAGTGGATGGGAATGGTGGCACTTATGAGAAGTCACAGGAAATCCTGGCCAAAGTAAATCTAATTTTGCTTCAGAAGTAACCATGTTTTTTTCTGGACTGTGTATATAYTTGTTAGTCCCTAACATAGATCGTAAAGGCTTTGGGCAAGGGCCCTCTAGGTTTGCCCTGTTCTACTCCATATCCAGGCATGCCTGTGAAACTAACCGCAGAAAACTGCCACCGACTCAGACAGGTCTGGTCCCAGGGCATCACGCTGTGCAGAAATCAGCCCCTCCAGATGAAAATTCACAAGCTCTTCTGGGAACAGCACCTGCTCTCTGGCCTGAAAAAGCTACCCTTTCTTTGCCGAACTTAAATCACCTTTTCAAAGCCAGCGAAAATAATCTCTGCATGGGACACACAGACAACCAAAACTGTGTCCCGTGACGCTGCTGAGTACAGCCCCGGCAGCAGCCTTCTCTCGGGCATTCAGCCAGAGCACGGCGAGGACGCCGGTAAGCCCCGTCTGCGGAAGCGGGGACAAGCGGAGTTTCAATCCGCACAGGTGAGCCTGAGTAAGTCTGGCTCTTCCCCAGGAGGGAGGGCGAAGCTCCGTCCCCCGGAGCCATCCCGCTGCGGAGCTTACGGTAACAACGAGATCATCTCCGCGGGCCCAGAGGAGCCTCCCACACGCGTCCCGGGCAGGAGGAACCTGCCGCGCGAGGAGGCCTACTGGGATTAACGGGCTTACGAGACGCTCTCCGCCAGAGCCGGGGCTGACCTCGCAGGCCTCCCGGCCTCGCTCCCGCTGGCCGCTCGGCTCGCCTGGCTTTAAGCTTAGCGCCGCGCCTCCGCGGACGGACGCGCGCACGCCGAAGTGAAACACGGGGAGGGAGAAAAACACGTCTGYGTGAGGAAGTGCAGTCTAGAGGTCGAGAAACAAACTCGGGGGAGAAAAGCCGTAGTCCCCGGCCTTTGCTCTGCCCCGACTCATTCTGTCATCCGGGCACGTTCGCCCCGTCCTGGCCCCATCCTTGCGTCAAAGGGGGCGYTTGAATGYCCRGCGAGACTCCGCGTGCCACGACGTSGCCCGCGGACGGACAGCCCCGAAGCGGCGCGGCGCAGCACGCGGCCGCCCGCGCGTTCGTGTTCTTAGGAACGGCCCGCGGGTTGGAAGCAGATGGCTCTAGCGCCGACGGAGGCGACGGCRATGCGTGCGTCAAGGGCCTTTTCCTGTTTGCTTTATTCCCGCGGTTATTTCTGGGCCGGAGGAGCGTGATGTCACTGTGTAAACAGGGGGATGAGTGTCGTCAGGGCTCGGGGTGGGGGGCGCAGATAACGAGGCGTCTGACTCCCCGGAGCCCCGAGCGGGCAACAGGAAAAAAAAAATCAGCGCAGATAAACGAACATAATGGGGCTGGCGGGAGAGACACGGGGGAGGTGGGGGAAGAGAAAAGGAGACAGGCTGGGAAAAAGGGAAAAAAAAAGAAGAAAAAAAAGGCCCTTGTCCCCATGCAAATAGTTTGGGAAAACAGTGTGACGCCCTTTGCTAATTCCCCTGATTAAAAGCGCATTAGTTTGTAGGTGTCGGGGACGCGCAGCTGTTTTCGAGGAAGCCCTGGCTCCACCAGGTCCTTCCTCGGYGGGCAGCGGGCTGCTCTATCGGGAGGTGCATGTCAGCGAGGCGCGGAGCCCGCGACGCTTGTCCTCCTCCTGACAGGCCCTGGCCAATGTCCTGCTGCTGCGGCTCGGGGTAATTTACGTCCCTTCTGTGTACATTAACTTATCTACAGYGGAGCTGGCTGGGCTCTTTCAGTCAGGCTGTCTCCTCGGCGGGCTGGGAGACTTTCCTGACTGTGGGACTGCAAGCGGGAACCGGCTGCTCCGCTGCTGCCAAGTTCCTGCGCTTGGACGAACAACAACAAACAGCGCCGAGGAGCCGGGCGGCCGCCCGGAGCCCCGCAGACGTCGCCCGGCGATCCGGGTGCTCGGCCGTAACCCCCCCTCCTCACCTCGCCCCGCCGCGACTTGCTGGCTCGGTTTTGCTCTGCTGTTGCTGCAACAGCACCGACGGTTATTTATTCTCTGCAGCTCCCCGGGGCTCTTTCCCCATCCCTCCTCCCCTGCCCCTTTGGAAAGGAGCAGCCTCTTCCTGCAGGAGGCAGAGATTTCCCGCTTTGCTGGGAATTTCGGTGGCCTGGCTGATGTGGCTCTGCTGATACCTTGGAGCCAGCATACAGGTACACGATTAAATTCAACAACAAATTCGCCGTCAGCCCAAGGAGACAAATACCCGTCGATGTTAACAAGGAGACCTCCACCATTTGAGTCTTCCTTTGGACAACGCTTTTTTTTTTCCCCCAGAAAGCAGGATACTCCCTCCAGGTCCCTCCAGGAATGAAGTCACTGTTGCGGCCACACGCGCAGCAGAGCAGATTTAATCACGCAGCAGCCCTAAGAAGATTTCCCAGTTTTAGAAATTTCGAGGACTGTTGTGGTTAGACTTACGTTTCGTGTGATTATCCACTTGCGATTCTTACAGTYCCTAAGTGAAATCAGAAGTACTCGTCTCCTTTTCAAATTCACTACTATTCACTACTTGCCCTGGACTAGCTTAGGTAAGGTTTTTGAATAGAAAGAAGCTGTGCTTACTAACTGCTCTCTCATCACCATAAAAAAGGAAAAATAAGGAAAGCAGAAAACAGCAGTGGCAACAATCAGTCCGTGTTTGACAGAACAAAAATTTAGTCTGAGAGTATGAACCTAGCCACCTAGAAAGAGTCTGTGTGCCAACCAACCAGCCTAGGAAAGAGCGGGGGCGAAARAGGTGATATTTAGAACAATTTCAGAAAATCACAAGTTAGGGCAGATCTAGTTTTAAAAAGCAAGAGGTCAGATGCAGATCTTGTTTTTAAACAGTAGATGGTTTTCCTGTCTTTTAGAAATTTCCTGAGTGATCTCTGTGAGATGGGCACTGACTGTGCTGCATTTTGCTACTCACTTGGGGACCACCAGTCTGATACTGTGAAGTGCATCAGTCACTTTTCRCTGTTTTTCTTTGGTATCTGCAAAGAACTGTTAGAAACAGATTTGGAAGGGGATATGAAAGCCACCTACTGGCTTTTAAACTTTCACAGGAATTTAACAAATAATTTCCTTTCTTCTTCACAAGGGCAGAAAACACTGTGTCCTCTTAGAAGCTGTTGATTTGAGTCCCCCAGCACTTTATATGCATATATCTCAGCCTAGAGTCTAGTGTAGATACTAAGTATGATACCGACTACAAAGGAGATGATGGGTAATTTTGTCATGCTCCAAAAGACCTCAGTGAGAACTAAGCTAGTTAAATATAAAAAAAGATCAAGGTTATGATTACTGGCACATGCTATCGTTCTCTCCAGAAGTTGCACACCCCCCTTTACCAATTTGAAGCCACCATAAGATGAAAGTCCCCAAATCAMGGGGCAGAACTCATAACAGTAGCTTTGAAATGGAAAAGCTGTATATCCTGCCAAACAGTGAAATTCTAGGAAGCAAAGACTAGAGAGAGATACCTCCACACTTGCTCTAAACATGATGAAGGAGTTGCAAGTTAACCATCAACCACCACAGTGCCATGCTTGCCATGCTAATGGGTCTTTGATTAAACACTTCACACCTTCCACAGGACTTGAGAGAAGATGCAGACTGGAACTGGTATGTGGGAAGTYTGAGTTCTTTGGCAAGACAGGCCGCTCTGAGTACAACCTACCTCTTACAGGAGGCAGCACCGCAATAGGTCTATGGCACCTTGGACACTCCTCACAGCAGAAAGCTTGCACAGATTGTGTCTGTAGCTGTCAAAGAGCACACTGAGCAACGCGATCTTGTCATCTTACATGGCTACCTTGCAGATAAGATAGGTGACAGTGCTTATTTGCATATGGGAAAGGAAAATGTCGTGCTGGYCTATTCTTGCAAATACAGTTTTAGGAGGTCTAAGCTGTCTGCACATCTGCAGACATCTGATCTTTGTAGCAAGGAATATTGGAGCATCACTAGTYGTTAACAGAAAATTTAGAAAACATGCCCACACATCTCACATCTTTCCCCAGTGTTCAGGGCTAATCTGTCAGCTTCAGGACATGCCGTCCGTGAGTTCACATCCCTATGACCACACCTGGACCCTGATAGTGGGTCCAGTTAACAAGTTAGCAACAGATTTCAGGTGTAAGAGAAACATGGAGAATTCATTTCAGAGCGTTTGTGGCTGTCTGAAATCATACTATACATCAGGGATTTTCAAGCTTCTGTTTGCATCCTCAGTCTGGGAATATCATTTTTATTTTAAAGGAAAGCTGAGCTTCTGCCATCACTGGGAGACTGCAACAGCTGGTGGCCAAGAACCACTGACTTCTTAGACATCCTACTATCATTGTGGATCTGCAGCCCAAAGTTAAGTGCCTACGGCGTATGTGTGAAGTGTGGGGAGGGCTAARCACCTCAGTTGTGGGTTCCCCATCACCTGTGCGTGAAGGAGGCCTACTGCAACCAGCTGGGAAAAATGCCTGAAGAGGGAATGTGACTTAAGCTCTACCCTTAAGCACTTGGAAATTCAATGCCAAGCTGAATAGAAGATCTACTTTCAGTTGAAAGATTACTGGGGCATTTTCTGAAGTTAACTCTTTTTTGGAAGATGTGCTGGCAGAGAAAGCAGCAGTAAAATCCTTTTTTGAGCCTTTACTCGGGATCTTTAGGCATTTTCAGGCATTTTCAGGTTGCATACTTCCTGTACCAAGTGCTGGAACCTGGCTTTTCTCCATCAGGCTAGCTCCCAAATCACGAGGCAGGCACTCCCTTCCTCTCCTCACCTTTACACTGTGAAAGTAGCTTCCTTTTTCTCCTGATTTAGGACCCTCACTGGTTATACAAATAAATAATTAGCAAAACATTTGCCAGTAGAGGTTTCATTAAATATCAAATTAAAATTTCTCATGTTTCCATTTTTTCAGCTACTGTCTCTCCTTTCCTGGTAACAGTTTTCATCCATCTTCCATGGTGCCTTGGTTTCAGCTGTGCTGGAGCAMATAGGGAATTCAGTTATCTGCCCAGACAGGCAAGAATTCCTTTGGATTTCCTAGAAAAGCTGTATTAGCTCTCAGCTTTCAGTTTGATAATAAGTAAGCATAGATTAATTAATTCATTAATCTTATAAGAATTTATGTTATAAATTCAGGTTCTGTTTATAACCTTCCACTGTTAAATAAGGCTCATTCAGCACACAGAGTTGATATTTCCTCAAAATTTTCTGCATTTTGTTCTCAAGAAGAACAAAATTCTGTGGCAACAATATTCCACAGTTCTGTGGAACAATATTCTGTGGAAAAGCTGACAACTTTTTTTCCGTGAGAAGGATTATCAGTGTTTTCTGCTGAGGACAACATGAACGCTTGAGTCATGAATCGCATCCCTTCCTTTAAGTACTTCCAAGTCATCATTTGCCTGTGTATGTTACTGTGTTTAAATCAAGCTTTATGAGTTTTACAGAAGGGCAGGAACAGGGGGCGGAGGGCAATGAACAGAAGCCAGAACAGAAAGAGAAGGAAATGATCAACTCAGAACCCAAGTAGAGGTGGATACAAGTCTTTCTCTGGAAACCACTAGCATGCATCAAAGAACAGATTTAATCATATACAACTGGATTTTAACAAGCATCACTTGGGTGCTCCTCTCTTGAAACTCAGAAAAAGACTGCAAAATAGCTCTTTGTTTTCTCACTGAACATCATGCTGTCTTTCTAGAGATAAGGCAAAAATCACTGCCAAGTTATAGGCACAATGTTATGTATAGGACATAACTTTCCAACCACTTGATTCAGATAATTTTGATTAAGAAATAACAGAAGAAAAGACTGAACAACCTTGCCTAGCCTGCATAGCTATTCACACGTATTTAAGTTTACCTTAAGTTTTTACAATGAACTTTGGAAGAAAGCTATTTACATGTATTTAAGTTTACCTTAAGTTTTTACAATGAACTCTGGAAGAATAGCAACTGGAATAGTTAAAATACAGAAATGTGTATATCTACATATCTATGTATTTGAGAGATAGAGAGTACAAACGTTAATGAAAATGTACAGTGCTAACATTGTCTATTCTTCCAGGTAAAATGAACTCTAATTAAACTCTATATTTTTTTCTTAATGACATGCCTCCCAAGTCATGTGATTATGTGACCATCTCAACTTTTCTTTCTTTATGTTTACAATGAGAATCATGAACATATGAGCCTGTGGGGTTTTACATCATCAGGTGAGGGAACAGACCCGTTCTTACGTTATTTTAGAGTCTTAAGGGGTTTAAGACAATCTCAAAATTTGGAGTTAGAAATCTCACGGTATCTGGCATCATTTTCTGTTAAATCATAAATGTTCATGAAAGTTCATCTCATTAAATGCTATGCTTACAAGCAGCAGCAGGAGAATTAACTCAGGGACCCACAAGTTCCCATCTTGCCTGTGAGGCTAGGAGTCATGAATATCCCTGGATCAAGTCACACACAGGATGAGATACTGAAAGATTGCTTCTCACCCTTTGATCCCATGTTTTCGTTTTACTATAAAAGACCCTTATCTTTGTCAAGCAAGTAGAGGCATTCATCCATGGGCACAGACGCTGCAGAGCTCTCTGGCTCTAACAGGGGCTTGCCAGCTTTCCCTGCCTGCCAGTCTTACCCAGTTGTATTTGTGCAGACCGGTTGATTTGGTGTACAGTACCAGCTTAAAATYGAAGCTTTCCAAAAGTCATAGAAAGAAAAGAGCATTTCTGTCTCAAGTGCTTTTATGGCAAGTTTCACAAGCACTTCCAATCGCATTTGTAGTAGAAACACTGGCAGCTGGGTTTTTGCTGTTTTCTTTTCTCTCTGTCTTTCTTCTAGTGACATTGCCAAGCCGTGTTCTAATCTGGTGGGCACTGGGGAAACAAAACAAAAAATAATCGATGGACTTCTGGTAAACTTGAATTTCTCTGAGRCAAGGACTTGTGCTCTGAAGCAGTCCGAAATCCAAGAGCTCTCTCCCAGTGTGTGCACTTTGCCATCAAAGAGGCTATGTCATTTCTTTGAAGCAGGCTATATTTTGATGGGCAAAACACCAGAGGATGACGTAAACCTCTAAGGATGATTTCTTGGGTCCTGTGTCCAGCTTATTCTCAAAAAATGTCTTAGAAACTCTTTAGAGCTGCTGCTCTTTTGTCTGGCAGTAATGAAAACAASGGAGATATTACTGGTCACAGAGCAACTGAATCAAAGGACAGGCATTGTGTTAGGGAAAAGTTCCCCGTGATATTTTCTTGTCCTTGATACAATTTGTCCTCTCTTTTTCTGGGGAGGTTTTCAGATAAAAGTGCCAGCTTGGTTGACGCTACATAAGAACTATACAAACCTTCCTATCTTGTCTTTACACAGCATTTTCAGTGCACTTCCCTAGGTTTGGGCACATTCACCCACACTGACCCAGCTGACTGGAGTCCTKGCTTGTCTTTGTAGCTGTTAAGGCACGTTCAAGAAAGGTAGTGTTGCTTTGTGTTTTCTATGCAAGCACAGATGTCAGTAAGGTTTAACAGAGGTGCAGCAGCCATCTGCACAAGCCTTGTTGCAGGGCTCCAAGGATATGGACAGTCACCTAATGAAGCTGTTGGTGCTCTTGCCATTTTGATACTGGCATAAAGAACAAAAGATAAACCAAAACAATCACTGAGAACCATCCTTTGCCATAAACATCTATTCTTAACCTCTGTCTCTTCACCCTCTAAGTCTTTCTTGGATTCCTCATGGTACCCTCCTACTCCCTCTCAGCATTCCCATTCCCAGAACAAAACCCCCAAATTCCCAGTAGTCTTGTGGGAAAGTACCAAGATTAAATTAATAATCGCACAAGTTTTCCACTTTCCCCAAATTATTCATGACTTTACAATTAGTGTCTATAACAAAACAAAGTAATTCACATGTCAGGATACTTAAGTTCTGGTTTATTTATTCTATTTTTTTCTTCACACACTCCATTATCACATTTGTCATGGGAGTATCTGAGCTTCTTGCAGTACATTAAGAAACATCTCCCCCTTCCAGAGAACRTGTGCAGTGAAGTTATGCTAGAATCATGCATAAACAGAAACACACTATAAAAACTCTCACCTACACCAATTATGGATAGCAGTAAGCTCAGCTCTTGGAGAGGTCATTTCATTCCCTCTCCCACCAGTCAAAGCCTTAAAATCTTCTGTTTTCTATGCAGATAGTGTTCCCTTTCTTATCAAGAGTTCTGTTGTAGTAGAGGAGCTCTGACCACAGCTTCCATCCCAGAGCTTAAACACAAGCTTTTTATATTCTCCACGCAAGCTTGGAGAACATGAGATAGTTATTGAGACCATGGACTATTGAGACCACAAACACAAACTCAGATGAGAGGCCAATCAAAACAGTAGAGGACGAATATGATAAATCTGGAATGGCCTTAGCTGTTGAGAAAAGTTAGGGCCACTTACAAGATGACTTTCCTGGGGCTTTCTAGCTAGAGATATTGCACAGCAGCARCCTGGCCTGGAAATGGCAAAGGCATGAATAACTGGAGCCTGAGCCTGAGCACTGATTGCATTGGGGGAGAATGTCTTGACCAGCTGCAGATAGAAGAGAGCATTACTCTTGCTAAATCTCTTCAATAACCTTAAATCTAAGAATAAAAAAGAAAGTAAAAAATATGACACACTACAGAGGATAGTTACAAAGAACATCCTAAGCCCAAGAGAGAAAATCAGAAATGCCAAGCATAGCATAGCTTTCAAGGGATGTAAAATAAGGAAACAAACTTCTACAAGTATATTAGTAATAAAACAACAAAGGAAAGAGCTGATCCAATGTTTTATGTTTGAGTGTTCACTAAAGGATATAACCATGATCAAATGATTAATGTAGTTAACACTGCTAACAAAAAAGTTATTAGTCAACATAAAGCAGAAAATGGCAAATTGCTACCCACTACTTAGATATTGCCAAATGGGTTTGACCTGATGAAATTCACTCCAACAAATTTGGAGTCAATCTCAGTGAACTGAAAACTCCKAAAGGATGAATGAAGTTATAGGGAACTAGAAAAAGGCAAATATAGTACTTGTTTTTATAAGGAGAAGCCMATGAACCATAGTGTGTCGTCTTGATTTTTAATTCCAGAGAAATACCAAAATGAAATACTATAACTAAATCATCAGACAATGAATCAAACTATTTGGAATAGCTTCAGAGATAACAGGTGCAGAGGACAATGGTTTTGTCAAAAAAAAGAAAACCTCTTAAGCCTAGCTTAATTTCCTCTCTCTAGCAGGATATGGGGTTTTGTGAGCTGATGGTGTGTAACTAGAAGCTAGCAAAGCTTTTAACACTGTCTTGTATGATATTTTCTTAAGCAAAATATAAGAAAGCAAGAACTAGTTGAAACTATTGCAAGGCAGGTGTTCAGTCTCTTGAAAA
This sequence comes from Rhea americana, assembly GCF_003343005.1. Lineage (NCBI taxonomy): Eukaryota > Metazoa > Chordata > Aves > Rheiformes > Rheidae > Rhea > Rhea americana. Next base: position 4,448,817 of record NW_028186734.1, read on the forward strand.
ACTCTACTCAAAAAGTAGCTGGAAATAAGTTGCTGCCAAACTGGAAGGTTTCTTTGACTGCAATTCCACAGGGGTCCRTCTTGGGTCAACATTTTTATTAACAACTTGGAAAACTTTGGAAGGGATTTCTTGCTCCTTGGAAGAGGCCGGAAACATTTTGGAAGACTAGATTAGAATTCAAAAGATCTTTACTCATTGAAGAAATGATATTAAAAAATAATATTATCGGTAAGGACTAGTGCAAAGTACTACATTTAGAAAGACATTCTCAGCTGTCCAAATGCAAGAAAGGGAAGAACTGAGTAGGCAACAGTTCTTCCAAAAATGAAATAGGGAGTGTAGGGGACCACACACTGAACATGAGTCAGTTTTATGATACTAATGCAAAAAAATCCTCCAGATTATGGGGATATTTAAAATGGAACATTTTATGTAAGACTCAAAGAAATCCTTCCACTCTGCTCAGCACCTAGAAGGCATCTGCCAAAGAACTGTGTCCATATTGAACACATATTTCATAAACGGCTTGGACCAACTGGAGAGAGTCAAGACAATATGACTTACAGGGAAAGAATGAAAGAACTAGAGTTATTTAGTCCAGAGGGGTGATATGATAATGGTTTTCAAATATGTAAAATGCAGCTACAAAGAAAACAATAACAAAAAGTTCTCCTTGTCCAATGTAGATAGAAAAGAAAATGTGAGCTTAAATTACAGCATGGGAGATTTTGCCAGTGGCGGGGACAGCTAAAACAACAACGGATCACAGATGGCCAGGAATAACTTGAGTGTTGCTGATCGTGTCTTGAGGGCAAATCACAATAATGACCTAAAATTCGGCRGTGCCCACAGTACTGGCAGCAGTGAGTAATCCCAGAACATCCTTTATCTGGAGGAGCCACTGACCAAATGTGCTGTATACCACTAAAGGGACCACATCTGATGCTAACTCTTCAAAAATCCTTTCTTCTGTCAGTATGTCCTGGGTCATCACTGRGTTTACCTTTCAGCAGCTAGCTGTCATTTGTGTTTTGCTCTCATCCAAATAAATTCATCTTGGTCACTTTAACCAAGTGATAGAACCAGATAATGTGAAGGATAATCAGAACTATATGACATGAATGCGTGTCATCAGACTAGTTTACCTACCACTTGAAGGAAGATATTGAATAGGAGGAGAGACAACTGATCCTAGAAGGACTGCATAAATGCAAGGTGCAACAAGAGAAATGTAGTGTTCTATCTCTCACATCCCACTAAGAGGGACTCAACTATTTAGTACATTACTCTGGCCCTCTGTTAACGCTCTCAAGTGAAACAAGAGCATCCTCAGGTCAAGAGTGTAAAATGTTGCAGAAAAGTCCAGGACAATGAAAATGGATGGCTGTTTTCTATCTATTGACAGGGAGAGATCATTCATCAATGCCACTAAAGTGGCTTCAGTTCAGTGTCCTGGTCTGAATCCAGACTGCACTATTTCTAATATCAATGAATATATCCCTGCTACATATAAAYGTACTAGCCATAGTTCTTCTTCCCATCAGATACCGGACTGAGCAATAGGACATCTCTTCTAATCTACATTATGCCTGCAGCCAGTGCTCTGCATATCTCCTATTGGATGGGTAATTTTTATACAGCGTATGTACTAATACATGTTTAGTCAGAAGCAACATTTCTTACAGGTCTAGAATGCAAAAATAGAAAGACTGTTGGAAACAATGAGGAATAAAATTACCCAATAAGTGACTGCTAAGGCTTTGTAAGCACTCTTAGGTAATTCTGTAAAAAAAGAGAGAGATCCATTATGCCTTAACCTGCACTTTGTCACCACTGTTGTTCCACTGTCAAGGTAAAGAACTGMGGAATGTCCGCAGATCTGTTATGACATTAATCATATTAAACAAGGCATGTGAACAACAACCACAATTAAACTGTAGCAATCAAAGACATAGGAGGCATTTAGATTTTGGAAGAACATGAAATGGTATGTTTTATTTAGAAATCACAGAGGTTGTGTCAAGCTGTAAGGCAGGAATTATATACACATCCTTTCTAAAAAGTAGCCCTATCCCAGGCAGAATTTATCTGCATCCCAAGTAAAGAGTCAGAGACTTCACAAAGTACTAAAAATTCGACCCTAATACRCAGTGTTACAGCATCTCCAATGTCTAATGAAGTGCGAACAGTTTAAATATATCTTGTAGCAGACAGTTTTTACACGGCTACCAGAAAATTGCCCATCAAATAGCCAAGTTAAATAATTTTTAGACTCTCTGTTCAGAATTATAATGCTTCCTGAACTGCTCTTTCACCAGTGGGAATACTGACTGGTTGACACGAACCACAGATTCCAAACACATCTGCACTGAGGAAATAGTCTTTTCTTTCTTTCTTTCCCAAAGAAAGAGTTTCGTATTTCTATGTGAGAAGTCTGAATCGTGAAGCTGAGATTCCTTTTCTAACCTAAGGTTGCTGAGAAGCTCATGTTTGTACTTAAGGCAAATTATAAGCTGATAACATGCCACACCACCTAGACCTTGACGACAATCAAGTGCTCTTAGACTTCTGAAGTGTTTAGCCCTTGCCTCTACCATAAGAACATATTGAATGTAAACCTCCAGCAACTCTACTGAGGAAAAATACTATCAAAATATCAGACCTGTAGCGTCCAGTCATTAAACTGATCATCCATTCCAAATGAAAAATGCTTCTCATATTCTTACCCTGCACCACAGTTTCCAGGGATAACATTATAGGAACCAATTTGTTCATGCACTTCTCCAAGCAACAGGCAARGTCCTTCTAAACAGCATGTGTGGGATGAATTGTGTGCATGTACCTCAACACAGGCACACATCTGAGCAASCCATGAACAAAACAGGAATATTCATTAACTTTGCTGCCATTTGTCCAGTATGGGAGGTTGCTGCACATTGCTCCAGGATCTGGCATGTGCAGGAGCAGAATGTATTTATAAGTTCGTCAGCAGTGGCCTACTATCACCAAAGCTTTGCTCTTTCCTTTACAATTTTAAATAATTTTGAATGCACAGAGCAAGTATTAYCACTGTTCTGAAGAAGATAATGCCTTGGCTTTGCAATGCTTAAAAAGCATACAAACCTGTACATATTGATGTAGTGATTACGACTGCTTTGAGCTGTGGGTTAGACAGACCTGCTCAGCAGAGTCGCTGCTCTCCGGCTCCCCGGCTTCAAGGACACTGCTAACAATCTTTCTACTCTGAGGTTAAACTGGCCTACTGCCAGTGTAAACACAAAATCTCACTTATATGGTTGAAAGAWTAAATATCTGATTAAAATTTCTGGCTGCTAATTTGTTGAACTTGGCTATAGGGATAAATTAGAACGACATGATTTGCAATTCTGCGTATTCAAGAGTAGGAGGAGGAGAAGTGGAGGGTGATATATTTCGTGAAACAAAAATGAATCCACATTTCAGCTGGAAATCAAGATGGAGAATATGACTTAGCCCATGTCATGACAAGAGGCAAAGTGAGCATGAGCATGTTTTTCTCCTTGAGATGAAGTTACTTTAACCACCTAACATGCCCATCCGAGGCACGCTGCTGGTTTCCAGTGACACAGCTGTAAAAATTCTCTGGGGGCAGGGTTTTGGGAAAATCTGCAGCTGAGGTTGAATTCAACAAGGGAGATGACTTCAGTGGATCGGATCAAGAACTTTCCAGATTGCATGATATCTTAACCCACCACTTGATTCCTGTCCATCAAGCTTATGAAATACCTCACGCATATTTCTGAGGCCAGACATGTCAGCCTCCCTACTCCATTTCTCCAGGATTTGTCCTTAAGTAAAGAGAAACGGGCAGCCTATTCCCTGTGGCAGGGTCCTTGAAGGGGCTGAGGCATGCTCGGCAAGCATCTGAAGTTTACAAACTTCACTGGAAAATCTCAGACAAGTTCTACAAACTATAATAAAATGCAAAGGATGGGTTTGTTTTTCGCATTTCAGGATCCAGGCAACTCTACACAAATTTTTCTTAGAGACAGCGAGCAGCTCCTTCACAGTGCAAATGTACCCCTTGCCAAATTTCATAATTTGCTTGCTGCAAGCTATGCTAAAGCTCTGCAAAATAAAAATGATTGGAACTTTTTTAAAATGGGAAATGTTAGGCAACATTAACATAGGAACTCTTGGTCCTCCTATATTAACTCTTTATTGTTTTGGCTGGRTTTGACACAGTGGTTTCAGCCTTGAGCCTCATGTTATTTCTTTAGAGCTTTTCTCATAKGAAAGGAACCACAAGCCACCACATTTCCCCACAGATTTTATAGTTTACATAACAGGTATTGGAGAAAATCATAATCTACTTACAGCAATGACAGCAAAGTCCCCAYGACTTCTGTAGCCTAAATTCACTGAAGTGGATATCATTAGAAAACTACAGATTATGTAAAAGCTACAGTTTTGCCCTGACTGCCCTGATCTGCTGTATTCACACACCAATAAAAACCTAGCAAGGAATGTGACCCAGTCCTCTCATTCCAAGCACAGCTTTTCAGCATTATTTTTAGCATATTTTCAACATTTCTATTCCTTTGGGATTCTTTTTTCACCTTAGCCTTTGCAGAGGAGACTAATGCCGCAACAACCATTCACGACAACCATGTGACCTCTTCTTTTTCCTGTGCCTCCATGATAGAGTTATGTTTTCCTCAAATGTGTGCAAATCCCTGGCATGTGTTTTATCTCTTTAAATTTGGTAGAGCAAGGATAGATCTTGAGCAATCTTGACTCAKGCTGTCCTTCGACCAATTTGTCTTAATTGGTCAGTGAAAGCTCGTGGCACTGCTTCTGTTCCCAGCATCAGGTTTCATTCAACAAAGTCAATGAGACACATCCATGTACTTAAAGTCAGTTAGTATGTTTTTGAATTGAGGTCTGGTTGTACTTCAGAGCAAATATTGATGTTCACCCAAAAATCGGCTTTCCATAGCACTTTTGTGCCAATAAATGTCACTGCTCAAACAGAAAACAAATACACAAAGGTGCWAATACAGCCAAAGCAAATTAATTCAAATGGATACTCCCGGGTAATGTTTTGTTCTTCCACYAAATGGCCACAGACAGCACCTGGGAGAGAACCTGCTGTGCAAGTTAAATGGGAATAAAGTTTTGGAGAGCTGAGGAACCTGTGGCCCTAGAGAGCCGTTCTCGGCCACTCAGCCACCAGCAAGCCACCAGACTTTGCTTTTCATGGGGCTAAAACCCACCAAAAAGCCCTGAGAAAAGGGAGGTTGTAGGGTACACCTGCAGAGGCAAATTGTTGGCCCTTGATATTTGGCATTTGCAGTTAAAACGCTTGCACAAAAGGGAGGGTTTTTTCTGCTCACTCCTTGCTTGTGGGTGCCCTGGAGGTAGGTGAAGGCCACCTAGGTCTCCTTGCTTATGTAGCTGGGCTGCCGATGGCAAACCAGGGGCAATTCCAGCAGGCAGGCAGGCAACCAGGCAAGTCACCTRCATGAAACTGCCCTGCCAGATGTACTGCTCAAGGTCATATTGTAGGCCAGGGAAAAAGCCCTGAAGTAAGATACTGATCTCCCCACTCCTCGTGACTTTCTGTAACTAATAATCTCCTTTCTGTAACGTTCAGGAGCAAATGAAAGGCAGCTGTGTTGGCCTTCCCTGTACCAGAGTTGATGGTACAATTTCTCTTCGGAAACAGTAGCATCTGCTACTCCAACACAAATATACTTCTACAGCCACTGCTTCTGCATGCAAATGGTTAGCAAAGCATGGCCCATGAACCTCCCATGTCCTTTATAATGGAAACCAAAAAGGTATTTTTTCTGCTGTGGACAGCCTACTAAACTAAAAGGCATAAGTTTGTTATGCAGGCCCTGGCTTAATATTCTCCTACCTAGGTCATATCCATGAGCAAAACTTCAAGACCATTCAAAAAAWGCTCTTTATTTTCATTAGCCCACGTCCTGTCATAATAATGTCATGTTCTGTTGTGTTTAACCCAGCATTTGCCATGTCCCAGRATGGCTGGGCAACCCTGGTCTTCCTTTGGTCCCAGCAGACTTCTGCTRCTTGGCATTTTCCACCCTGGGAAAGGGAAAATCTACCGTGCAAAGGGAAAGCAGAAAAGCAGACTCAGAGCTACACTTCTGAGCAAAATATGCAACTTGATAGTCTGAAAATATCATTGGCTGGCAGGCAGCCGTTTACCTTTAAGAGTATTTAAAGTATGTTAACTACAGACCAAAAGAATACATTGTAAACACAACATAATAACTCTTTAATAGAGGAGAGAGGTTTTGTATTTACCTACCAGAGACATTTGATTATCAAGCAAAACTGCCTTGTGAAAAGAAAAGCACTCCATCACCTTACAGCCTTGAGTGCCAGCATACCACATATAACTTTAATGTGGTTGGTATCTGTTTAGGGGTCACTTACAAGGTAACTATTTCGAAAAATGCATTCATATAAACAAGAAGTTTTAATGCCTTTTGTGTGAAATGCAAAAGTCAGGTCCTGAATGCCTGCTGCTCATGAAAAATCCCRTAATATTTTTAGCAAGATTAAAGGGGTTAATCCTGGTCAAATTCCACTTTGAATACTTACGCTCTGCCTACTTAAATTCTCCCAAAATCGYGACTGTACGTTGTGTTCTCCTTGGCTTTTGCCCTAACATGTCAGCGTTGCCGATCCGCGGCYGTGTCTCCGCAGCGCATCGCGCTGCAGGTCTCTCCGCTCGAGCCCGCTCCCGCGGCGCAGCTCGCCGCCGCTCCCCTTCCCTTCCTTTTGCCGCCCGGACGGCGTCGTGGCTCCTCGTGGCCCGTTTCCCGGGCAGSTGTGGCAGTTCGGCGAACAAAACCRCCGCAGCCAGGCAACAGAGGTGCCCGATGAGCCCCCGGGGAGAACTTTTTGCCTTGATTTTGTTCACCATTGAGATTCTCGGGAAAGAACGGTGCTGTACAGCTAGGAAGTGCCGTTGCTATTAATATCAACAAGTAATAGTTATATCTAATGTCTTCCTTTTCACTTAACATTTTTTGGTGATAAAGGATTCTAATTAACAGTATAAACAGGTCTTTCACTTTTTGTTTTAGACTTATCTTCCACATGTGCTTGTAATAATCTGCCTTCTTGCCAACACCATCTTGTAAATGAGATCCATATCTCAAGGGTTTATCCTGGTTAAATAAACTGAATTCAATAAAACCCATCTTCAGATATTCCATATGTGAGAGTTATTACTACACTAACATGCTACTGTTGCTTCTGTTACCTAGTGTTACAGATGCATTAACTTCTCCCCTTTGCTTGAGTTATGCTCCACTGTATATCTAAGATAAGAAAATGGAGTGCCTGGAGTCTGTTCAGTGTTATCATATAACAAACAGTGACTTTTTTATTGAAGGAGCTCCACGAGCGACGCAAGTTTTATTGAAACTAATTCAGAGGCAAAAAAAATATTTAAAGATAAATGTTGAACTAAACACAAAGTAAGTCACGGTGTTATTTGCCCCCTTTCTCTCCCCTTCCCTCTCCCCCCCAAMCCAGTAAACCTTGTGGCAGTGTCGTACAGGGCTCTACAACATTTCTTCGCAGGCAGAGCTCAAAGGTTACAATGGAGCCTTGCGACTGCACCCGGTGAAGTTGGCACCAGCATTTCCTGCCCCCTGAAATTCATTCATCCACCAGCCTCCTTGCTCTGTGCACCTCAGTGATGCCTGCAAGCTTGATTGTGCTCAGCACAAACCTCGCTGCAAAACAAACAACTGTATTTGAGCGCCACGGGGTTTCTTTTTTGTTTTCTGGATGGCTTCTTCTAGTTGTCTAGCTTGAACTTCCTGCCTCGTTACTGCAAAAAATGCTCTGAACCACTGTCAGCCAGTGTGTTTTGCTGACATTTGTCTCCCTATAGCATTTCTGTCTCAAAAGCACCCCCAAGCAATCCACTTACCCAAGTAAGGCTAAACGTCCATTAAAAAGTTACTACATGTCATCCAGGATCCTTCCGCAATTGTTTGGGAAAGAGTGCAGCGGGCATCTGTGTCTTCTTCCAAAATGAGGGTACAGACCCCTCTTAGACTGGGATCCCAGAACAAAAGCATAAGGCAATGATCAACTAAAACTGCTCTTCTGGGTTCCCATACACAAGTCTCCCTTTTTGTGCCATTTCTCTTTCTTTTAATTTCTCTTTTCCTGTTGCCTGCCCAGCAAGGAATCCGCTGCATTGCATCGCAACCATCAGATGAAAAACCTCAGTTCACTTTACAGGGACATGGACAATCTAGAAGCCTGACCCTGAGATGCACAGTTGTTTTGACTGGCAGCAAGAGCTTGATGTCCAAAGCAACTTCAAATGATGAATTAGAAATGCAGAATCAAGGCATTCTCGAGATGGCCACAAGGCAACTCTTGGCCTGTCCAAAAAAAAAATTAGAAAGACATTACAAATAGCAAGGTTTCTATTGCAACATTTATAGCAAGTGGAGGCCTCACAGGGAAGATTTTCAGGAGCAGAGCCAATTTCAGAAATAAAAGCCGACTAAAGGAAGATTTACACCTCCCTTGAGAAGATAACCAATAAGATTTCAAGGTGGATTTTGAGACTTTGGCTGCTGAGCTACATTTCTCAGATTTTTCTGTTTGATTTTAAAGAGGTGAACTAATGCTTTTTTTATTCAAATGAATAATAATAATAATAAAAACAAATACCAAGTAAACATCTTTTCTGAGTATCAAGGCATGATTTCAGGGTTTGATCTCCAAATGAATTGCTGCCATTGGTTTTTATTTGCAAAAGTACATCCCAGTGATGGGGTCAGGCGACACTCTGTGCTAGGCACTGTTTAAACTGCATAGCATGAAGTCTTTGCCCCAGAGAATTCACAATGTCTGCTTTTGACAGAGGAATAAAAAGTTAAAGTGAGAAATTAGAACTAGAGCAACATTAAAGCGAAGCAAGCTGGCATAAATTAATTGAACCTGAGACCCGGATGAGCCTATTGTGTAGACCTACAGTTGCCACCATGGTCTCCCTTTTCAGTGCACTTAGGGYTTTTTCTTCCCGTGAGCAACTGCTTGCTTTTTACTCCATGCTTACTGTCTCCTCTCTGTTCTTTCTGCACCCTCAACCACCTTCTCTTTGCTTGTCATCTTACCTTTCTCAGTGGTGGCATGCCCCAACTACACCTTATTTCATGCTCACAAAAGGAAGTGGAAAGCTAAATGAATGAATGAATTAGTCAGTCAACCACCTTTTTTTTTCCTCAGAGAGTTCATCCTTAAGTAGATACTAAATTCAACGTTAAGAAAAAATAAGATTTTYGCATATCTGAAATGAAAAAACACAGCTACATCTTTGTGTTTGAGACTACTTATTAAACATGAAATTACCTCAGGCCTCTGGTTTTTGCATTCATCATCCTAGTAAATAAATACAAAACCATCAAGAAATGTTAACTAATGGTTGTGTATACAGCAAGTGCTTCCTACATACAGGCCACGGTATGGTTTCGGAAGACTGTCAGTAGGCGCTTTGTGAGCGATACTGCTTTGAAGCATTGTATCAAGCTGTATCTTTCTGGCAAAATTTAGAAGTTTTCAAGCKATAGTCTCATGCTAGGAATTTTTGTCCAGGCTCAACAGCCTGTCACCAGAGAAGGAGCTGAGACCCTGGGAGTTCRCTTATCCTGATGTGCTCTCAGATGCTGAGCAGGGAGTACAGGGATGGGGTTCAGACCAGTGGCTGGGATTCAGAAACGATCTGAGCTCAAGACAGCGCATGAAGAAACACTTTCTTTTGTTTGCTTTGAGGCTCTGCTAGATTCATTGGATGCTAGGTCTCAGATGGGATGGGCAATGACCAGTCTGTGTCTGATACTTCTCCCCCTGTCACCAAGGGTTATATAGACTTCTGCTATAACCCCCCCTCAGCCGTCTACTTTTTCAAGCAGAAGAGCCTTGCTCACTTATTCACTGCCAGTGAGGAAGTCTTTTCCATCCCTTTGATCACCTTCACTTCCATCTTTGGACCTGCTCCTCTTCAGCTGTCTGAGATGGAGGGAGGAGGCAGATCCCCGCACTACTCAAGGTACAAGTGAACCATGGGTTTATATAGCAGCATGATGACAGTGTCTATTGTGTTCTCTATGTATTTCCAATAATCCCAAACATATGAATGGTTTTGATTGCTACTGAGCACAGGGCTGGCTTTTTTGTGGAACTATTATAGCCCAAAGATCACGTTCACTACTGGTAACAACCTAGTCCTCCACATTTTACATTTAATTTTCAGATTACTTTTCCCATCTATATCACCTTATGTTTATTTACTCTGCCATTTTAACATCAAAATTGCTATAATCGTCATAAAACACTCTAATTCTTCACAGTCAGCCATCATCTTACTATCCTAAATATCCTAATGCCGTCACCAGAGCTATCTCATTATTAAGCTCCTTTCTACATCCTGAAAAAAATATACTGAGCAAGGGTCTCAGATACTCTACAACTCCACTGATGACCTTCCTCCACTATGAAAACAGACCATATCTTCTACACTGTTTTTGATCTTTTAAACAATTATTTATACACGCAAGRCCCTTGTATAACAAGATTTTTTAGTTTCCCTAAGAGGCTTTTTTGRGAGATCTTGATGGAAGACTTCTAAGAATTCAGTAGGTTGAATCAATGGAAATCTACATATTGGTTGACTCCATCAGAGAAATAGGATTTAAATAAATAGGACTTAAATAGGATTGTAAGGCTAGACATCCCTTTACAAACATCATGTTGACTTTTCCATAACATAGCATATTCATTTGTGTGTTTATTAATTATGATGTTCTTCATTATTGCTCTGCTGCTTTTCCCAGGTATAGACATTAGGATTACTGGTCTGTAGTTCCCCTGAAATTCCCTGCAGCAGAAGCCTTTATTGGTTAACACAATAAGAAACTGATGTTACTTTGACAACTTCCGGTCTTCAGACATCACACTAGTTTCAAGTGAGAGATTAAACATCGCAGCTCAGTTATTTCATCCTTGGATTCCTCCAGAACTGTTGGGTAAACACCATCTGGTCCTGATGGCTTGGCATTGTTCATTGTGCATATGGAGTCCATAACCTCTTCTGCTGGCACTTCAGCTTGAGACACGTCCTCTGATGAGTCCTTCATAAATTAAGACTCCGGTGTGGGAACCTCCTCAGGCTTTTCCACACCTTCTTTTTCAAATGAAGTCTTGCATTCCTGATCTCAACAAATAATATATTATACTTATGCAGTACTTCTAGCAACACAGAGTCCTAAATTTTGTTTAAACTTCGTATGATAAATTCCATTGCCATTGAAAAGCAAAAGGGTGCTTGAAAATAATTTCCAGAGTCATCTACCTACCAAAAAAGCTGCTACTACAGTCAGTCTAGGCAAAAAAAAGATGAGTATTTATTACAACTTTATCTCATATATATGTCATGCACCAAATACTGCCTGTACTGTGTACAGACTGTGGGATCAGTCAGCCTAGTACACAGGGTTGTCAGAGCCGACAAAGCAATCGTGATTTAAAATCTAGTTTATGTTTTACTTACATACTTTTGTTTGCTAAAGCTACACCTCTCTGTGCATCAGTGACAACAAAATAAGCTGATACTGTTCCAGCAAAATGCCAAGACTTTCCTCTCCCTCAAAGAAAAAAAAGAAAAAAAGAAAAAAAAAAAAGAGAGAGAGAGAGAGAAAGGAAGGAGAGATGGTCAGGAGTGTAGAAATGATCTGGGTTGCAGCAGTAAAGAGGGCAATAAATGTCATGCAGCTTATGGTCACTTATGCAGAAGTTAAAGAGCATGCAAAAAATGTGAATCATGAAAAAGATCTAGCATAGCTTGTAAGAACAAAACTAGAAATAGTCTTCATTGTTAAAACATGTGAAATGATAGAAAATAACAAGATGACTGCTATGGAAGGAGCAAATATTTACTGAATTAGTAACCACACTCATTTATAGAGATGAATTGATTTTGACAGCAAATTAAATGATGTGATTTTCCAAGATTTATTCAGAGCCAAAATCACGTATCTTGGTAGGACAAAAGCTTCTGTGTATTGCCAACACCAAATGCTTCCAACTGTGCCTTTTTTTCAAATACTATAAATATCAAAGCTTTTTTGAAAATAACAGTTTTTGCTTTGTGGCCAGTGGCACCTTTGCCACTAGAATATCAAAATATTTCAAACAGGTGTTGCTTACTATATAGATGAAAGGGAAATAGTGTGTCATCTGCCAGTCTATTTTCAGTGTGGCACTGAAACYGCAATAAATTATTCTGTACTAGCAAAAATTGTGCTATAATCACATAGAGCCTTGGCTCTGTATCACTGTTTGCACTGACAGTGTTTACGTTAACTCTGTGAGATATCTCTCTGAGTATAAAGTAATGAAAAATGAAAATGATTATCTACTTCCAGAGAACTGGTGAGCCTACATACTGCTTAATTCAGTAACATATCGCTCAGAAAGCTTACTATTTGGTCTGGAAAATTGTGAAACAAAATATTTCAACACATTTCCTCTCCTGCCAAGGGATCTTCAGAATCACAGAAGACAGTTTATTTTGAACATATGGAAAAGATGAGGAATATCCTCCTAGAGATAACCATCTCTATAACCTACAGTTGAAAGGATCTTCAGACCTTTTCCAGCTATTAGATGTCGTATTTGTATATTAGGTGAGCATTTCCCACTTGCACTTTTTTATGTTTGGGGCAGGGGGAAGTGGAGAAATGTTTAAGTGACTGAATATGTCTTCCATGTCTCTTGCAAAATACGCCCAATGTTTTTTATGACAGGCTTACAATTGAAACAATCTGGTTTTGGATGTGCTTAATTTTATGACATTAAAGGGTAAGTTTTAATTGGTGGCAAATTGTTCATAAATATAACTCCTATCTGGTATCATAGCAAAACAAGAAAAATGGGAAATTTCARTCATGATAATGCTTTAGCTCTCAAACACCTGATTTTACACTTTATCTTCTCAAAATTACTCTAACTTGATTTAGCCTTGATTCTTTGGAAAAAGTGCAGATTTTTCAGAAAAATGCAGGCATTAATAGAGGGTTAAAATTTGACAAGAGGCTGAGTACAGATTGTTTTATGAGGAATATTTTGTACTGAGAGATTCATGAGTTTGTGTGTACATACTCTAAGAGTTTACAAAAAGAAATGGTGCAGTGTTCTGCTTTCACTTCCTAGTTCTCTGTTTCTTAAAACTTACAGAATTTACTATATGCACACTCCCATCTCAAATACAGCAGGATTTTTTTTTCTCTGTTAACAGACCAGGACAGACTGCAGAAACCTGTTAAATATGTGTTTTAAGGCTGAACTTCAGATTAAAACTAATTGCAGTTGTACATCCAAAGAATTTTTGAAATTGATTTAGTTTTTAACCTGAGGCCATATGGAAACGTTTTAAAACACGTAACAGCATTTTAAATAACATGTTGCTGCTCTTGACGCTTGAGTTGAATCATCAGTGTGATGAACTAGCTTTGTGCTACTTGCCTCAGCTAACAGCACCTCTACCCGAATAAAGGTAGAGCTACCGGCATTTTGTGGGGATTGGAGAAACCTATTTGCACAGGTGCAGAAGGCCAGTTTGTCCACCTGGAGCTCTACCAGCAATGACCGCAATGGTTGTCATAAAATTGGGCTGGCAACGCTCATCACGTGAGCCAACCACAAAAATATCTGGCATGAAGACGCTCTGCAAATTTTCCCCCGGGTTCAGGCGCGAATAGCACAACGGTACTGACGCGCATCCCGTTAAGCGCCCAGGTGGGACGGAGCGGCGGGGAGGAGCACAGCCCGCAGCCCTGAGCCACCGCGGGAGGCCACGCGGGCCGTACCTGCACGGGCTCCCTCGTGCCTGGCCTGAGCGCCTGTACAATCTGGTCCTGGCCTCTGTGTTTCCCCACGCCACGGTATTTCAGTTTCTTTTTGTCCACCAAGAGCTATGGACCCCTACAGTGCCATAAAAATAATATCTATTTAAACTTGCCAAGGATAAGTTTTAATTTCACACTCTACCTTGAGATAAGAGGATAAACATGAGCTGCTGGGAGCTCAGTAAACTCACTCGTGAACTGGAGGGGTGCATGGAGCAGGGGGCAACAGCATGCAGAAAACTTCCATACAGTGGGAATCAGATATAAAAGCAAACAAAAACTTACAGTGCATATGAAAAAAGCTAGGAAATAATACTGAAAATATCAAGTTGTTACTGTAGAAATCAGCAATGCATCCTGGCATACACAATCATATTTTCTCTTCCTAATCACAAAGCTTAAAAACTCCAACTATTAGTATAATCATGCTGATTCAAACAAAAGAAAGATAAATTCCCTGCCTTTCATTCTGTCTTCAAGTTTTCTAGTAATTTCTTATGTTACACCTGGTGCTGAGGAGGAACTTGGCTAGCAACGCTGCAACAGTGGTAGCTTCTCAGGAGGAACTGCAGATTTATACATGCTGACAGGGACAGTGATGCAAGAGCTCTGGCCGGGTCATAGCATATTAGAAAAACATTTATTGCATTGGCAACATTTTCTCTCTTTTTTGGCAATACACAGGCACTGTAACACTCCCAAAGAGAAATAACTATTTCTTTTCAATCTTGTTTCTTCTCAGKATTTCAAAGACGCAGGAGGGATTTGGGGACCTATTCAGCTGCCATGCGTTTTTTGTCCACTTTGCTGGCCCATAGGACCRCAAGCTGCATCACTGACAAGCAAGCAAGCCTGGTGCTGCTACTTGTATCTGTGTTTCTCAAGACTGAATTGTTGCATGAGGTGTCACCTGTCTGTGACACCATCATGAGCATTCATGTCATTCCAACTTTGCTTAACTACTACCCCCAAGTTGAAGTAAAGACACCTCCCTTATATTTCATCCATACAGATCAGAAGTCTCTCCATACAGTTCGAAGGAYCTCAGGGGTCAGGACATAAATGAAGCAGGAGAATCAGACCCATCAACTTCCACCATTTCTCTTCTGAGGTATATTACTGKGATCTCAGAACTAGACCCAGTATCGTGATATCTAATAACATCTAATAGCATTTAATTGAGTAACAGATAACATTCAGTTGAACAATAAGCCCATTTTGCTGTAAACAGGCAAAAATGGTTAGACGGATCACTTCCCTTGTGCTCATCAAGCTGAGCCTGCATGCAGAGCCTCCGTTTTCTTACAGCATATTTCAGGAACATGACGGCATGATCAAAAGATCAAGACGTCCAGAAGCAACAGCAGGAAGTGATGATCTGTTAACTAATAAATTCTGGGGGCAGCTAAAAACATGAGGATGTAAATTCCTCTAGAAATGTCTTTTCATGACRCTATATTATCTTATTATCCTTTCTGTGGGTCTTTACAGTAGGAATGTTGTTCAGGAAATAGAAATGATATTTAAAAGCATCTTATGGATATTCCTGTTGTACAGGGTCCAAAGGAAAACTGGGGCATGGACTCTTAGGCTTTGTTTTCTTGGAGTAATCATTCTGACAAAAGCAACAGTTTTATTCATTGGGGCTGTATTTGATCAYATTATTGTGTCAAGTTTCATTAGCTCTGGTTCCAGGGGATGATGCATAACATAGTGTAAGTTTTTACAACTGGAGCAGATTGGTTTGCAATTTGGGAAACAGATACTCTAAAATATTTTCTTTAACCACACAAAAAAAAGGTCAAAAGGGGAAAGGAGTTCATTGCCTGTCTTCTTTTCTAGATTTTCCAAGTACYTCTAAGTAGTCTCCACTAAGAGACTTCTCTACTTCTAAGTGCATGTGTCTCATTACCAAATGAAGTGATTACATGGCTACCTGCTTTGGCCATCAGGTATAAACTAGAGAAAGTGCTTTTCTTCCCCTCACTGAAGTGATGGAGCTTAAGTGGTTCCCCAAACTTTTACAGAATGGCACGTACCCATTCTGACTGATACTGRTGATAATTTTGGCATTTTGTTCATCTATTATGAGCGTTCACCTAAGACAGTCAAAGAAGTGCACTGATTTAGCTAAGCTTGAAAACAGACTTAGCTAAGCTTGAAATAGGAGGTAGCTGTGGATGCCCTACTTCCTAATGAAATTCATCACCTCTGTTTAAAGTACAACACCACAGAACTGTGTAAGACAAAAAAAGGTATGGCTAGCATAACCAAACAAAACCAYGGAGGATAAGTATGGCTGGCTGCAGTTAGCTGGTCTGATTTATCAGGATCAGACTGTCTTTGCCTAAGAAAAAGTAGTCAGGACCTTCAATTGAAGGCTCGTGCAAAAGGCAGKATCAGAACACCACAGTCCTTTCTACTGATGTGATGGTTCAGTACAGACTCAGATGAAAAATCATCTACTGAATTAATCCACATCCTGAAGGATGTAATGAGCAGATCCTCTGAGGTTCCTTCTGARCCTTTTTTGCTAGCTTTTTGGATGTAAGAAGAACGAGTTCCTACCTCAGGAATAGTGCAAGTCAGCATGGTGCAGTGTGGTCTTCAGGTAGGYTCATGAAGGGCTAGCAGGAGCACAAGGACTCAAAGCCATCATTCAGTAGTATCTAGACAGTACCGCAGGCTCAGCCTTGTACCAAGCTCAGCCAAGGGGAGGATGAACAGTTACTCTGGCAAAGTGCTCCCCAGTAGGAAAATGAGGTAAGGAAGGAAGACACCCGAAGAAGGGAGAAATTAAATTTCAGAATCCAAAGCTGATTTTCAGTCAGTAGAACTGAGGAAAGACAGAAACAAGAAAAGCAGCCTGAAAAGCACTGTCCTCTCTGCAGTAGGACAGAGCTCTGGCTACATGGGCAGCACAGTGGCCCAGAGAGGTGGTGGAATGGCCTTGGCCACTGCCCTGCGGGTGGGACAGCAGATCTTCAGAGAAGGAAGCAAAGTATCCATACATTTTAGTAAGTCCCTGAGATAGGAGGGCTGAAAGGGCCAGGTGGCCCTCTGTGAAGCTGTGATTTTTTAGCTGTGGAGGAGGCAAGAYCCAGCACGGCCCTGGTGGAAAGGAGGTCTGAAAAGACACAGTTTACTACAAGGACTGAGCAGATGGTAGAATGATCTGCTTCTCAGGTGCYTTCCTTGTCCTTCCTCTCTCCTTCCTCCCTCTCCAGAGCGCTCACAGCTCTTAGGATATTTGGTGGCCAGAGAACACCAAATACCTTTCCAGCTTGCAAAATAAATATTCTTTCTTCCTGCAGATAGAAAGGACAGCTCTGTCACATTTAAATCAAACTAGACTTCTCCCACTAAAGGAAATCACAATACATATGAGTTTCATGTAATGAAAAGAGGACTTATGTCTTCATTTTAATCTTTCAGAATACAACTGGCTTTTATTTAGATTTATATGGAAAAAAACTAATTAATGGCAAAAGTTAAGTAATTACAGACGTATGCTCTGCAACTTTCTAATCTGTACTAGCAGTAAGAATTAAAGAGTTTGCATAAATTAAAACAACTTCAGTGGTATAGAGAAGAGAAGAAAACTTGTAATTCTCTCTATAATAACTTGAACTGCAGACTTGACAAAACCCACTTGCTGTATGGTCTGTAAATTGTTTTTGGAAGATCTTTTATCTCCCAGGGGTCTTTACTGATTCTGTAGTCAGAACCAACTGTTATTTTAAGAAATAGCTAACTGTGAAGAAACTGTAAAACTGATGTAGTTCCCTGTTCAGTACATGAATACAGTTTATTAAATTCTCAAAATATAACATAAATCTATTTTCCCATGGTCCTATTAGGTGGTACCATAATGATTATTATATAGTTTTATTGTATTCATTTTTAGAGAACTACTTCCTGAGATTGAAATCCCCTCCCATCATCACTGCTGCTGTACTAATTCTCTGTGTGCTTTACAGATGAGAAGGCAAATCATCTATGAGACCAACACCAAGGCAGCTTGAAGGAGACAGGAGGATATCCAAGAAATTCTGCAAGAGTAGTCTAGTAGTTTGGTACCGAATGAACACTTCACTGTAGTTTCACTCACTCCAGAGCAATCCCTACCATCACTGGAGACCAGAGACATCATTACTCAGGAGGGCTAGAGATGATGGGCAAATGAGCAGTTCCCCCTCTTTTGGGAATGCTGCTCTGACAACTGTCCCTCCTGTATCAGTCTCTCTGCCAGCAGCAAGTTCATTAGAAAATATTAGTTCAACTGACTGCATCGATTCCACTGAAACCTCCAAAAGAAACCAAGCTGGGCTGCCAACCCCACCAACGTGCAGCCTGCCTGGCTCTGTAAACTCCAGATGCCAGGCCAGCTCCTTGGCTGCCTATTATTTTTAAACTTCAGTTTCTGTGAAAATTTTGCATATTGAGCTCAAACTGAAAAAAAGTCCTGCACTATGTGAAAATACAAAATTTTCAACAGGACAAAGGAATCTCTTTCTCTTGCAATTCTTTTTCTAATCATTGCATTTATGATGTTTGATCAATTAGAAGAGCAAGACATGAACTGGACAACAAGTATCAGGGTGTCCAGCTACTTGCCAAACAACAGGATTTTCAGCATTGTCGCAGCAATAAGACCAGAGATAATTCTCCAAATCACCAGTGGAYCTATTATGTGAAAATCACTGTATTGTAAATACTCAACAAAATCTACAACAGGCTGTACATTAAAAAAAGACAAAACAGAAAATGTAGGTTCTTCTAAGAGAAATTGATCTATTAAAATTTACTGTTTTGAAAAYGTTTTGTTCATCCTCTGTTGTCTAGATGATTCGTCTGTGAATCTGGTTCCAGATCAGACTTGCTAAATTGAAAATCCAACATATGAGATGCAAAGGTCAAGAGAATTCCTTCCCCACTTACACTTTGAGGATTCTTTTATTTTTCTTAATCCTTTTGGCTGTTATGTTGTCGTCTGAAACAGCATCTCCCAACTGCCTCACTGAGACGAACTGAATTTATTATATAATCTCATCTCTTGTTCCAAAAAATTCAAGATCAATCTCAAAGAGCAGTCCTCTGAACTTGGCAGACACTTGTGTGGGAAAGTCTTTAAACAAAAACAAATTTGTTTATGTACTGGGACAAGGAGCTCAGAAAGAAGATAAAATACGCCATGAGCCAACACTGCCCTCAGCAGCAAAATTTGGACTGCTCTCACAGTGCCTGCTCTGCTGTAGAGCTTAAGACCGCCCATCAGCTGCTTGTAATATAGTGATCCACTGTACTCCCATCAGTCAGCTGGGACAGGAGAATGATTCTTAAATCAGAGGAAGTTGTGGTCTAAGCATTAAAGTGGAAGCCAAGAATRCCTAAATGGTAACAGTTTCACAAAAAGTCACTTAGAATTTGTAGATTTAAGGAACATTTACTTGGGACATTTATTTTTTTCAGAAGTGACTTAAGTACGTACTATCAATGGCTTCCCGTGAGAATTAACCACAAACCTTGGAATTTTTTTTACTTGCAATCTAATCCCAGTTCTGACAGACTACATAGTTAAATTTTTGCAAG
This sequence comes from Rhea americana, assembly GCF_003343005.1. NCBI lineage: Eukaryota > Metazoa > Chordata > Aves > Rheiformes > Rheidae > Rhea > Rhea americana. The sequence continues at coordinate 4,468,361 of NW_028186734.1, forward strand.
AAAAAAAAACCCTACAGCTATTCAGGGTGCCAACACAAAGACCAGTCCCCAGTCAATTTCCAAATAAATGGTGTTTAAGGACCTTAAAAGTATGTCTGCATGGTCCAGTGCACTGAATTAACTAGTCCTATGGCTTTACATTATAAGTATTTTCCCAAATGTGTGCATTGCTACATGTTTTTTTGTAGAGAAGATTAAAGAAGAGGTGAAGAACAGGGCTGCCCAAGTTAGCTTTGATGTTTGAGCATCGGCAACAGTCTGTGCAGGCACGTGGAGTTCATCAAAGCCTAATTTTCCTCCTTATATGCAGATGGCAAAATGCATTGCAGTTTCATGGCTATGTAGCTATCTCTGGTATATGCATACTACAGCAATCACTGCATGGTAGACATCTCTGACAGGTTACTGTTTCCTAGCTGACCAGCGCTTGTAGAAGCATTATTTATTAATGAGGCGGTGGTGAGAGCTTAGCATAAGTAACAAATCTAAGAATCTAAACAAAAATGGTCAAAATGGTCAAAATTTTCAAATGAGGAAACCACAGCTGAACATACGGCTCCAACCAAGTGGTCTTCAGTTACGAGTGAAGCTGATCTCCAAGTGATGAGCCATCTTGAAACTTGGCTTTATACGGTGAAAGATCTACATTTGGCTCGCCCTTCAAATCTGTGTTGCCTARTGAGTCCATGCACATTTTGATGAGAAAGCACAGAACTTTAATGTGAACAAAACATAAGTGACCCACAAATCTAGATTTACATAAACCTAGAGAAGYCAGAGCTTTGTAAGGAATCAAATCACTGGTGAATGCAGTTCCTTACATATAAACCTGTCTGATACAAAAGTGAAGATGACAAGTAGTGGAGCATGTACAGAAGAACTACAAACTATCCTACAATCTTCTTAGCTGGACAAAAGTAGTGGCCATGAAACTCCATTTTATCTGATGCCTAAACAGAGAACCATAACTAAGTTTGGTGGCTCTCTGCTGTAACTAGCATTACAAGGAGGAATGAAACTACCAGTCAGCCTTTGCAGAAGCTTCAAAAATATCCAGGAGTTTCCCAAGTCTCTCATCATCACTAATCACACAGATATCAGTAGCACTGCATGCAGGCCAATATTCCAGATATTTTGTTCTAGTGCCACAAAAGCAYAAGAAGTCAACATATGCATGTGTTAGGATTCATTGGACAGTATCACCTGAATGTGGTTCCTCAGTGGGGAGGGAGACGGCTTCACTAATGAATKAATAAAATTGATGCATGAGACTATCACAGAAAAAAGGCCTGGCGACACCTTGTGCAGTTGGTTGACCAACATGTTGGACTTTCACTGTCACATGGGAAATTCAGTGAGTGCACTGATACCACGGCACAGCTTGAAATCACCACTCAGGTGCGTTGCCATCTACCCTGAGGCATATTTGTCTGGTGCTGGGGGCAGAGTAAAATGGAGCCTAGTATCCCACAAAAATACAGACGCTAAAGCCTCTGATCTGTGGGTTTTGGTGCAGTTGTACTCCTGGCATGTTTAATGGCTCTGCTATTGATGTCCAACGCACTGAGATTAGCATGGCTGGGACCATGGGTGACACCAAGTATAGAACTGGAAAAAGTTCCTCTCCTGTGGAGTAAGGGGAAATCCAGAACAGGGATTACGAAGGTGTGAGTCACCATGTGCCTCCAGCATGACTCTAGGGACAGGGTGGCCTCTTGTTCCGGGGCAGGGGCAAAGTCACGGCTTAGCCTGTTATTATTGTTAGTCACAGCCTCAGATACACAAAGTCCAATAGAAACCACACTTCCAAATGCCTCAACCTGAAATGTAAAATAAACACTAGGAAAATAGTAGCTACTTACTTTCTCTAAATATACCCCAAGGCCAGATCTGTTTCCACTGTAGTCAAGTCCAGTTTTGCAATCAGTGTCACGGCAGCAAGATTCAGCCCTTTATTTGGAAAGATGTTAATAATCAAATTGCAGTTTTAATTTGTCACCGGGACAGGGGTGTGATAAGACATTTTGGTTGCTGTTATAAGTAGCTCTGAGAATTGTCAGGGGCTGTTGTAGGTGCTAAAGACTTTGTGACATCCTGGCATGGGGAAAAAGGAACTGTGTGCCTCTGGCATATGTCCTTGCTACGGGGAGGTGCAGAAATCCCTCTGGTCCCACTCTGAACTCTGAGCAAAGGCATAGCTGGGCCTGAGAAGCTGCAAGAGGAGTGGGCATAGAAAAACAGGAAGGCTGGAAGTTATGGATCAGCTCCATATCAGTGATCTTATCAATATTTTCAGTGACTCACTTATGGCTTTTTCCCCTCTGAAGTTTTCATGACATATTCACTTCCTTTTTACCATATGCAGATGGGGAATTTAAGCAGAAAACATGAAACAGTGCTAAGTCAAGGCAACTGTAAGCACTCAGCTGGTTCAGAAGAACATGAACATAAACAAGTTTGGCTGTAGCAATATGCTGGGTCAAATCCCACCCTGATCTAATATCATGGATTTCCTGATGGTACATGCTGGAACGTGCGGCACAATGGACAACGCTTGTGCTAGATGGTCRTTTCCAGACCACCCAAGCAGAAGCTAATTTCCAAGGGGGGGGGAACTATCCACATGTGACAAGCATATGTCAAATGCACCATATCTTCCATTGTGTGCCCAGTATAGTTTTAATTTCTGTGGTATCATAGATAAAGTGACTCCAGTGCTTTTAGTTGCCATTGCACCTCGTTTGGGGAACAGGGGCATTCCTCAGATGACTCAGTGTCCTGGATTCTGTGATTCCCTCACACCTACACAGAGAAAAGAGAAAGAAACAGACTGTTACGTTCCCAGGTTTGAGCTCAGTAAGTGTTTAGGGATACACTTTGGGAGGCATCCACAGCTGGAGCTCAGAGTCACTCCCAGGAGCACAGCTTAGACAGCCTGTATATCTTTCAGCATTATTGTATGTACTGAAAGGGAAGACCGATCACTTTTATGATTGACTCCAGATAGAGTCATCTTAGGTTTAATCAGACTTACTAACTCGAGTTCAACCCTAACTTTGCCAGGTACAACCCGGCTTTTGCACAATCTCTTAGGTATTTCTGCACTCTGCTCCAAGACGGTTTATTAGCTAATGTGCAACTAAAGGTAGGTCTGCAACACTGCAACCACAAGGATAAATTTTGCTGGAGCTGAGACATACTTAGATGTTGCCACACAGGGTTCACTAAAGCTTTGGACTCAGTCCTGGAACGCTGTGCTTGAGCTCATGACTACAGATGGACCCACTTGCAGCCTGCACAGTGCCAGCAAAGTGTCAGTGCCTCTGCAGCACAGTTAATCCACAATCTGGATAAACTGTTCATGGATAATTGAGAATTGATTATACATCCATCTAGCACCTCTCTTYTATGGGTGGATAAACACATCTCTTAAAAGTACTTGTAAATGTGAATTCTMCCATTACAAACGGTCATATTTTATATATATTTTCTCAATTTCTTTATATGAATCATGTTTTATCCTACAGTACAAACTCCAAACACTGTAGATGCAGAAGCGTTTCACCAGAAGAGCTGAACTTGCACTGCAGGACTGGTCATGCCCAATCAAGCAAGAGGAGGGGTATAAAGCACAACTCTTCACAGTCTACTCAAGGGAAAGCAAATCCAATTAATTGAAAGCTTAATTTTCTGCCCTCTAGCACTATCCTTGTGTTCTCACATGTCCTTTAGCTGTCAGATAATCCAGCTGAGACCTGGGCAGTTGTGTGACAATTTACAGTTCTGTGATTGTCCACTGTGAAACAATGTACTGCATATAAAAATATAAAATTATTCTCTCAGAGGTAAGGGCTCCCTTCCTTTGTCCGTCCACTTGTTTTGAACTAAACACAATACTGGAAATATTCCAGAACATCAGCTTTGGAAAATAAAGGGCAATAACAGTTTGAAACCTTCAGAGCTAGTCCACAGAGCTGATGGGGTCTGAGTCCTTCAGCTCATGGGTTTCTGTGGTCCAGCATTCGCAGAGTCTGTGACATCTTAACTTGCGTCTTAGCTTCAATAGTAGTTGGGATTACTGATCCCAACTATCCACACAAGTACCAAAAAGACCAACTCACCTTACTTTCCAAGTCCAGTAAAGATGAGGGGAATTCAGCCCAGGATGAYTGAGGTGAACATATCCCTCACAAGAGTCACTAGGTTGCAAGGACAACTTCTCTGGCTCTCTTATTGCAACAGATCCTGCAGTTGTGGGGCTCAATAATTTCTGTGGCCAGCAAAAGAGAAGGACCAGGAATTTCCAACTGCAATGATGACATTGTATGGGTTACCTTTTTTGTGACCATTTTATGATATCCTTTGTGCAGAATGATAACCTGACTGAGAGTTATTTGCCAATAAGGCAAGTAGACACCCCTCAGCTGAAAAAATAACTTCTCAGATTCTGGTTAACAGATTGAACTGGGAATAAAACAACAGTGAGAGGAATATATAATAAATCAAAAGTAAGAGCTGGAATAAAAGTTGAACAAAAGTTAAAGAGTTCCTTGGCTGGATGTCTTGATACGGGCATGAAAGGAAGATAAAAAGAGAGAGAGAGAGAGAGAGACCAAGAGACGGTCTTACAGGGTCAACAGCATTTAAAAGGTCATCTTCAGTCTCCTCAATTTTATGTGATCTATCCACAAAGATTTGCTCATACACCCATGGCTCATTGAAGTGAGGAAAGGAGATAGTAAGCCAGTCTTTCTTTGAGTATAAATTATTAAGAAAGGCTCAGAAAATTTCAGCATAGCATTCATGAAACTTGAAGACAAGCTGCCACCTGTTAGCAGCATGATGGTGGTTTTAACTCCTGTTAAACTCCTGTCTCACCACTGTTCCCATCTCCATAGGAAAAATAAAATAAATGCCTCTGTTATTTACAGTCTGCTCTGCGAGCAGTCATCAAGGTTGGTTGTGGGTTTATTGTTGCTAGCCAGCCTCCCCGCTCCAGCAGGTGCCAGGCACCCTGAATTACTCCCATCAGCCACTGACCCCATGGTACAGTGAGTAAGCTGCTGAATTCTGTTTATTTCATCAGGGAGGCAACGGCCTCCCCCTCTCCACAAGGAACATCCCACATATAATAAAGGTTTATGGTCAACTAGAGCAAGACTTCAAACTCATTCCTTCCAGATTCATTCATGATGAGGGTGGGGATGATAGACGTCTCAGCAATGTTTAACTCAACAAATACTAACATCTCCAGAAAAATGGCCCTTTATCACCCCTGTTTTCCTTAAGAACAGAATCAAAGAGCTGGTAAGCACATCATGTCAGCTGATGGCTACCAAAACTGAAAATAGATGTTGGTAAAACCCAAGCTATGAAACAAATGCTAAATATATTTAAAAAATCACCCTGGCCACCTAACAAACTTGGGAGTCTAATGGGAAGGATTGTCACAAAAAAAAAAAAAAAAAAAAAAAAAAAAAAAAAAAAAAGCCAAATACCATGCTGGGCTATATGAAGAGACTTACAGTCTAAAAGGTATGGGAAAGGCTTGGCAGGAGTAACAGGTTGAGTTTTGGGTGTTACGCTTAAGGAAAGATGTGGAACAACGCAGGAGCAAGAATGCTCAGGGATACCAAAAACACAATCAGCAAAGAAAAGCTGCATGAACTGAGGGAAAAACAATAAGATTGGGGAGGAGAGGAAAAAGGATAACAATCTTTAAACATGTATTTAAAAAAGTAGGTGCAAAGAAGAAAGAATACTCCATTATCCACGTCCACAGAAGACAAGATGAGTAATGGGCTTAAACTGCCATCAAGAAGATTCAAATTAGACATTAGGTAGGATAGTGACAACTACAACAGATTGGCAGGGGAGTCTGTAAGGTCTCAATCATTAGAGATCTTTCAAGTTAGACAACATCTATCAGGAATGAAGTATGCAAAGTCTCTTCAAATGTCACAGCTCTATGAAAGAGAAGCAGTGGTACCATCAACCAAGCTTTCAGGCTAAAACCTTAGTTTTCAATCAAAATAGAGTTACCACAAGATTCCCAGGGTGGGGGTCAGGGAGAGAGAGCAGCAAAGTTACTATTAGCAGCGGATTATCTCAACTTCTGCCACCTGAGTATGGAAGGAAAGGCAACTTTTATTCAAAATTTCTATTTTTAATTAGATTTACCGTATAATGCTTCACCCATAAGAATAACCTCACAGGTTCCCGTCCACAAGTCACAGGATCATCCGCAGACATGTTAGGGAATTTTAATCAATCAAATTCTAAGCATGCATATCTTGTAAATCTGAACCATTAAGCCATATTAGGGGCCACTGTTGCATATTGCTGGCCGTGGGTAAAAAGGAGTATCTTTTTATGTCTAACTAAACAGAAGGTAGGAATATCTCACTGCATTTTAGTAAGCTGAAGGACTTTCCACTGCAGAAGACCATTTCCCCATGTCCTCCAAAGAGGACGTGCACCTTTTAATGTTAGTGCAAATAGTCACACAAACCTTTGTGCTCCCTAGGTCATGCAGCTGGCATCTGCGATGTGGTTAATATCCTCATGTGTGAATCTGGAGGTCACAGCAGGAGCAGAACAGATTAAAGATAAGTGAAACATCTACGTCGATGTTAGAAGGTCTGATCTGAAAAGGGACCATAAAGAAATTGAACAAAAATCTTCATAAATATTTTTAGAATTTCCCACTTCTGACTACTCAGAAATACTAGAGAGCAAGAAGAGACATGTCTCCCTCCAGTATGCGAATGCCTCCATTTTGTAAGCAGGAAAGTGCCACAAGGTAAATAGGGATTCAAGAAACCCATGTTAAAGGAAGTGTGGGGTTTGCCTTGTGCTATTTCATGTGTTTCTATTGGAAAACCGATTTACAGATTTTGCAAATAGATTTTCAAGGGGACTGTTTACAGCTTCCTTTTTTGTAGTCCAGAATTAACTGGTCTCAATGTTTTCTGCTTCCTGAATTCAGCCTGTCTTTTTTCCTAAAACATTTGTGCATACTTGATACAAAAAAAACATGAATCATGAATAGCATCAGCTAGAACAGCTTCCATCTCAATACTGATTAATGAAACACATTAGGAGCAACTGGAAAGGAGCAATATAATTTTATGAACAACTCTGAAGTTTTGAAATTCAGAGTTCTGGTATGGCATATGAGCCTTGAAGCTGTCCTAAGAGACAGTCACCAACTCCAAGTCTGCCAGGACTGAGCTGCAAGAGAGGCATTCCAAAACCTTATCTCCACCAGGTTTCTTAAGGTCTCAAACCCGTTTCTCCCAGCTCCTAGGCTTAGAGGGCTCGAAGCAAGACTTGGCTAGTCTTCTTGACAAAAATGTTCTTGAAACAGATATGTCTACAAAATACTTTTGATTAGCTGAATCAGAACTTTTCTTCAATGGGGAAAAGTATCATTAGAAATTGAACTTAGCTCCAATGGAAATTTCTTCACTGCAAAATAGCAAGCAAACTAAATTGCCTGGTGAGTTCATGAAATAGGAAAGTATCACTCAATGCCTTTTAGGAAACCATCAAAATAATTTCCATAACAAGCTGGACTTGCATCCTGAAAGGCCACGTAGAAAGGTATCTGGCAGGAATGAGAATGAAAAGATATGCTCAGTATCAACCATGAGATGAAAGGCTGACTTAAACACTCTTTTATGTACTTTCATTTGCTTTTAACTTTAATGTGCATTTTAAATTTGGAGTTCACAAATTAAAAATAAGCAGTCTGCTTTCTTGGAAAGCAGCAGCTATGGGAGCTGCAGGGGAATGCGGTGCCCCACCTCGCATTGCTTCGTACCTTGCTCCAGGAACGGCCTTGTTCATACCAAAGGTGCGAGTCAGCGAGTGCAGTGTTACTCAGCAGGAGCAGAGTCCGAGCCAGGGAGAGCAGCGCCTGCTGAAAGGAACCTCTAAAATAAAAAAAAAAAATCTGTTACATTTTATCAAGACAGCCCAGAGGGTTGATAGTTTTCCTTTGCAGAGTATGCAGAAACTGTTTTTGCCAAACTAATCAGCAGCTATCACCCAATGTTGAGGAATACCTCTAGATTCTCGTACATTTGGACTTGGCAGCTTCCAGATTGGTTTGTCAGATCCCCGTAAATTTAAAAAATATTTTTAAAAAAGGAAAATAAAATAATGCCCTGCTGAACTTTTCTGTTTTGCTGTTCTTGTAACATATATGAAACAGATCTGACAGGAGAGTTTCCTTCAGCTCATATCTCAGCAGTAAGTAGGGGTATGAGCTTTTTTCTTTCTTTTTTTTTCAACAGCCTTTACTAAAAATAACTCCTTTAAGACTGTGGAAGGAGATTTCCAGCCCTGTAAGTTCAGATGTGCCTGTGTTCATTCAGGAGGTTGATCTGGATTTAATATGCACAGCCTTGTCAATACCGTGTTAAGCCCTCTGGCACCAGAGGGTCCAGGCAGTCTCCCTGTATTGTATCCCAACTCCGAGCATCAAGAGGGATGTAATCCATCACATCAGCTCTTGAACCAAAACTGCTGCAATTATATGCTCTCAAAATGGGCCCATTAACCTATCAAAAAGCATTTGAGAAGGGGTGTAATGTTGTCAGTTATTGTTCATGGAGGAGGAGTGAAGATAATTCTTATCTTGCAGATAGATTCATGCAAAACCAATTGCAGTTTGTGTTGCTCTAATTGATTTAGGCCCTTTTCTATTCTATGAAAATTCCAGGGTAGGGTGTTCACACACACACAAACGCACACAAAGGGCAATGCTATTTCCCAAGAGCAGATTAGAGGGAGAGCCTGTGCCTAGCCCACCACCGGAGCGCAGAATCAAGCCAGCCCAAGGAACACAGCACGTTTCTCAGCAGGATCCTGAGGAAGGCAAGAAGCACCAAAGGAGAAGGGAAGAGCAGAGAAATGGCAAAGTTGGTGCTGTCGTGAGTCCTTAAATACCAATAGATACAGCAATGTTAATATTCATGTCTAACTTAGCTGCTTCTGTATATCCATAGATAGTTACAGGTACCTTGAACTGAAGTGCAGCCATGGCACTTTTTTTTTTTTTTTTTTTTTTTTTTTTTTTTTCCACTGAAGTCTGTAATACTCCCCAGCCTTCATCAAAAATGCTAGCTTTCTGGCGCTCAGAGCAGTTCTTTTTTAAGGAATAATCACACTAAGTAAAACCAGTAGTTTGCTAAACTTCACTGAAACGAAGTGCTCCAAATCAGATAAGCCTAGTTACTGAAAGTCCAGAAATTTTCCTGTGCTGTTTGTAATATGGGAAGCACACCCTGTAGGCCCCCTTTTTGGTGAAGACTGTAAGAGGAGGTAACTGCAATGGGAGATATTCACATTTCTCAGCATGAGACACCCAGGTAGGAGCTGACACCCTCATGGTCCCTTAGTACTCAGTACAGAGGGTGTCCTTTAGAGTATGTAACTTAAAATCCTGATGTGATGAGATAGGGAGCCTCAGGAGAACAGCCCTCCCTAATCAGGGACAACACTCCACCCCTGGTGACTTCTGTCCTCCTGGTCAATACCACTCCGCAGTAAGTCAGCTGCACCCAGATGTCCTTCAGGTCTGTGCCCCGTGGCAGAAACCTGAACCTCACTGAGCTGCTCTGGACACTCCAGCAGAGCACCTTGGAAGTGGAGATGACATGTTCAAGCCTCTCTAGCTTTTTCTCCACTGGGAAACCGTGTCACATAACTCCTTCCCAGGTAACCCAGCCTTAGCCATGAATAGCTACTAGAAGAGAGAGCACAACTGCAGCAAGGCCTTTCCCAAAGCCTACTTTCAGTTCTCCTCTCTAAAATAAGGCCCAAGCCCTACTTGTAACTGCCCCCAACCCAAATCTCCTGGTGAGTCATCTTTTTTGTTGCTGAAAATACTCGTCTAAGTTGCTCTTGAGTTACTTGATTCATTCTGTTCTGATGACTTACACATTTCAGAGAGGATACTGCTCCAAAAATAATAGGACAGATTCCTTCTCTAATATTTGCAGTCCTGCAAGCAATTTCCTCAGTTTAAACAGTGGAGAAGTAAAAATGTGTTCATCTTGTACTTTCCCCCAAAGCAGTTTGTACTGACCACTGCTGGAGGCCTCCTGGGCTGCTGGAGGGCACATCAGATCCACTGGGGCAAGGCTTTTCTCCACCTCTGTCATTCCATCCTTCCTTGCCCATGTTGCAACCATGGAGGACAGCATTTTGCTCTTTTTTTAACTCTAGCCAAAAAAAAATATAAATAAATAAAACAAAAAAATAAAGAAGAGTTGTCTTCTCTAAGATATTGCCATTTGATGAGGAAAACAGCTAGAAATGTACACATTTGGAAAATGAAAGCTGAGAATCTCTTTAAATTCCTTGTTCTCTCAAATGAGTGGAGCTTGTAGCTGCAGACTGCATGGAGCCTAAAGGCCAGCTCTGTACAAAAGGGCACAGGCAGTTCCTGTATGTGCTCCATAACAGCACAACACATCTCAGGGCTTTGGACAAAGGGATATATTTTTTTTTAATGTGAAATTGTTCCTTAACTGTGCATTTCTTTGTCTTCTGCCCATGAAAATGATGACATCTGGCCAAGACTGAAAAACTCCTTTAAATTTCACCAGGCAAATGGATCTGCTGTTACTATTTCTTCCTGACCAGAGAGGTTGACAGGTTGAAGCAATATTAAAGCCTTCATGGTAATGAAGAAGGCTATCTGAAATCCAAACCTTTTCATACACACACACACACACACACTGTACTGCAAGCCACTCGTTCCAAAAGGTGGGTTTTTGCAGGTAAAATATGCTTTGGTAGTACCTCACTGCTCTATAAACGGAATTGATAAGATTTAAGCTAACATTTCATCTTGACATTACTAATACATGTTTGCGAGCATTCAGTTTACACTTTCAATGCAGTCTGTCAGATTAGATCTGTAAACCATGCTACTGAATAACAAGGGTACTATTGATTTTTCGTTATTTTCAAGTATTTGTTTTCTTCAGTCGAGCACATTCTATTTATTTTGGCACAGGTAACAGAGAAACCCAGGCAAGAGACTTACCCACTTTTCAGAAAGATTTAAGATACCACAGGCATCATAGCTTCATGAAATGATTTGTCTCGTAGTGGTCTGTAACACAATATTGTCTTGATTTTACTTTACTTACTGTTCATTCCCTTAATCTTAAGTCTAAATTTGCAGTGCAGAGTACATGGAAAGGTGGAGTACAGGGTGTGTAACACAAATTTGCTCTGGAAAGACAGTCTCGAAAAATACGTGATACTTGGGGTTTTGTGCCTCTGAGGCTCAGTCAGGAACCAGCAAGGCACCCTCTGTGTATTACCCTGCTTTATACAGCAAATGCATGTACATTCAAGTAGAGAAGAAATTTGTAAAGTAATTTAAACAGAGCAGGAGTTTATCTATGTTTGCTACTATATGGATTTTAAGAAAAAATCCGAAACTTGCTTGTTTTTTTCTGTTAAACCCCATGATTTTACAATGCCATATTTTTCCAGCAACATATAAAGTGAGGCAATGGCACTGCTTGCATCCTGATGGGAGCAGACGGACTCCGACCACGTGAGGCTCCTCTAGGGCCTTGCAGTGCCCAGGGGCCATGAGGACAACCTGAAGGCTATGGCTATGGTGTGCTGCATCTCACTACATTTAACAATTTATTACTAGCAATATTGCACATGGAAATGCCTTCTGGTGGCTCTATGCATGTTGTACAGACTGAAGTGTAAAATGAGAACACAATGTGTGTGTGTGCATATACACACACACACACACAAATATATATACAAATATATACATGTACATATACAAGCCAAGTCTTAGCCAGGCTGCTTTTTCCGCCCTTCCCAGTGCATGCGTGTGGTGCTGTGCTCCAATACTGGCACCTAGTGGGGAGGGTGCACAGTGGATGGGGGAGTAAAGAGGGAGGCTCTATGGACACCCAACACACACAAACCCCACAAGATACCTGGGTTTCCTGGTTATTCTCAAGCCCTCCTGACCTGGCATAGTTTTGGGACACCCCATCTTTGTTCAGGCGCTGCTACCTTCCCGCTTGCCAGAGAGCACTGGCGCAAGCCAGGAAGCTATCTGCCCCATTCCTACATACTCATCCGCCAGGACCAGGTCCAGCACCCTGGCCCTCTTCTGTACAAACTGAGATACCCTACCTGTGATCCCATCCTTATGAGTTTTCTTTCGGGGTCTCCCCGCAGCAACCCATCAGCTTTTTCTTCTTCAGGTCTCTCCGATCTCCCTGCCTTGACCTGGGCCTTTCAGGTCTCTCAGGAAAGCGAACATCCACTAGCGTTGCTTCCTGCACAGTAGCTCTTTTTCTCCCTTTGCCCTCAGAGGAAAGGGCTGCTTCTTACCCAGCGAAGGACTTCCTCTACCAGTTCCCATCAGCCTCAAATTTCATGTCCCAGAATTGTCCTGTTTTAGCTGAAACAGCAAAAGGGTCAACTTCTCCCAAGGTCCACCCTCTGTCATTACAGTATTTGAAAGGAAACACTGAAAAGATGTGACGTTCTTGCCAAAAAGCATTTATCTTCTTCTGACCATCTATGCAGAAAGGACAACTCTCCCAAACAGCCTCAAAGGTCGGTCTTAAATACTGCAATTCAAATTAGGTTTCCTGGGCCTAATATACTGATCCTAGTATATTAATTAGAGTTAGATGAATTACTATTCCAATTTATTATGGCTCATATCATAGCAAGTAAGGCTGCTGCAAGATACGATTTTCAGGTCAGAGCTGAACAAGATCATCTGGTTCCAGCAAGGAATGTGATGGGCAGCTCAAATGAATTGTCAGTGTTGCGTAAAAACGAAAGTTTCCCATTACCACTGATCATGAAACAGCTTGATGTTGAGTTTCCTGTAGATGACAGTGGCAGATTGGAATTTTGCTTCTAAATTCAATGGGAGGCAACAGAAACACCTACTGGACTCCTAGCATTATTTTTTTGCTACGCCAAGGCCTTCCTAAACCTTTCTCATTCAAACATCGACCACATCAAGTCAGTTTGGTGGGCAGATGGAGGGTGATTTTTTTTTCCTTTGGTTGATCCCTTTATTCTCCCTGTTCCATGAAGGCCTCATTTCCCTCTTGAAAAATATTTACTGTAGATGACCGTGTCAAATAGCCCTCCGTACTGTATAACCATGATTTACAAGAAGTTTCTAGTCACACAGTGATTCAGCTGACTTTCTATTGAGCAGTTGATCTGAATGCTAAACCTATTCAAGGCTAGCAACATTTCTGCAATTCATTCAACTTGAGGAAACACTGGAAATTTATTAGGATGTTTTTGCAGTCCAGGAAATTGCTATGTGGTTCTGTCACTAATGAAAGAATAGAAATGGCTCATAATTTTATTGCACTTTCTCATATACATTAGGTAATTCAGGCCTTTGTCATTTATTCAGTTTTTAAGTCAAACTCTCTCCTGGGCTGAGATTATGTAGAACTGCCAGTTCTTGCAATTTTATCACAAGCTTTTCTAATATTTGGCACTTTTGTTAAAGCTCCGGCTCTTGGAATCACTTGATTTGATTACATGAGAATCTCAGTTGTTTTAATAAAGAAATCAAAAAAGAATTCTATCTCTTGTGATTGTGCAGAATGGCACATGAAACTATAAAGCAGTTCATACACAGACAGCAAAGAAAAGCTAGATCTTTTGTTTAAGCTTCAGGATGTTATTACACCACTCCTGTGATTTTGGCTTATGATTTCTGAATGTCTGGGTGTTGGTGAAAGATGGTTATCTGGAAAAAAGGGGAGGGGGACACAAAGCCATTTACAGCTCTTTGTCCCTCTGTTTGCTGTAGCCTCGAGCCAGCTCAGTGCACCACCTGAAACTGGGTTGAGGTCAACATGAAAAAATAAGTTTCAATAGGCCTAATTTTTCTTTCCTTCAGACTCACTCCTCACCACCATATAGACACACATGTCAGAGTAGCTGGCTCCCCTGCTCTCACTGCAGTGCCAAACTCAGGCTGCTTCTCCCCAGATTCTCACCTGAGCAGCCATCACCAAGTGCTACGAAATCATGGGATTAGGATAGAAAGTTTGTTCATTATTTGGAAAGGAAGCATCTGAATGATTTATACATACAGCTGCATCCAATCCACCAAGGTGCTATGGCCATCAGGAGTATTTGGAGCAGACCTGACTACCGTAGCTAAAATGGGCTTTAGTCACCTTCTCTGCTTCAGCCACCACAGTGCTACGCTAGGGTGCCAGTCACACTGCTGCCAAAGCTCGCTCTGGGACCCATGTGCAGAGGGCAGGTATAGGAAGCTGCAAGTAGTGTCCGTGCAGCAGGAGGCAAGACACTGCAGGGAGACTACTGCTTCCCCCTTGATGAAGCCACAGCTCTAGTCCATCAAATGTCCCAGAGAGGCTGCCCACCACTGCCTTTCCCTTCCCCGCTCCTCACAGGACCTGGCCACCACCAGGATGGCACCCATGGTGCATCAGGTGAGCACATCTTAGATCCTTGCCACATGTTTGGACTTCATAAGATAGTGTTCATTTAGGCACTGCATGCAAGCAGAAAGGAAAGTGCAGGGTAGCCTTTGTCACCATGGTGGGAAATTATATCAAGTATACCACTGAGTCAACCAAATATGTGGGAGAAAGGTGCAAATCATATGTCAGCTCTGGGAAGGACGTCTTTTCTGGTGTATTAATAAACTTTGTAGAACATTCCTGTACTGCTATGAATGCTAGTAATGCTATTATTAAAGAAAAAAAAAATCAGAACATTGAATAGGAGGACACAGCCTTAGCCCAAAGCACTTGCTGCTGTTTCATGCAAGATTTAACAAACTAGTGTTACAGATGAAGGGAGGGAGCAGCACAGACAGCAGTAACGGGATCACACAATTACCTACGTTAGCCATGTGCTGAGCTTCATGGCTGGGAATCCTTCAGGCTGGGATTTTCAAAAGGCCTTGGGGAGTTGGACATACAGAGGAACGGACTGAAAATAAAAGATAACCTGAATTACATGTCTATTACACTGCTCTCCCCTTAGCATTTGTACAGTATTTATAACCCTCTGAAACCTTCCCTTACATCAGTGAGTGCTTATCCTAACATGGAGTCATGTTAGGTTCTGCAAAAAGAAGTCTGCTTGTTTTTAGGATTGTAGATTCACATTAGCATAACATGTTCTTAGTTGCTGATACAGAGAGAGCATCCACAATCCAACACCAAGACGGATGGATCAGAGCTCGAAGAAAGCTGGCCTTTCAGGGATACCGAACGTATTTGTTCACACAGCGCTCAGTTACAAAGACTTTATCATGTACCAGTTTGAGTCTATACATACCAAATGTTCTTGAGTAAGCAACACATGCAAGATTGCCTTCTTTCAGTAGATCTTTTTTCCTCCACTTAAGATGAATTTTTAAAAATAAAGAATCCCAGGGAACAGCTAATAACACAGCCCAGAAATGAAAGGGAGTAGCATAGCCTCTTGCCTAGTTGTGAACCAATGAGAGAGGAAGAGGAAAGGATAAGGAGAAAAGTGGGGAAACTAGAAGTCCCCATCGTCTCTAAACACCAGCTCTGGAAACATACCTTGTGTATGTATATTCCTTATGATCTAGCAAAATTTTTGTGCAAATCTTATGGAGTTAGATAGTAACTGAATGAGTTGAATGGACATTCACAAAAAAGGACTAACATGCAGCTCCAGACAGCCTCCACTGAGGAGCTGTACCAGTTAAGGGCAGCTGACCTTCTTATCAATAGTGCAGTAGCGTAGCAGTGATTGCAGACCAACCTTCACCTGGACACACTTCCAAGGGAGGCCAAGGGCTGGACAAGAGGGTACAGCACACAGGGTGATCTGCACAGGGATGGCCACAACTTCTGAGATTGTCCAGTTTGGCTCTGATTTTGTAAGTGCAAAAGGTTAAGTTAAACCCTGATACAAAAGCATAACTAGTCCAGAATTATTTTGGAGTTGGGAAGAGGACTCCATGCATGCTAGCAAGCACTTGGCCAAGAGGAGTCCAGGAGAGACATGTCTCAAGAGAGAGGAGGAGTTGTGCCTCTGTGCAGCCTTGATTTACAGTAGAAATGCGCAGCCACGAATCAAGAAGCCCAACTGGTGATGTACCCTAAACCTTTTCAGTAGAGAACCACGCTCAAGACAGCCGCTTCCTCTGTTTGTCTCCATGCTTTGCCTTCTCGAGGTTCCCCACAGCAAGGTCCACTCGGTACAATGTCTGCGCCAACCTTTCTCCACAGATGACCTCCTTCTTTCACATGTATAGCACTAGTTCATTGAGAAGATAATCAAATCAAATAGCTTGAAATAGGAGGCAATTTAGTCATCTAGCCAGATTTCATTTTTAAAGAATGCCTTCAAGTTAGGCAAGTAACTAGCAACTAAACAAGCAGTGTGCTTTTCAAGAACTACCAAGCACCCAGAGAAAAGATATGTATTTCCTGTTTAATTTAAGGGAAGTGGTAGGTTGGTCCTCACTTTTGTAAATCAGGTCCTAGATTTGGGTATCTAAGAATAGATTTGGGAAACTACAGGCTTCTTTTCTATTTTATTTTTTGGGGTTTTTTTTTTTTTTGGTTTTAATCTTGGCCATAAATTCTATCACTTAGGAGTCAGAAACCCATCTGCTCTAAATTTGCACTTGATTTCATGCACAAATAGGGTTCACACATGTAAGTCCTGTCATTTGTGTGCTCCCAGAGGCAGTGCATAAATTACCTGTGCACAAAAAGGGACGTCGGTCGGCTTAACTTCGTGAGCTGCAAGGTAAGTGCACATCAAAGGGCATATTGTGTTTTTGGACTTAGAATGAGACATCTAGCACAGGTCACCCCCTCCACTCAGAAATGTCACTTTTCTTGGACACAAAAAGCCTAACAACTTAAAATAAATTCTGCCGGAATTAATCAACCCGCGGAAGGTTCAGAAGGAGTCAAGGTTCGGGGGAGCATTAAGAATTAACACAACTGATTTCGCATAGGGTTTTCAAACCTGTTTTTGAACTTAAAACAGACAGGAATGGGGCTGTCTTCATTAGAAATTAGCTCACTTTCAAACGTAGCTAGTGAGTAATGGTGTTAAATAAGATATTAAAATGCATATATAGATGGAGGTAAGACACATTCAAAAAATATTGGATAGAGACTAGCAAACAGTGTAGAAATCATACAGTTAGATCAGCCAACATAAAGTTAAATTCAGAGTGCTCCTGTCGCAGCTAATTGCAAAAGTGTATTTAGCAACTCGGTGTTTCACATGACTCCTTCGGGCCCTGTTCTATGTGAATTTTCTGGGGAAGACAAGTGCTTTGAAAAACTGAGCATCTCGCTTTGACTGCTTTATATTCCAGTCATAATCTGTACAAAAAGCAGGATCTTAGCAAAAAGCGAGGGAGGAAAGACACTGACTCTATGTGGATCTTTCCCAGATAAATAAATTAAAAACATAGTAACACACAATGACTACCACAGCTTGTAAATTAAGGGAGTAACTGATGTAGAGTGAGGCACTGATGTATAGCCTGGAGGAGGAACAACTTCATCTGAACTACAAACAATTCATTTAAAAAAAAATACTTTGAAGAAAAAAATTGTCTCCAGACCAGCTTGTGAATAAAGCATACCAGAAAGCAACTCTGATACTCCATTAGCAGCACAAAAATGGAACTGCCACCAAAGCTCAGCATAAGAATGAATTCCTTTTTCTTAAAAAGATAATTTATTCGACATCTTAAGCTAACTGCTCTAATGCTGCTTGGACAAGGAAGACACCATCCTGGAAAACACAGGTATCTGCAATTGCTGCAAATACAGCTCGGCTCAGTGCCTGCTCCCAGCGCTGCTGCCTGAGCAGAGGGCATAAACCCACTGTGCTGCTGCTGCCAGTAGATCCCAGGCCCCAGGTAGTCCCTCAGAAGGGTACAGCTCGGAGAGGGGACATGGGTCTGCTTTGTCAGAGCCACTTGGTTATCTCCAAGTAGCTCTACTGCAAGAAGGAAAGAATTTTCTTAGCCTTCCTTTTCCTCAACTTTCCTCTTCTGAGGCTTAAGCCAAAGCCATCATCATTAAGCCAACCCAGCAGAGGCCTCCAGTGACTCCACAGGAATGTGAGTTGTGGCCCCTGTGAGCAGAAGCCTGAAAGAAAGAGTGCAGGCAATAGAATAAAGGAAGAAAACAGAAGTCCAGCATTTCTTCCTCCAAATCAGTCATTGCAATTTGGGTTAAAGCAACAGTGAGATTCCTGGAGCAGTCATGGGAGGCAAAGCACAGCTACAAAGGCCTCTGAGAAGATCTCCATTTAGAGGAGTCTTTTCTGGAAGCCCCTTTTCATCTCCTCACTTCACAGAAGTTCCTTTCTTTCTTCCAGAATCCTGCTTTTTATTTTTTTTTTCTCCAAGGGTAACGAACAGTCCCATTTGCAGCTTCCTAATACCTTTAATATTTACTGGTTCTAAAAGATAGGGTGAACCCCCACTTGATTCATGTCTGATTCAAGATTTGGACAAAACTTCAACTGCTTTCATACAGCAGGTTTTGGGTTTTGGCCTAAACTTATTTAACATGAAGAGTCAGATTTATGATTATTTAACCTTAAGCTTCTTGTTTCCTTTTGGATAGGCAAGCATTTGTGAGAGCTGCTTTAGCATCCAAGTGGCTTGCATGCAGGAAAGCCCATTGAGGCAAACAGATTTTACAGGAGCCAGCTCTAACATCGTGTGTCCAGGCAGATTTCCTTAGATATGCCCACATGTACATACATGTGCAGAATGCAGCTAGATATTAGAGCCACAACCTAAAATTCAGTCTTACTCTTAGAAACGAAAATGAGAGGATAACAGGCAGACTTGGCCAGATACCTTCTGGAGTTCTGTTGAGAAAGCTTTGACAAAGAATGATTCTGCAAAAACATGCCTTAAGATTTTTTTTTTCCTGAATCTTCAGTTAAAAGACCAATATCAGATCCTAGTCTCAATCACTTCACAATATGCTGTTGAACTTAAACTGTTGCTGGGAGCTTACACTGGCCTGGGAGATCTATGTAAANAAAAAAAAAAAAAAAAAAAAGATTAACTCCTCAATCATTAAGAAAACATGCAGTACCAGCATTAGCTTGTAACTTTTCAAATCTTGGCAGAGCTCACATTCAACCTCTCATCTTCCACTCAACTTTCTTGTCTTGTTTTTAAGTTTGTTTCTTTTAAGCCCAACTAAAGGAATCCACTTTCCCTCCTCCCCTCCTCAAAACCAGACTTTTACATCAATCAGTCTCACTGGCACCTTCACCACTCGACTTCATACATTTCTGCACTGTAAGTGCCGACAAGTTCTTTAAAACAAAAACTCAAAAAAGTCTAAATTTAACAGCATCTGAAGGTTAAATGCTGTGCAAAGCGAGAGACGAGAAGACAGTGACAGGAGAGCGCTCAATCACCAAGTAGTTTCTCATCTCAATGAAAGCATCCTTTGAGAGTCTGCCTAGGTGTTGTCTAGCTTATATGATACAGTGCAGTGCCCATCCACACTTCTGTTTGGGAGCTTGCCCCTTAGAAATCACCAGCAGGCTCATTACTCATAAATCAGAAGAAGGGTTTCACCCAAGCCTGGGAATCTGGAGACGCTGCCTGACGAGGGAGTTCTGTCTGCTCCGTGGATTTCAGACCAAAGCGGGGTTTGGCTTGGCTTCCCATCCTTGTGCATTCAATCAAGTGAATTGCACAACCATGCTGCTTTGCTCTATTTAATGTAATGTTTCCTGAAATGTCATTAGTGAATAGTACAAGTTACGGTTGTCGGGGTTCTTTTTCTTTTTCTTTTTTTTCTTTCTCTCTCTCTCTCTCTCTCTCTCTCTTTTTTTTTTTTTTTTGCCATGGCTAATAACAGAAAACAAGCTATCTGAGGGGGAAGGGAAGACAGGAACCTACACTGAAACAAGAAAAAAAAATGCTTAGATGTTCAGAACATATTTTTGCCCTTGCACCACCAGGTTCAAGGTAGCTCCTTGCATCTGGATGGAACCACATTGATTTTAGAAGTCTATTCCATGTAAAATATCTTCATGACTGTAGCCTGATTTTCAAAATCTTGGCCTTAGAATTTGTAGCTAGATGCTTTTCTTTAACAATAAGTCTAACTTAAACTGAAAAGTACCCAAGATGGGAGAACATGAGGAGAGAGGTCCTGGCCTCAGACACACTGGAGGCGCTTTATTCTGTCTCCTTTGGCCCAAAACTGAGCCCAGGATGTCATTCAGGGCAGATGGAGAAGACATCATTAGTAAATCCCCTCAGAGGATTTAGACTCCAAAATCTTCTTTCTGAAGAGCAGGGGGAAATAGCCACAGACCAAGGTAAATATATACATTGCTCCATTTTGGAAATATATATGTAAGGGATGAATGATGTGGTCCCCAAGTCAGTCAGCCTCACGTTGATTTAATGTGTCCTTTCTATAATTAGGCATTTACAAGGACACAAAAACTTACTGAGGCCAATGAGATTTTTCTATTGACATTAGTGAACTTCAAAGCAGGGCATTCACCTGAGAGCCCAAAGGCAGAAAGTTTTCTTGCCCTTGCCTTATCTACAGTGGAAGACAGGGTCAAATTCAGTGCCAATGTAAACAGATGGAGATGTATGGAGTTGGGGAACATCACTAATTTAAAACAGCGTATAATTGACTCCCACCTGGGAGGATTATTATTTGAAATCCACTAGTGATGTCTCCAGTCTCTCTTACTGTGGAAATGCTGAATACAGTGAAAAGTAGTAGGTTGGGTAATAGCATATTCCAGAGGAAAATAACACTATTATTCATTCAAGTCCATTAGCTGCATTAAGAAAGGAGAAGGTGATTCATTCCAACTCTTCTTTGCTTCAGTACAAAGCAGTTGTTTTTTAATCATCAGGGATGGTTGTGTCATTGAAATAGAGCCTGCTAGCTGGATTACCATAAAAACCTGCCAGTTAATTAACTGAGCTCCTTATAGCCAAAAATAATAGTGCTTAAAAGCAGCTTGTCCTATCTCTGTTGAGAACTGACAACTGTCTGCTCCTTTAACTATGAAGAACTAGGACCTCAAGCACAAAGATTTTAATATATTGACTTATCATGCGCACTTTGTAAGGTTCACTGGCTGTTCTTTGTGTTCTTCATACATCTAGTTTCTCTGGTCTCGGTCTGTAATTCTATAAGATCCTCTCCAAGGTTTTGGTACAGAAAACTGCATTGTTAGGGCGACCTCCGGCTACACTCACTGACAGCAAACAGCAAATGAGGCAAATCCACTTCTACCCAAAAGTAGATCTCGGATAGCCTAACATAAAAATCATCACAGGAAAATGGTGGAAATTGCTACTAGTCAGTCAAAACTGAAAATATTTGGGCTCCACAATATTTTTCTAGATATTCAAGTCATCTCCCAGATATCCAAAATGTTCTTCTATTAACTTCTAATGTTCTTCTATTGTGCATCAACAGCCTATTTCATTTTATTTTTAAAGCAGCAAGCATAGAAGTGGTTGCTTCTGTCCAGTTTAGTCCTTTCTAATTGTCATCCAGCCTTATAGTTGCTCAGTACACAGTGTGAATTTGTATACTCCTTCTTGGCATCTGCCATCATCATAGCTTCACCACCATAGCCTAAAAATTATCTAAACATTGCATGCACTGTAGATAATCCAAAGCAGTGTTGTCAAAGGATGACAAAGTCAAAAGCTGGCTTTTTACTCAAAAACTGTGTTTCTAGAGTCATTTTGATTCTTCATGGCAGGTAGTCTGCCATGTTTCAAGGCCATCTACTTTTTCTCTAAGAAAGTGGGAGTATTATTAATTCTTTTTTCTGCAAATTCTACAGAACTGGGACTGTGACTTCCTTCATATTTCTTCATTTAAAACAAACAGGCCTCAATTCTGACTCTGGAACTAGTTTCTGGGAACTAATAATGACGCTAAAGACAGCTAATAGTAGAAGAGATAAAAGTCAAGTGTTATTTTAGTTCACAGTATTTTGATAATTTTGAAAGGAAATAAAGACCCATTTTGTTCCTTGGGTATCTTCTGGGTATATCACTCCCCCTCGGTAGCTTTTCTATTTACTATCTGACGTGATTTTTCTGCTATTAAAACTTCCTCTGAATCTCTACCTGGAGGAGAATGTAAACATTACTCAGTCCAACAAAATTCATCCATCTATACCAGTAACATTGAAACAATGAAGTTGAAGAATTTTTCCACTATTATTATTGCTGAGAGTTTCTGAATATGTTAGATGGATCAAAAGAGGTCTACAATGGATTTTAAATTTTTTATTTTAAGTTCCAAAAGATTAAAACAATTTGGATGCTAGATAAAGGGAATGAATGTTGTCCAGGCTCATTGGTTTGTCTGAACAAGAATTGTCTTCAAAGTGTTAGAGGCAATGCAAGGGTAAGAGAAAGACAGGGTTGGTCTTGGCTGATCACTGTCTTCCTGACCAGGATATGTTTTATAGCAGAATAGAATGATTCTTGACTACAGCTTGTGTTAAAACAGTTGTACTGGTCAAGCCTAGGCTGGAGATTTCAGTGTGCTGTTTGGATCTAAGTGATGTTTTGCTTCAATTTTGGCAATTTGATTCCTAGCGTGGGTTTGTACCCCTTCCCTCTTGTTTATTGGATGAAACCTCAGACCTGCTGAACAATATAGGAAAATGGTTCCACCAGGAATTAAATAATACTACATAAACTAAAATTTGTACATGTGAGAGAGAAATAGAGTATGAGTTGGAGAAAATGCACTCTTCTATTTGTTGCCCAGTTGATGATGAAACTAGGAGAATCAGTTCCCCCAGGGTAGAGAAAATTTAATCTAAGAAGAAAAGTATGGATCCTCTGACATCATTCAACTGTTTTATTGGCTGCTGCTCTTCGTTTGAATCCCTGAACTGAAGGGTACCTTCAATGAACAAGCTGAGCTTGGGACGGTAGTAGAAAATGGGGAAGGATCTGAGATGAAGGGAAATGCAGTGGACATGAAGTATGTCTTCTCCAACAGGAGTAAGCAGTTTACATCTCATGGTGCCCCATGGTTAAGATTACACCATCAGAAAGCATTTCATTCTATAGTTGTGGTAGATCTCATTCCCCCAGTCTGGGGTGTGGTTTGCAGACACTTTGCATGGCCTCTGCCCCATTGAGGAGGGGCAGAGGAACAGTTTTACCCCAAGTAAATCCAACAAAA
The DNA here is from genome assembly GCF_003343005.1 of Rhea americana. NCBI lineage: Eukaryota > Metazoa > Chordata > Aves > Rheiformes > Rheidae > Rhea > Rhea americana. The sequence continues at coordinate 4,491,625 of NW_028186734.1, forward strand.
ATGTAAAGCCAAAAGGAAGTTTAGCTTTGAATCTGTGGCTTGTCTGTTCCTTGGAAGTGATGAGAATGTTTCTGTTGCATCTCCAATATCATGAGAACTTCAAGGTTACATGTTTACTGGTTGGTAAAACAGGCTAAGAGCCTAAGAACACTCTGCCCAATACTCCTAAACATTGTTCAACTGGCATTGCCAAAACTGTGCTGGGAACTATGCTACTGACTGAACACTATAGGCAGTGATATGCCAGTGTTTGCACTTGTGCATCTACTCTGTTCAGTTTACTAGCAAGAAAAAACCTAACAGATGCCACACAGAATGGCTAACTTACAAAATTCAAGAGGAAAATGCCCCAAAAGAAGCATTTTAGCCTCATTTCCAAGAGAAGGTCCTGTGCTTTTTGCCCATGCCTGTGTACCTCCCTAGCAAATTTTGAATCCATTGGCCAGCAAGTTCAGAGATATCAGCATCTTAAATTTTCAGAAGCCTCATGACAAAGATGGGAGGAAAGAGGGCAATCTGAACATCCAAATTAGGCTTCACACTGAAATGAGATTGTACATGACTTCAGCCTTGTTAAAAGCCAGAGGATCTGCCAAGGAAAAATACCTTATGTCTGTCCTACTGTTGGGCTTCAGCTAGAAATCAGGCCTTCTAAAAAAACAATGCAATCACCCTAAGACAAAAATTGATGAAAAACTAGGCTTAGTTATTTCTGCTTCTCATGCAAATATGTATTTGACTATGATGAGCACTTTTACTCAACTTTGAATTCCCTGAAAAAAAAAAAAAAAAAAAAAACACGGAATCTCCCTGTTGTTGTGGAGCAAGGACCTCTGTGATGGTGAGCATCTGAAGGACTGAGATAAGGAAGGGTTTGAGGTGCTTGTTTCCAGCTACAGGTGTCCTGAGAAGTTATCAAAGTGAAAAAATGCAGTGCAGCATTACAGATGGGCAGAATTAAGTTTACAGGTCAGGGGACATGGAAAAATGTCCCAGTATGGTATTTCTTACTGAGGATCAATTTCTATTGAGAAATGGAATTTTTCTGAAAATAGTTCAGAATTAAGAAATCAGCCCTAGGAAGGATTATGTTGTAGCCTTTTCTTTATTTGACACTTCAGAAACTTGTGATTCTTTCCTTCTGCATAAAAGGTGGCAACAAAATGGGTGTCCTATACCAGGTTTTAGGCGGGGTTGTACAGGCTATTGTAGCTTGTCACTAAAATTTATGTAGTTTTAAGTTTGCAATGTATTTAAACTTACCATTGAAAATTTCCAGGTACATGACATATGGTAACATCTTTCTACCGTATTTAATGCAGTGATGTCCTGTTCACCTAACCCATGTCCCAGGTACTTTGCCCATCATTCTTCTGAGCATTTAAATGTTAGTCGTGAGATGAGGGAAATCCATACATTAGAGATGCCAGGATGGTTTCATTGTGTGCAACACATAGGAAAAGGCCCCTCTCTGGGTAAAGAATTACAATTGGGTCAGCAAAGAAAAAATTTAAAAGTTGTGGTGCTGCTGCATTATGTTTGGGGGCTACCAGTTTAGGAGGTGGGAAAGAAAGGGAAAGGGAAGGATAGCAGGCATGTCCAATTGGTTGCAGAAGACTTTCTGACACAGGAGGTGAATAGTTGAGCAAAAGACAAGCAGCCAATCCAGCCAAAAGAAGGTTTTAATGTGCCCAAATTTAGTGTTTTTTAAAAGCACAAAGGGAAAGAGGGTTTCTAAGGAAAATCCTTGAACTGTGCTAGTTGAGAGTGGTTTGTATAAGTCTGAATAAGTTTGCTTAAGGCTGACTTACAGTGTTTCTACAATTCCAACAAATGGCAGATTATTTGCCTTTGGGGGGAAAAAAGAAAAGGCGGGGGGGGGGAGAGGCAGAAGTCCAAGGGGGATATACAAACATTAAAAAAAAAAAAAAAAGAAAGAAAGAAAAAAAAAACAGAAATCACAGGGCTATTTGACTTCTTTTAGGAGGCACGCTGACTGACCTGGGGATTCACTCACCCGCTGTGTTGAGGACACTGACTCAGCCAACAAGGTAGAACAACAACAAAAGGCAAAGTGTGTTAGCTACAACAGCAAGCAAATCACTTTGGCACTGTGGGGACTCTGACCTGAGTCTTGCCATAGCCGGCAGTGAGAGTCCCTTAGCACATGCCACCAGTCCTGGGCGAACACCAGCAGAGGGTGGAAATCTGCGCTAGCAAGGTCTATCCAGGGCACTAGTCCATGTCCTGGAGATGGCCCTTCTGGATCCAGAGCAACTGAAAGATTATTTCTGCTCACTAGGTCTGAGTCCTCTCAGGCAGTGAGATGTGTGTATTATACATGTCTGCCATTGGCGGACAGGGCAGAACAATCCCTATTGCACAGAGATTTCTATTATTTTAGAGTGATGAATGATAATCCGCAGCTGACAGGCTAAGGAAAGAGGTTTTCATAGGTACAGCTCTTTATTAGCATTTTGACAGCTATTTCATGGAGTATTTAAACTACTGAGCTGCAGCTAACTAAGAACTGGTGAAAATAGAGTTGAACAATTTGAAGCTATTCCTTCCCCCGTGACACTGGGGGATCGCAGGATGCTTTGTGGCATCCTTTTTTGAAAGCAAACTGCAGGATTCATTTTCCAGGAGAAGAATGGGCAGCTTCTCAGTAAGATTGCATGGGAAACTCAATATAACAAGCTGACAGTGGGTGACAGGCCCCCTGGTCAGGGCATAGTTGAACTCTGTGAGTCAAGAACAACTTGTGTTTAGCATTACTGCAGACTGAAGCTACTTCTTGACGGGTAGCACAGTAACACTTCTGGATTCACCCACGGTAAGTAAGGGGGTTTAAAACCCCTCACTAATTCCTCTCTTCATCTCCTCCTCCTTTCTGTGGTGTTTTTATAATCTTCCAATGATCCTTCACAGATAGGTTCATTAGCATCACTCTTAAGTGAAATCTTTTTATTCAGGGAGGAAGAGGATTTGGAGGGTGGGATAGGAGAAACTAGAAGCAAGTTGTCATTCCAAACACACATCACAAAACATTCTCCATTTTCACCAAGAGACAAGAGGAAATACCAGGGAAAAGCAGTTAAAGTTCACAGAATGGCATATTTTCTGTGTAGCTGTCCAGAAGTATGCAAAAACAGCTGTAGAGAGAATGGATAAATTACATTTTAATGTAATTGGCTAGAGCTCAGCATTTTGAACAAAAAAATCTACCTACCTTATTTATAGCTAGTTCTGTCTTGCAATTTATTAGCTGGCAATGGTTTTTATAAATCAATGTGTAAGGCATCTGTTCAACAAAGAAGTTATAATGAGGCACAAGAGATTATCCCTTGAGTTCCTTGTTCTTTTTTCCTTGTGACCCTCTATCTCCTATCCTAATAGGGAATTTCTAAATTTATATGCACATATGCTGAAAGAATGAAATATCACCATGCCGATGAAAAATTTTGTTCATGTGGACAATATCACAGCACTGGTGGCCTGTGCAGCAGATCATGCCATATTCCTTGACATACAATTGCTCAGCTGCCACCAGCCCATGAAACAATAAATAATTATCATATATTATCTACAGCAAAGCAGCTTTTAGCCTTTTTTAGACATAGGATTAATCACATGAAACTTTAGTCTAGAAATAATTCTGCATTCATTCATGTGCGAGTAATATGTGAGAAGAAATAGAGATGATCTTGGCAAAGTAGCAGTGACCTCTGTTATTAAAAAGCCTTCTGATTTTCAAGACGATATATTTGGAGTAAAAAGGACTTGCAAACTTATACACATACAAATCTGTGTACTCCCCTTTATGATGATGAATTTCATTAACATTTAAAGACTTAATAAACATAAGCATATACAGAAAGAAATCATCTTGCCTTCCTATGCAAATATTTAAAGAATGTAAGGCCAGGAACAGGCTCATGAGCAAGTTTAACTCCCTCAATTCAAACTATTTTGTGAAGCCTTAGAAACCTTGTTAAGAGAATGAACTCATAGAAATGTTCCTGTTTGAATGCAAAGTCAAATTTCATTTCAAATATTTTCATAGATATGTGTTGCATTTCATTTCTAAGAATACTCTAATGTTTTTTCTTTTTTCCTGAATACTTATAGACCATTCATTGTTTGTACACTATTTATTAACCAGGCATTTGCATGAGGAAGTTGAATAGTTTCAACATAATTTCAAATGACGGAAAAATTACTCCCTCTTTTTCATATTTAATAGCAGAGAGTGCCAATCTTATAAATGAGTTTTCTCAAATCATTGCTCAGATACAGCCAAGAAGCTTTGGGCATATCAAAACTGAGCACTCTGTTTTCCATATCAGGTTTCCTATTGCCTTTTTCTGCCTTCACAATCAAGATGACAGAGATCTCAATTGAAAAAGATGTATTAGCTGATTGAGCCCAACAGGACACAGTCTTGTTGTACAAGCTGTAAAAGACACCAGACTTCTTGCAGCAGGATCTTGACTTTGGTTCCCGGTTCAAGAAAAATGAACTGACTACACTTCATCATAGAAATAGCTGTATGTTTATTTTATTTCATTTCTTGCAGATCAGCAATTCAACAAAATATTGTCTGTGTATAGAATTGGATCCATTTACCTAGAAATTTATTACATGCATCAAAGCAAGGCAAGTAACTGTGAAGTGCATTAAATTTGAAAGGGGTGATTGCATATGCTAACCTCCAATCTCCACCAGTGCAACTCCGACGATAATAGTTTGTTTCAGATTTACAGTCGTGGGGGATCAGAACCAGACCTGCAGTCAGCAAGTGGGCAACCTTCTTAGACAGCTGAAAGGGCCAACCCGGGTGCTTGAGAACGGGGAGACAAGGAAGATTTTTAACTGCAGTACTGGAAGGGTTAATTTTTCCATGCTCATGTACTATCAACAATGTTATTAACTTGTTTTCATTCCCTTTTTGTTTTCATTCCACTTTAATGCTGTTGTTCATTTTCAGATTCAATTTTTAATATTTTTAATTCATTTTTAATATCCTGCACAAGAATTTAAAAACAATCTACTCTTTAAAATTTAATTGCAGCATTTGTTATTCCATAAAAATACATTTTACATTTTCAGATCCAATTTTATGAAGTAATTGGATAATAAATGAATAATAAGAACAAGGAGACCCTTATTAACTTTTTAGTCATTAAACTGACTTAACATTTCAGAAAGAACAATATTTTCTTCAATAGCGTTCCAGAATAGTGATTCCAATTGCAACTCACCAAACCAAATGTATAAAACAATGCTGCCTTTCTTGGACAGTAGGATGGAAATTCATAACTATTTACATTTTCCCTGAGCAGCCTAAATTGCCAGCGCTTCTCTCCAAGAAGGGAAGGTGCCCCAGCCCACTGTAACGAACACAAACAACCATTTATGCATTAATGAAGGCCACCACTCCACAGCACTGCCAGTGAATCTCCCCCATGCTGAACCTCTTTTTCTGGAGCCAGCAGATGCACTATCTGTTGGTACGCTGAGTTCAGCCCAGGACACAGCCAGTAAATCTGAATTTCCCGCCTATTTCCACAGCAGGAGGAAGGCCCCAGAGCAGCGAAGGAGATGTCACCAGCTCAGCTCTCCACAGTGGCTGAGCATGACTGCAGCCAGCAGGCACCCCTCCGGCCAGAGGAGGCAAGAGGAGATGCACCACGGGATGGAGCTGCAGAACAGTCCCAGGTGCCACCTGAGCACAGGCTGGGGTGGGACCGTGGCCAACACAGTGCCTCTTTGACACCTCAAATTGCATTACAGCTTACTCAAGCCTGTCAGTTCTTCATCTCAGCCACCGATTACTCTTTCTTTAGGTTCAAAATATCCAGATGAAATCTGGATAGTGACGAATTTGAGCAATGCCAAATTAATCATAAGGCCTCATAGCAAAACGAGAGTGGGTGCTCGGAGGAGATGTTGGCTAAACTTTTCCCATCTCCTAGTCAGCTGGAATTGTAGCAGTAAAAAGTATCTTCTGTTTAAGAGCTATTTTTCAGCCTCCTCAAGAAGGCTAAGAGAACTGGGCCACTGCCTTGCTTCTCATCCCAGTTCTCATCCCTCAAACGGCAGCAGTTTCTCTGAAGTCGCTGTGCACTTTAATTTAAATGTTTCTCTCCCACAGTTTTAAAATAGCCACTGATACAGTAAGTAACAAACAAACGTCCTTAAGCAGCATAGCATACGCCAGTCATTTCTCATGCAACAAAAAAATTTGGGCAAGAATTTTGTTAAGGATTTCAACGGGAGCAACTGCCTGCACGGCAAAGCACTTTTATGTCACGAAAAGGCAATTTGTCTTTTTTTTTGGAAAGGCGCTGCTGCCCACGGGCCTTTCTCGTCTAACGTAGGTGTAGCAGGTCGAAAACTGAGAGACAAAAGAGGACAGGTGACCGCAGCCGGAGCCCGGGACTATTGTGTCGAGGCAAGCTCGGCTGCCCCCGCCGCAGCGCGGGGAGGAAGCGCCACACAAACAGAGGAAGCAGAATTCGGGCTGAGAAGAATTTAGTAACCGCATTACTACACTCTCAGCACTGATGCCTGCAAAAGATAAAACCTGGGAAAAGACCTCGGGTTCCTACTCTTTATTGTTGCTGCCTGGGATTTAACTTGTATGTCTGAACTATGTGCATATTTCACTGATTTAGGTGGGGCGCCATTAATGTATTTATACGGGCCGAGACAGTGACAGGGCTGCTGATGTTTATAGTAACAGGTTAGACGTACTTTGCCAAAGTATTCTTAGTTTTTAAAATGATTGGTTCGACCCAGCCCCCTTCCCCCTCACCATTGTTATTTTGTCTGCTGGATTTACGGAAGAAGGAAATGGTAAATTACAACAAAAAATAGCATTTATCTTGCCAGGACGTGTTGCTTTGAACTTGGATGATATTAACATATCAATCAGATGCAGCGATATGTTAAACAAGGCTGTCCCTGCTTTATGGTTCACCGAAGTCGGGAGTCGAACTGCGGCTTTGTCCGCAATGCAGGCGAGCAACTTAATTCCACCAGTCCCAAGCCTTCACGTGGACGCGCAGCATCGACATGAAGCAGAGGGTGCGATTTGTTTTATCGTAGCTAAAATAGCTACGACCCTGACCCAAAACAAAGTCCATTCGACATTTTGGTGGTGACTGAATGTTCGCCCACATGAAGCTATTTCGATGTAGTGACGATGGTAGAAACCCTTGAAGGAGGAAAGCTTAGTACAACAACTGTAATTGTAGACTACAAATATTCTGTTTAGAGTAGTCTTGTAAGAGGAAATATTTTCAGATGACATTTCCAGTTCCCAATCAAACTTTGGCCAATTTGATGGAAAACAAAATTTAAAAGGAAGTGTTAATTAGATTTTGATACAGGTACTAATTCCAGAAGGTCACGAAGCTTCAAAGATTTGCCTGCTCCACTCTGCCATTTCCTGATCATGGAATATTCATTATTTCACAATAACACTTGAGGCTTAGGACAGTTTCATTTAACAACATTGCTTCCTTTGGGGATGATTAGGAATTTGTTATTTAGGTGTTAAATAGCAGTACTGAACTGGACAGTGATTTGAACTGGACTGAACTGGACAGTGATTTATCATAAAAAGAAACATAATATACACATTGTTGTATGGAATTAAAACAAGAGGGAAAGCACAAAGCAAGCTATGGCCACAAGTAATAGATTGGAAAGAAGTCTTAGAATCATAGAATCACAGAATCAGGAAGGTTGGAAGGGACCTCTGGAGATCATCTAGTCCCACCCCCCTGCTCAGCAGGGTCACCTACAGCATGTTAGACAGGGTTGCATCCAGGTGGGCCTTGAAGATCTCCAGAGAAGGAGACTCCACAACCTCTCTGGGCAACCTGGTCCACTGCTCTGACTCTCTCACAGGGAAGAAATTCCCCCTCACGGTCAGGCGGAACTTCCTGTGCTTCAGTTTCTGCCCATTGCCTCTTGTCCTGTCACACAGGACAACTGAAAAGTTTGTCCTCATCCCCTTGACACCCTCCCTTCAGGTACTTACACACATTGGTAAGATCCCCCCTCAGGCTTCTCTTCCCCAGGCTGAAGAGGTCCAGCTCTCGCAGCCGTTCCTCATAGGGCAGGTGCTCCAGCCCTCTGATCATCCTCGTAGCCCTACGCTGGACTCTCTCCAGTAGCTCCAGGTCTCTCTTGTACTGGGGAGCCCACAACTGGACACAGCACTCGAGATGAGGCCTCCCCAGGGCTGAGTGGAGGGGCAGGATCACCTCCCTTGACCTGCTGGCAGCAGTCTTCCTAGTGCACCCCAGGAGACCACTGGCTTTCTTGGCCACAAGGGCACATTGCTGGCTCATGGTCAGTCTGTCATCCACCAGCACTCCCAGGTCTTTCCCTGCAGAGCTGCTCTGCAGAAGGTCAACCCCCAGCTTCTACTGGTGCCTAGGATTATTTTTCCCTAGATGCAGGACTCTGCACTTGCCCTTGTTGAACCTCAGGAGGTTGCTCTCTGCCCAACTCTCCAGCCTGTCCACGTCTCTCTGAATGGCAGCACAGCCCTCAGGTGTGTCAGCCACTCCTGCCAGCTTGGTGTCACCAGCAAACTTGCTGAGGAGGCACTCTGTTCCCTCATCCAGGTCGCTGATGAAAAAGTTGAACAGGATGGGACCCAGTACTGAGCCCTGGAGGACACCACTAGCCACAGGCCAACTAGACTCCACGCCACTCATGACAACCCTCTGAGCTCTGCCTTTCAGCCAGTTCTTAATCCACCTCACTGTGCATTCATCTAACCTATACTTCCTGAACTTCCCTAGGGGGATGTTATGGGAGGCAGTGTCAGAAGCCTTGCTGAAGTCAATGTACACAACGTCCACTGCCCTCCCTTCATCTACCCAGCCAGTCATTCCATCATAGAAGGGTATCAGATTGGTTAAGCAGTCTTAATCTTTTCTTTCTTGCCCCTTTTCTGAAATAACACAGATTCTACATGCCCCTTTTCTGAAATAACACAGATTCTACAATGAATAAATACACTCAAAGAATATTTAATCATCTCACTTATTTCTGTTTTCCAGATGACAGTCTTCCTCCATTAACGAAGAGAACAGATCTTGCTAAGTAAATAACAAAATAATAAATTATTCAATAAACAACAATACTCAAAAAGTAAATTCATCCTCAAGGCTTTACAAACATAGACAAATTTCACTCACACGGAAAATATTTTTCTCAAGGACTTGTCAACTGAGAGCAATAGTGGAATCTGATGTAATCACAACCATAGCATTTACTATAAACAAGTTGCACATTCGTTTTTGTTTTCAAAACAAAACCAATTGTGGGAAAAGTACTTTTACTTACTATTTTTAACCAAAGTGACACTCCACAGTTTATCAGCAGACTGACCTCACTGACACATTCTTAATATTCAGGCTTACTATCCACATTTTGTGCATTAAACTTTTACATTGATAGAGTATGACAAACTCATAGAAAGAGAACTATAGCGAAAAGATAAAGATGGTGCAACTGCAAAGCCCAGGGTCACAGTGCAGTAATAGTTCTCTGGAAGTGAAGAGAAGAAAACCCCAAATATTCTGATTTAAGAAAACAAGTAGTAGCAGAAAATAAAGTCCAGTTTCCTGTGGCTTTGTGTCTTGTGGTTGACTTATCCTGTGTCTAATAAGACGCAAACTTCAATTGAAACTTTTCTTGTGGCTAAGCCACCTCCCAGCTCCCTTTTTTTCCTATATGGATTTTCTGACGCCCAGTAATAATGTTTTGCTCATAACAAAGTCTTTCCCTCAGCAGGAAAAAAGTCAGGCCCCTGCTCAGCTACTAATTTTCACTAAACACATAAGAAATTGAGGTGTTGAGTCTCTTTCATCAAACAGACTGAAATTCATCAGCAAATTCACAAGTTTTTAGACTTTAGAGATAGTTTTAGAGGACTGAAAGGCACACAGACAGCAAGAAAAAAAATGCATTTCTGTAGGAAAGTGAGTTAAAAAGTACAAGTATCTTGGGTGCACTTGCTTTTGTCTCAGACCAAGTTTTCCTCTTCAAAGCAGATCTACATGTGAGATGTAATATTCATAGACAAAGTGTGCATTATTTTTATAAGCAAGAAAAAACACAAGAGCAGGGAAAAGGAATCCAGCCTAGGCTTTTGAAGAGAGGAGAGTAAAAGATCTTTGAAACTACTGTTCATTACCAGATTCTTGTAACATGTTTTAGCAGACATTTTCATAAGCTATGCTGCCAGGCACATCTTATAAACCAATGCTCTGAGAAGAGTAGAGGAGTAGTGGGCTGGTGGTTTATGCACATCATGGAAGGCTTTTCCTCTCTTTATACAGGCATTGAGGCCTGTCTCTGAGCTAACCACCACTGTATAAGCAGCTCTCTAGCCTTCCTGTTCACTGAATATCCTAGGATGACCTACCTCAGCAAAAATAAGGGCTAAAAAATGTTAGTCTTAATTCCAAAATCTTTAGGGACTCTTACTTTATGTAAGCTCTCTCTCTTTAAGTGGAGAACAAGGGCTATAGGGCAATGTTGAAAATGATACAGGATTTGATGTTTCAGCCTTTGCTTATATCTATATTCTAGTAGGCAGTCATCACTTCAGCATATTTGTCTTGGAAAAAAAAAATCTCTCCTTGCCCAGCTTTGGCAGGCTGTTTATACATGAGAAGTAGTTAAATCTACCACTGAGAACCAAATGCAGAAAGAGGGCAGATATATTTGCTTCGAAAAGTGCTTTAAGAAAACATCTGTACAGCATGGGTAAAGGCTGTGCAGCCAGACCTTGCCAGAAGATCCTTTGCTATTGCAGGACATCAGCAGCACCACCCCTCCTGGTCTCCTCTCTGCTAGGTCACCACAATGGTGAATATGAATTGTGTGTTGAGCGTGGATGAGAACTCAAAAACTTTCCATGATAAGAAAATACATATTTCATCTGGTAAGAGAAACCTTTGCTATGGGAAAGGATTACCAAACCTGCAAGAGTATCTCCTTGCCACAAGAGTTGCCACAATTAAGTGAGCCTAACAGATTTTGGCCATGTTCCCGAGCAAAAGCACTGGAGGTCATGCATATTGTAACTCTGGTTTACCTCAGTCTCTTTTACCAATTATCCTCCACATCCTTTCCCTGTCTCTCTCTCTCTCTCTTTTTTTTTTTTCTTTTTTTTTTTTTTTTTTCTGGCTTCGGAAGATCATTTCTTCTTAGGCTTCTTTGGTCAAGGCATCCAGTTGGGAGCAAAAGATACATTTAGAAATGCTTGAGATTGAATCCTTAAGACAGAATTAGCTTACACAGAGATGCAGAGGCAGCCCAGTAGAATAAAAAAGCCCCTGTTGTCAGCTCACTTCTTCTTCCTCTCCTGTTGACAACACTTTTCCATCTAGTTTTCTATGAGGAGAAGGAATCAAATGACTTGAGGAAAGTCCGCACAACCTTGAAATCCAGGGCCCCACTCTTGGACTCTCTTCCTGACCATGAGAAGAAGCTGAATTTAGGCAGATCACCCCACGCTCACTCAGAGGAATTCTGAATTTCCATTCAGGAACCTCTAAAGAACTGCTGCTATGGCTTTTACTCCTTCCTGAGATAACCATATCTTCCAGCATCTCCAGACAAGGTAAAACAGGGAAGATCAAATGGGTCCTGTTAAATATCACCTGCTTACACTTACCTGATCTGACTGGCCAGAAAGGTCATTAAGAGAAATGAAACCTTTCTCATTTTTCACACTGAGGCTCTGAAACCAGTTATTGGAAGCAGACACCTAAAGAGCTTTGCTTTTCATGTGCCATATGCAAAAACAAGCAAGCACTACTGCACACCTCCATGGGCTTTTGCTGGTTCTCACCTGACTGGAAGTCCCTACCTCTTTATGTCTGCTCAACCCACCTGGACTACCCAAGACATGAAGGAATGAGTCAGTAGAAATTTTCCACGTAATTTAACTGAGATTTTAATACTAGCCAAACCAAAACAGCAGAGGGTTCAGGCAACACAAAATCCACTTGGGAATTCACCACCTGCCTGGCTCAAAATGTATAAGTAAAACCACATTATTTCCTGGTTTCAGAAAGAGAAAGGAGATGAAAAACAGTAAGATATTGACTGCTTTTGCTTCAAGCATACATTAATTTCTCTTGTAGCTGGGTTTAATAGAAATACTCTAGCAAACTACAATCCTTTGGTGGCTGAGAATGTGACTTCAGTTCCATTCCTCGGCTTTTCACAGAGTTCAGATTGACAGAAATTTGATTTGTTCTGAGAGTACACCCCATCCTATAGTCAAGGACCTTGTGGGAAAAAATCATATAAATGTCACAGACACACAAGGAAGAGACAAATTAATGAAACACAGGCAACGTATTTCTGATACTTCGTATTATTTTAGTGCATGACTTGCAAGCTAATTAATGTATTTTTTATATACAATTCCCTTAAAGAAAAAAAAGAGTGAGTACTGGAAAACTTCACGGGTAGTCATCAGGTCCCAAAAACTCAGATCCGCAGCATAGCCTTTGATTATCCTAATCTACTTGAGTACTTGGTGGCACAGCAGAAGACTATTGTCTATGTCCAGCCATGGGATGGAGATGACACAGATCTTCAGTGAGTATATTTCAAAGCTGTTAGACAACAAACGCAAGATGAAAGTTGAGAAAGCACAGTTCAACCACACAAGAAAAATGTATTTTCTTGCTGGAGACTCTGTTGTGCTTGTTCTCCCTGGCTTCTTGCTCTGTCCCCACATCTGTTCTCACTTACTCTGCCCCCATTTTCTCACTGGGAAGCATCACACAATCTTAACTGCAGGCATAACTATCTGCTCTAAGTGTCTTCGAGGGAATACATTCTTAGTTATGCTTGTTTTCTGCTGGGTGTCCTTGTGTTTGTTACATGCAAGTTGGGGTCCACATGTGTCCCAGGCCTTGACTCACCAAAATGCTCAAGCAGAGATCCTGCTGCATAGAAGTGCTTAAAACCCAAACAGAGGCACACATTTAATTTGGACAACTCTCTCCACTGAAGCTAACAGAACTGGAATGATTGTCACTGGGTTTTCCTAAATGGGGACCTGAGACTCTCATATATATACATTTGACACCAACAACCACAAAAATGCTAATTAAATATATAATGAATAGTGAATTTTCTTTTCAAAAAAAGTATCATAGCTAGAAAGGCTGCCATTTCTTCATGTGTTTTCAAAATTTTCTTCCTCATTTTGTTAAACATCCAAAACTCAAACCAAGGCATTAATCCAGCTGGGTGATGAGACCCCTGCAGTCTCTATGTGCCCCTGAACCAGGGAGTCCCAGTGAGCCCCTTGCTTCCAGGCACATGCTGGGCACAAAAACCTCTTTCCTTCACTGACCTTTTCTGCAGGAAGGCTCTCTAGGTAGCTCAGGGGTCCTTCACAGAGCAAGCATCCCACAATCACACTCAGGGAGGGGGAAAAACACCTGGAAATACAAAAATGACCATGTTTGCACTTGTGCATAAATGATTGTGATCCATGAGAGAAACAGAAAGCTGGCATGGATGCGAGAACAACATCATAAGACTAACAGGTTGCTGCACAAAATAATGACTTAACAGGCAATGCCTGTAAGCATTTGTTGTGTTAATTATTTGCAGTTACCAGCTTCAGCTCTTAGGAAGAGGTTCGTTCTGTTAGAAACAGTAAGCATTCAGCATGCAATAAACCAGCTAAATGTAGAAAATCATAGCTAAGATTTTGAAAGAGAAAAGCTTTAACTTTTCTCTTTAACGAGAAAAGGAGCTGACACAACAGGACGGGCTATTTCCCGCTTACTGAACATGCATGCTCAGGCAAGCTGAGAGGACTGTGTAATGCAGGCAGCTGTGGAGAGATGAGTAAGTCCCATCCATTCAGCGATAAAACAACTTTTTTTTTTTTTTTTTTTTTTTAACATAGGATAGTCTAATGTGGAAACTGCCAATCCTTCTCCTCTCACAATTTCTTTGATGTTCATTTGCTTTAAAATTTTTCCCCTGTGATGAACAGCAGAGATCGCCAGTAACTATTTGCAAGCTCAGCAGCAAAGCAGTAGGGATTGGGGATTTGTTACTCAAAATGAATACTCAAAAATGACTGTCTAGAGTCATTCTTTTCTACTTTTCTCACTGTTACAGAGCAAAGGGAAGCAAACAAAGTATGATGGCAACCACTAGAATAATAACTTGTTAATGTTTGTAAAACTTCAATTGGAGGCTTGTAAGTGTATAATACAGCATTCTGAAAAGGAGGCTGAAGAAGACATTTCTTTTCTCACGGCCCACATCTCTTTTTACTTACACTTTTTACTTAAAAAATGATGATTTTTGACAGTAAATATAACACTGTCAAGATGACCAGGAGAACAGCCAAAAGGAGAACAGCATCCAGAGCAGTATCATGTCTGTTAGGGCAATATGCTTTGGGAGGAGTGCAAGAACAGAAACAAGACATTGATTGTAACTGCAGTATTTCCTCCAGACCCACTCCCAATCTCGCGCCTTTCCATCCACTATTGGTATCTTAACCTGCTTCTTCAAAAGCCAGTCATTCTGGGGTCCTTCATTTAATAACATGTAATTTATACTTGTCTATAGGAAAAATCTGGATCAGGGCACTAGATGGCACTGGAAGCACTGCATTTTAGGCATTTCCACAAGAATTTTGTGCTTTAAGCGCCATCTGCTGGTATTATCTACCTTTCCTTAGAAGTTTGTTACGTGACCCTATTTCTGGCAACCACGCTTTTCACATTTTGGCATAAATACAGATAACGGAATATCAAAATCCAATGTCATCAAGTTTTCTAATGATAAAATAGTATTTTCCCTCCTTGTTTATTATGCTTCTTGAATGGAGTTCAGTTTGCAATGAACTTACCATCTTTGATCTGTACCCAGAAAACATTTGATCAAAGAAAGCTTGGCTTAGAGAAAGGCAAGTACGTAATGCCAAATGCAGTCTTGCTGCTGGATGTAGGAGCATTTTTGTATCCTTTCTCAGCAGTTCTTTGGCTTCCCCTTATTTGTGCTTCCTCCTGAAAACTGAATCGAATAGATACGACAAACTAGAGAGGCTTACATGGGGGCAAGAGTGTAAAGATAAAATTAACCAAATCACACCTCCGTGTTTATCCCTGGCCTCTGAAAACAAATAGGAAAGGACTGGTCCTTTGTGGTATTTCCCAAAGTCAGGAAAGCATCATTCAAGACGCTGCACAAAAGTGTCGACCACCTGGCAAGCTTTTTCTCCTGCGTAAGTCTATTACAAACTCATTCCAGGCTCCATTCCAACGTCGTTTGCTCCCAAATGTTCCAGTAACAAGCAATGTTACATTTTACATCCATTGAACAGTCCTTCTAGATAAAGAGTGTATTTGTGTACGTAAAACTATTGATATTACTTTACCATTTCGTGGAAAGCAGCTATTTCTGAGATTGAAGGCCACGTTTAAAGGTAGCTGTCAGGCTTCCCAACAGCAGCCATCTGTTTTCACATTTTGGAAGCCTTCTGCACTACTGTAAAGGCTGAGGAGTTTCACTTCAGTTTTATTCATATTGAGACTGGTAGAGAAAGTTCCCTTTAACTTCAGGAGCACACTCTCGATGTTGTGTTTTACTTCTGACAGCTTAAATGCCCTGTAAGGGGATGCCAAAGCTAGGGACCTGCCCCAGCAGCATGATGAGGGGAACCAGCTCTGGCCCTGGGGCTGGCAGGTGGCTCCAGATCCAGGCAGAGGAAATGGTAGCGAGCTCCATTTAGCTGCTCTGGAAGGAAGGACTACATTCCTCTTCCTGGGATTGCAGTCAGTGGCACACCAAAGCCAAAGCTTAGACTACCGTTGTGTAATTTGCCAACAATTCATTTAAGCTGTTATCATCCCATGGGCCTGGGGGACCAGGAGGGCAGGGGGCAGCAGATATAGACCAGCAACACGGAGCGGGCAATTCCGCAAACAGCCAGACTGAGGAGGCTAGTCAAGGAAACTCAGAAATATGGGCACAACACTTGATGCACCTAAAAGTGAATCCTCCTGCACACATAACAAAGACCAAATTTGCATTAGAAATCCATACAGCTGTTTGGAAAGGGGAACATTGCCCTCAGGGCCAAATCCACTCCCTAACACCCAGCCTTAGTGGCTCCCTAAAGCCTGGCCAAGATCCTCCCCCTCATGAGGAAGAATCCTCCCCCCAAGGCACAGAAGCGGCAGTGGAGCAATTCCAAGGAGGCTGTTTTATTAAATTAAATGTCCTTGTGGGAGGATATAATTCAGGGTTCTTCTTTCTTTTCCTTTTTTTTTTTTCTTTTCTTTTTTTCCTAAATGAACCTTCCTTCTTAGAGACTAGGAAGGACTGATGTTTTTGTGTGGCAAAATTCAAACTGAAACTTTTCCTTGTTTTTTTTTTTCAAGTTAAGCATGCACATAAAAAAGATTTCCAAAACTAGATCTTTTCCTTCAAATCCAGTTACTCATTCAAAATTCATCATTAGTAGAGTGCAATATAGATCCACGTTTTAAGCAGAACTCAGAACTCCCCAGCGAAAACAATGAGTGTCCTGCCTAAATTAATACCACAACATGTCCCATAGAAGATAAATCAAGCCAAGTCGGTTTCAAGTTAGGCCAAATGTGGGAGTTTTGCCTTGACGAAAATTCATAGGAATTTGTTCTTGCTGTATTCTAACAGAAATGAATTTAAGAAATATATCCCAAATAATCAACACAGGCAAATGTTTTGTACAAAAATAACAGGACTACATCCCTGAAATGCAGATGAGCATGTCTTTGCAGATTTAGTACCCAGTTTTCCATATAAAACTCTCAGCAGAAGTTCTCAAACCCGATATTCTTCTTTACTTTCTACATTCTGCATTTTTTCACTGTAGTCAGTGTAAGCCCATTTAAAACACACTCCTGTTTCCTACACTATTCTTTGTATGCTGATGATAGGACAACAAATATAAATCATCTCTGGAGAAGATGTAGAAGGGCCATATTTTTATAGGGTAAGTAAATACTTTACTTGGTGGATTTGCCAATTTCTTAAACATTGTTCTCTTTGCTAAGCAGCTGCAAACTGTAAAGCATATTTATGGTCTGAAAAATGACTGTAAAAATGGTAACATGGGGCTCCGTGTTTATGATCACTTAGTGACTTAATAACAAATATTCTTGGTTAAAGCTTTCTTTAAAAGTTGTTTCTCTAACCTCCTGTGGTACAAATTTCAGTACAGGATATACAGGTCAAGCTGCATTATTCCAGTATTTTATTTTGGTGTTATCACAGGTAAATGAAAAGCAAAAGGTCAGATCATGATACCCTAATGCAGCTTCAGTAATGGTACCTTACACTATGCACATTTAATTCTAGGCAGCTTTCTGGCTTATGCTCCACCAAGCAAAGAAGATGCAGCTTATCTGTCCCACAATTTGTCAGTTCTACCTGGACCAGATGCAATCTCTACCTCTGGGTGTGATTATACACAACAAAAATGTCCTTCTGACAGAAAACAGATATGTAAATGATTCTGATTGAGGCACAGGCAGCAAGCTTGTTAAATAAGTTCCAATTTTATCCAACTGCTAATTCCACAATACAGTCCCCATTCCAAGATCATACCTTTTATAGGACAAAAGGAAATCTGGATGTCAGAGGGCTTTCCAGACCAATTTTATTCACTATTTCTTTGCAGTTCTGGAAGATGCTCAGTAAAACAGCAACACTTGTTCTGAGAAGGAAAAGTGTATCATCAGAAGGACTGTATTAACTTCATTTCTTATCAAACAGTATTCATTATCCATGTTATATCATCTTGTGATTATGTTGTTCAGACATTTTACTGTTAGCAGGGATATGGATCTGTTTTCCTCTAATTAACTTCAAGGTTTTTTGTACAGAGAAACTTAATGAATCCCCATTTGGGGAGATGTATAAATAATACCGACACTGCACTATAGGAAAATAAACAGGAAAGGTTTGAAGTCATACCTCTCCTACCTATACTATACAGAGCTGTTACTCCCATAAGTGAAGCCACTGATGTAGACTGGGCTTTAAATAACTTGCTAAAAAGAGAATTAATATCAGAAAAGTGAACAGAATTACAAAGTTATTGACCCTCCAGCTACACTGAGACCCACAACCTCTCTTTTCTGCTGTCCGCCCTCCAAACATAAAGGGCACCTTAACTTTCTGGCATGCAGAAATTCTCATCTATATCCTCCAATGACCTGCCTCACTGGCCTTTTAGAGTGTAAATGCCTTTTTAGGAAAAAAAAAAAAAAAAAAAAAAAAAAGTCAGATTTGTTAAAGACTTCACAAGTCTACTTACTACCAGGCTGTTGCAATGTAATGACTCCAGGAGATAGGTCTACAGTCCTAGTGTTAAGGAATGCAATTTGAGCCTTTGCCGGCACAGACATGTCACTGATGCTACTAAAACAAAACTTGAGCTAAAATTTGTTTCAAGTCTTTACTTGCTTGCAATGGAAAGTTTGCTGGCAGCTGTTGTCATCATTAGCCTTGTGGCGATGTTTTTTTTCTGAAGTGTCTTGTGTCTTATTGAAGCTTAACGCTTGTTAAGTTGGGAGGGGACTTTGGGTGATCTGCCAGCAGCAGACAATAAAGTGTTCTTTTCTCCTGTTGTAACAGAGTCGTAAGTTTTGGTTTATGGATAATGGCAGCTACACACAGTAAATTAAAACACACACAAAAAAGAGGAAAACGTGAGGGCTTTTCTCTAAGTAGTCCATTTAGCCCATTATAGGCTCCCCCAGGGTTTTTTATGCAACTGTAAAAACACCCTAATTTTTCACCATTAACTATTCTATTTTCCTGGTAGGCTAAGTCTGTGTATTTTTATAACAACACTCCTCTCCAGGGACCCCAGTTTTAAAAGCTTTGAGCGGGATTCCTACCCCCACATGTTGCCATGGCTCCCCAGGCAAGCAGAGGGGGAGAAATCCCCCTCCTCCCTGCACATCTGTCTGCGCGGGGAGCTGAGATTCGTCAGCAGGCTGTACATTTTCCTCTCCTTCTGCCCATGTGTATGGATCACTGGCATGGATGGTGGTCTGGTTGGCAGAGATAGCTTGAATGCATCATCCTTTTTAACTTGTAAAATGACAGCTAATTTCAAAGTATGCCAGGGAGCCTAGGAACAAACCACTGACACAGCCCATACAGCCCAAAGGAGACTTACAAGTACAAGGGCTCCTGCAGGGCCGGCACACACGGCTCAGTGAGCTGTAGGACCAGCCGCAGGGTATGTAGTGATGTCTGATGTAAAACACCAGAACCAATGAAATCAACCAGCTCCAGTACTAAGTAACATGTCTTGCAAGAAGACTGGGAGGTACTATCACCTTACACAGTCAGATAACAGCCTGAGACTATTAGGTTGAAGTTCCCATTTATTTTTACCCATCAGGTCCAGTGAAGGTTAATCAGATGAAGATAATTAAAAAGAATCAGGCACCTTCAGCAGGAGAGAGACTAGAAGCCCAAGCCAAAAGTAGCAAGTTTTGCCCTTTGATTGTGGTTTCCTATGTTTGCTTAAGTTGTTGAAGTCCATGAAGTTGCATGACCAGGAACCGGCATTGTTTTAGCAGCAGGAGGAAATTGGCTTGTAAAAAAAAAAAAGCTGGTCCTACTGGAAGATTTGGTGTGATTCAGCATGGAGCTCTATGGGCAGGTCCCATAATGGAGACAAGGGCTAAAACAGGCCATCTGGATTCAGTTCCTTACAGTGACACCAGCTCCCAAGTGTCTCCTTGGACCTGCCACTACATCTCTCTCTCTTTTCTCTTCCCCTGTACAATGGCAACGATCCTGTACATTTTTCTGCCTCATCTCATGGAATGGCAAATCCTCAGAGCCTAGCACAGCAGGGCCCTTGGCACACCTCATCATGTCTGTAATACCAGCAGGAAGGCACACAGCATCCCTGTGCCACCAAGTCAGCAAGCCCTTTCCTCTCTCATGCTGAGACACAGAGTAGGACTCAGTTCTCCTGCCCCAGCGCAGTTCTGGCCAGGTAGAAAGAGAGCAGGCAACAACCATTTTCTGTACTCTGGGCAGTTTAAAAGAGATAATTGCCACACACAACTTAAACCTTCTGGGTAATTCAAGAAAGTGGAATTAATTAACTATCTTGGCACTTCGCCCTGATTCTTCTACTAGCATGTGTTATAAAACATGTAAGTATCATGGAAACGCTATTTTATTTTTCATGCTTTGTAACACATGAGGGAAAATACTGCAGAACATGAAGCCAACTTCTTCCCTCATGCACACTCTTCCTGTGTGGATCGCAGGCAACTGGATTTATGCTATTAGCCGTCTTTCAGTTACCTAGGGACAACGAGCATAGAAATAAAACTCTGCTTGTTCTCTATCTGCCTTCTCCAAGCAGTCAGTTCAGCTAACTCTCTCTTTTTAACCTTGAAATCTCAGACCAAGCCAGCAGACAGCCTGGTTTCCCTGAGGTCAGTAACCCAGTATTCTTTCGTCGGGTTCTTCGCACTTGTGTCTTTTCCTACCTTTCTTTCATAGTGCTTATACGTCTTATAATCTTCCTGCCTTATAATACATAGCCTAACTTAAAAAAAAAAAAAAAAAAGGAAAACATAATTTATCATTTTTAATAACAATCTCTTCAGAACTTCTCTGGAACACTTGTGGTCCAGCCCTGCGGGAGCAAACCCCTCAGGCTATCAACAGAGAACTGAATCCTTCCTCGTGCCTTACGCAAACATTTAAATAAAAATGAGTAGTTTTATCTGTTTTTTTCTCTGAGGATCAGGATTCTTCAAAAAGTAAGTACTTCACACCCCAATTTGTACTTAGGGGTTGAGGTGGCTAGCCTACTTGACAGAAGTACAGACGTCCCAGCTGAGCCAAGTGATCACTCTAAATAAAGGCAAGGTGCTCAAAATTAGGCAACTCAGTGTTCTCAGGAACCTGATTTTATAAGCACTCAGCCTACCTGACCATTCCAAGATAGTTAATATTACGCCCTTTTTGCCATGAGAAGTGTATTTAAAGCTCAGATTGTTTTCCTCTGGTGTGAGAGATCCGTAAGCAGCAGTGACATATGGATTTCCAACATCAGTCACTGCTGAAAGACAATGAACAAAGGGCCACAGGGAAGGGAGGAAAGAACTCGGAGCCAAATTCTCTCAGGTCACCTGCCGGCTGAGGTGACAGTAGTTCAGACTATTCACTTGTCCAAAGGAGGCCCTACCGCCATCTGCCCACATATTTCTGTCTTTCCGGTGTTGTTGCCACAGCAAGCCCTTCATTCTTTGGACAAAAAGCCACCTGAACTATTGTATGTGTATTGATTTGGTTGATTTGCTGCCTGTGTAACTCAGAGCATCATTAATCTGATATGTAGAGCACTGCCTGAAAGGCTTTGATGGAGTACAATATCAAGTGTCACCCTGGGCTTCAGAGTACAAAAAGTACAGATAGCACAAACAAAAGGGCCATATCCACCYCTGGTTTAACTCTTCCAACTTCCCCAATAAACGCCATAAGGTGATTATCCTGGAGCTGGATAACAAAAAAATATGACACAGAACTGAAATGAGAATGAGCTGCCTGAATATAGATGTTTTACTGATTTCTTTAGAATGCTGCTTGATTGATACTACTGAAAACACTGGTGACTTTGGAAATATCCATGTTACCTTTTTTAAGATGCTGGAATTGTCTGGTTTCTCTGAGGACTGCAATACKGCTAGCAGAGGGTGATAATTCCACAAACAAGACAAACTTCTCTTTGGAAACTGAATATGTAGGTTGCATCTGATCAGTATTTGTGAACTGCTTCTTAAGACTATTATTTCTCTAATAAAATAAATGCACCTGAGGGGAAGCGTATTTTGAGTAAGTAGCAGCAGACATCTCAATCTGAGTTACAGAGACCAGGCCAGATCCTGCCTAGTTCTTCAGCCAATGGGTGATGGGGAGACAGTGCATAAGGGAGCTTTTCCTTTCTTCCACAGCCCCTGAATGAGCCATTCAAAGGTCTGGAATTTCAGAAAAAGGGGAGGGAGAGGAAACTGAACTGGTTGTTTTCATTTTTTAAACCAGTTCCAGTATCAGCCAAAGTCAACATCATTGTGCCATGAAACTCACTGTGACCAGAATGTCTTCTGTGTGTTCTATTCCTATTGCCTTACCATTGCAAATGACTATGACTGATGCAAAAAAAGATGTTTCTGAAGAAAATCTTCCTAGTATTTTTGGTGACCTAAGTAGAGTGCTTACACCAAAAAACAACTTTCTGTCATCAAATTATTGTTTCTCACTGACATTAAGAAAACAGCCTGGTGATTAGGCATTGACAAATGGTATATATTTCCTCAAAGGTAAGTTCCCCTTTTTACACAGCAATTCAGATAATCAAGTCTATGTCAGATTGTCAGTAACGCGTGACAATAGTTTCCTGTGACAAATAGGCCATGTTCCAGCATGCACTTTCCACTTACATTAATCCTCGTACTGCTTTGTATTTAAAATATAAGAGGCAGGTATGACTGGAAAAACAACAAAGATACCATCTGAACAGTAAGTATGTAAGTCTGCTGAGTTCTTAGAAACCAGCATTGCTGACACTGAGCCATCCTAGGGCTTCTCAACAATGTGGGTAAGACTGGATTTTGGCACCCTAAAAAAGAGGGTAAGTAACTCAACTCATCTGTGCTGACAACATTCAAGAGCTGTGTTTTGCTTTGCTGCTGTGAAGAAAGTTCCTGCAAAGAGGGATAACCTCTCTCCCTGCTATTTTCTCCCCAAAATAGACACCAACTATCTATTTCTTTGGCCATTTACTGAGGAGCAGCTAGATATCTGGCTGCACAGAAGCAGCAGCAATGGTCTGCCTGGGCAACAAGCACTCCCTGTGCCCTCCAGCACAGGAATTTCGTGAGCAGGTTCACTGTCAGTCCAGTTTATAACACAGGGGAATCTACTTCATCTCTTGGTTTGTGTGCTCCCACAGAATAAATGGAGACAAATCTTGGAAGAGTCCTAAAACATGAAACCTGAAGAGCAATAAATAAATGAAAGGAGAAAGCATGACAGAACAAATTCTGCCCTCATCTATACTGACATCACTCACTTCAGGCTAAAAAAATAATTTTATGTACTTCATTTGTTGAATACTTTGTACCTTAATACATAATGAGGAAGTCTGCTTAAACAGTTGATGAGCTTTCATCAGAATTTCAATGTGGCTTAATACTTTGTGCTTTTGTTTCCACGCTGTTTAAAGCATAACTCAAATATGAAATCCCTGATACTTGTTCTTAGACCTAATTGTATTTCTGTAGTTGCCTGAAATGAGCCAAGAKTGAACTACAGACATGAGTGTCAGGAACACTCATAACTCAAAGTACATATACCCTGCTTGTTCATTAGTCCACAAATACGGGATTGAGGAAGGTCTGCTCCCAGATTTTTGTCTAGTTTACATGTTTTCATTTACTAAATCAAAAGGGGTTTGTTAGACAATACAACGAATTCAAAAAGCTGTCTTTTAGATTCCTATTTGCCACCGTTCTATAGAGCATACTGTCTACTCCTGACTATGAATGAGTCAGCCCAGGTRTAAGAAGGTAGGTGGGGAGTCTGTGTTTGGGTCAGCTAAGGAGAGTGATGGTTACCCATCTAGCCAATTAGTTCTGYCTAGAAATAGATTGACAGGCTTTTTTTTCCCTCATAAATGCACCTATGTTAATTCTAGAGGGTGCATCAGAATTATTTTTCTCAGTGTTGGGCCAAAAAATAGCTGCACCAGCCTCTTAAGATTTTGCCTTTTCAAGAAAACCATAAGAAAACCACACTGCTGATTGGCAGAGACACACAAGGCCTACAAACTCTACAGATCCAGTTTTATAACCTGTGATCTAATTCCAATTGTTTTACTTTCTAAAAATGTTATGTTAAAATGATTTAGTTTCTTAAGAAGAAAATATTGGAAGAACTAGCATAAGGCATTGTAGAAACACCCCTTTAGATAAGTTAATTTCACAGCACCCAATTCACTTGTGCACTTTATCTGCATAAGCACCAACATTAGAGGAGATGCTCCAGGTCAGGCTGGCTAACATTTCCATCTACTTTGTGCTAACCATACATAAACACAGATGAATCTCATATATGAGATACGATTACTTTTCCATAGATTTACTTAGGTCTCAGCTATATAAGGTAACTACTGCAACGAAGAGTGGGAATGCTGTCACAATGCATTTTTTCCATTTTGTGTGAATAATCTCAAATTTACTGCAAGTGTTAGCCCAGATCAGACTACTGCAAAGTAGATAGAGAGCTCTAAATTCAGACCTTAGCTTACTTCTCTGTAATTTTTCTATGTCAGATAAACCTATGAAGATGCAATTTTAAAATGATTTCACTGAGCAAATCCAGAAAGTTGTCTGATCACTGGAGTCAGCATTCCAGCTAGACTTCCTGGCTTAGCCTAGCCTTAAGGAATGGAAATCAACAGAAGTGGCTGCAGAGGAATTTGCTCTAGCTGAACTGAGTCAGTTAAAAAGCCCTTCGACATTAAAATCGTGGTGTTTCCTCAGATAGCGTGACTCACAGTTMTGATCTTGCCTCAGGTGGAGGCTTGGATAAAGGCTCTCTGAATGGTCAGTTATGACAGAATTGTCTTATGTCAGGAGCTTTTGGTTAGAAATACCAGAAAAAAAATATGCCTTCCTTGAGGCAAATTCCCGCTTCCTTTGGAATTTTCAGAAGCTGGTAAGTCCTTAAACAACAATACTCAGATTGCGTCTGTTGTTTTTCTTTTTTTGATCACTAAAGCATTGAAAACACTGTGTTAAGCATAGCACAGTAACTGTAGTGCAGAAAGAAACTTGACCAGCATCATGTAATGAAGAATCACTTCAAAGTTTAATTCTTTCCTGTGCAAGTGAAGAGTTTATGTTTTAGCCATAGTTGTCTTCCTCAGGGAGGAAAACAATCTAACACAAAAGACATTGTTAAATCACAACTACTTCTTCTGTGTYTGTTTTTTTGTTTTAGTTGATATCAACTCTAGTGATAAACAAGTTGGGAATGAGGAAAATGTATTATACTATTTCTAGAATTAGTCCTGTGATGCACTGTACAGATGCTGTAAGTCCATTACAGTTTCCTCACGAAGCTAAGACCCGAACAGCATTAGTATCATAGAAAATATGTTTTTTGTTATTATGCATGGGCCAGGTTTCCAAAAGTTAGATCCTTTTCAGATATTCAAAAGGGCTGAGCATGTTCCCCCTCAGASAGACATGTTACTGCTGACAGCTTTGTTTCAAAATGAAACACAGATTTTGTTCAAAAAAAAAGAAGTCTGTGGGCCAATCATTTTTGCCTGTCCTGCCAAAGTTTATCAGTCCTTCAGCTACCATAATGCAGGGTTTGAGGGCTGTGTTATTGTATTAATCAATTTAGATTAAAAGGTTCCTTTTGCTGAGGTACAGTATTTTTTAACCAGATTACTTCACTGATGTCCTCTACCAAGACTACAAACATTTTCAGTGGCACAACCTGAGGGACAAGGGAGCTGAGGAGCCTTTTAAACTGACTTGCCTTCTAGGGAAGCTGTAAAGGAGAGCCACAGCCAGTGTGTCACCAGCGAAAGGCAGGGCTCTAGCCGGGTGCTGGAGAGGTGTGTGTGGCAGGCTTCACAGAGAGCTGTGCCAGTGGAAAGCACGGCCTCCCRGTCTCCCACTTCTTGCTGCTCTTCCTCTCTCTACACCAGCAGTCACCTTCTCCTGGGATCAGCCAGAACTGGCATTTTAAGCAGGATATAGAACAAAAACAGGATGAACCATAGAAGAAGCCCTTCTCTTCAACCTGTGTCAGTAACACTGCCATACCGGTGTGAACCTCTCTCATTTGAAGTCCTGAGAGAGCAGGCAGCTGACAGGTTAAGCAATGACAATGTGACTCTGTTGCAGTTGCTGCAGTTGTTGATCACAGATGAGAGAAAATGGAGAAATGGGAGCAGAGGAGATCAGCCTCAATCCATCTCATTCAGCTCCACTAACTTTAAAAGAAATTAAGTTAGTTCAGTATGACTAAGCTAAGACTTAAGTAACAGCTCGTATATTTAAGTGAGAACAGTGAGTATATGTTAGAGGTCACAAAACTGAATTTTATATACGAAATGATAATAGACAAAAAAAAGCTGACAGATGTGAGAGTGTGTTTTCTTTTCACACAAAGCAAATAAAATAATTACAAGAATATTCACTATTTCTTTTTAATTACGGATTTCCTTACAAAACACAGAACATTGCTAGGCAATCAGACATATGAGCTATGTAAATGCCAATTTCCTCRGGTTTTCTATGGCTACTGGCTTGTTCTGAGCAATATACTTCTGAAATAACAGTGCATAACTTCAGAGTAAGCCCCCCTTTTCATAGCACCTTGTAACTTAAATATCTTGTAGCTTGCAAAAAGAATTAAAAAGCAGATTAGCTATTTTGGAGATAGACTGATGAAGCAAGACTGTTCTCCTTCTATTTATTCTACATATATTAGAAGCCCTTGAAAAATTGTGGTCATTTAGCTTTTGAAGAACAGTCATTAAGGAAGCAAAAGAACTAAACATGATTAAGTACTTAATGAAATGTTCTCATGAGTCTTCTGATACGCAACACAGTACCTCAACGCACCTGAAGACAGAGCACACAGGTGACACATGGTGTTACCTGACAGGCAAGAGGTATGATGGAAAAATCCTATGATGTAACTAGGGGGTCTGCCCCCAGACGCACTTCTGTGAACACAAGACTTGGCTAACCATCATGCTTTCCTTCTTATTGTAACAGGCAATATTGCAACAGGCAAGATGCTGCCGTCCCTCTCCCACAGAATCAAATTCGCCAGACGGTCACTGGGATACATCTGGTCCATGATCTCCTTGACGATGCGCTGCTCTGATATGAGTATACCTATGGCTGAAATCCCAGATGGAAGATCAAGGCTGGAGACTTGATGAGTCTGTGTCCTTTGGTGCTTTGGTCATGCAAGGCGTGGGAGGAATTCTGGCGTTTTCACACAGCATTACTCTGTGTCCTGCCTCCTGGCCAACGMCACAGAGAAGCAGCTGCTGAAGTTTATCTTTCCTATTGCCTCAAAGAGCAAATAGCTCTCTTAGAAGCTTAGGCCATAAGCATATTCTGGAAAAAGTCATTTTTCCAAAACTTGTTTTATTATTTTACTATACAAGAAAACTAGCATCAGTGTATTAAAAAATCTGGTTTCAGTAAAGTAATTAGCAAAACTCCTTCTAACTTCAGGAAGTTCAGCTTTTTACTTGAAAGGTATTAATTGCAAAGGTCTGGTTTTATTTTTTTAAGTTTGAACCTACATTTACTTTCATCTAGTATTTTCCTTATACTCTCCTACACATGTKGTTTCTAGGTACAAGAAACATGAGAGACTGACAAGGCTTTAGGTATTAGAAGAGAAAATACTGGAAGAAACTGCTAAATTGAATTAATAGAGCACAAGCATGGCTGGGCTTGATCKTCTGAATTCTGAAGAAGTTTAATAACAAAGTGGTATTTCAAATGTCTAACAAAAATATATTTTCTCACTAAAATCATGTTCCAAACCAAAAAGATATTTTCTCACTAATATCAAATATTTCTCACTAGTAGTTAACAAACAAGAAAGCAACAAATATATATTCTTCTTAAAAAAAAAACATAATCCTGAGAAATTTTAGTTAGTCTTTCTTCAGTAACAGCTTGACTTAAACTATACTTAAATTTAGCAATACAAAACACAAGAGAAACCTAATACGCTACGGACATTTCAGCAAGGTTCCTGCAATGTAAAACTGTAGCTCCGTATTAAAACTATTTGGTATACTAGCAAAACAGCCAACAAATGGGAATTAGTTGATAATTTACTTGGACTTTCTAAAGTCTTTGACAAAGGACTGCAGAAGAGGTTGTAAGTACAAGCTAAATCACCATGAGATGGGAAAGTAGTTCTCATGTTTAGAAAAAGTGAAGAGGTAGAATACAAAATGGAGAAATCAAATATCCTATTTCAGCATAGAGAAAGCCAACTGTGAGGTCTCATATAAGGGACACATAGGAGGCATGTTTCTTAATTCAGTGCCATCTGAAAAAGCAGGTAAATAGTATAGAAATATTTATTAATCATACTGRAAAAAAATATAGAGATATCAATTCTAGTTCCTGATTTATCATTTGGATAACAAATACTCACTTTCCTGTAAAGATTAATCTCCACAAAAAAAGGAAAGTGTTCCTAAATATCTATTGAGGATTCACTGGAATACTGCATAATATTAATTTGGACCTGGTCAAATACAGATGACAGATAAGAACAAAATTCAATTACAAACGATGTTCATAGTTCAGTTTGTGGCAGCCTGTTTTGCAATAAGTACTAACTGAACACTCTTATATAGCGATTGTGGGAAAAAACCTGTTTTTAAGGACGTCTTCTCTGAATTACACAAAATTGGAGGTTGTAGCTATTTATGCAATCACATTCCAGAGTAACAATTCCAGTCTAATGGTTTGAGAAGCTTCTGCTACTTTCTTTTTGAATCTCCTTTTTTTCCCCTCCTCCTCTCTGCGAGCTGAAAGGAATGTTGGAATTTCCTAGGAATTAATTCTTCTCTGATAACAATTCCCTCACAATCTTCCTGTAGCATAATAGCCAACAGGGAGATCTCTATACACCAAAAAATGTATAAAACTGATTTCTTTTCTTGAATGACTAAACTGCATCACTGTTAAAGACAGAGGAGAAAGAGGCAGACTGACAACCAGGGGCGGGGGGGGGGAAGCATTTTACGTCTTTCAGAGTAAAATAGCCATATTTTTATTTTAAGTTTACTCTTGTACTGAGAAGAGTGATAGTTCTCTTGTATTTTTTTTTTTAATACTCTGCCAATACCCTGTAGTCTCTGCTTAGGTAAAACTGGAGAAATTGTCATCAGCAGTAAATTAGCAGCAACAAATTCTAAACCTGTTCTTGTACAGAGAAGCATCAAAAAATGCTTTAGTTTGCATCCTTTGGCTCACCTCGAGGCATCTTTCTCTAGCTAGCCTCAAGGTGAGAGATGAAGTACTACCTTC
Source organism: Rhea americana (assembly GCF_003343005.1). Classification (NCBI taxonomy): domain Eukaryota; kingdom Metazoa; phylum Chordata; class Aves; order Rheiformes; family Rheidae; genus Rhea; species Rhea americana. Next base: position 4,520,841 of record NW_028186734.1, read on the forward strand.
CTTCTCTACCCAAAGTAAGACTTGGCCTATTTTTCAAGTTGCTTTTTATGAACCAGCAGTCTCACTGTCCTTAACACTGCTACACAACCAGTCAAGAGGAAAGAGATATTACCTAACTCTGATAGGAGTGGGGGGGCATGTGTGTTATCCGAATTTGTTTGTGAAAGTACTGAGCAACTTTTGATAGCTACAGGGAGGTATGTTGTAAACTCTCTGTAATGAATACTTGTAGACATGAATGTTTGTGCATACCTTCACTGTAAGAACAAGTCAAAGCCTGCACCATTTAGATTGTCTTACTTTTCAGAATTGCACATCTCCGAGCCTCTTCTCCTCAAGAAGATTTTATGTGAACATTGTATAAATTGGAAGAGTTTACACAGAGGCATTATGTGACTTTAATTAACTGAAGCTGAGGATGATAAACAATTTATAGTTTATTTTATTTTCAATTGGAAAAGCATTTAATAATAGGTTTAATTTGAAAGAGCATTTATCTATAATATCTCTTTATTCCAAATTATASCTGAAATAAGAGAGGATTTGGATTTCTGTACTTCAAATAATTATATTGCCTTCCTCGGGAGAAAAAAACAATCTCTGTCACAGAGAACTCTGACCAGATCTGATACTATAATATTCATTTCTGTGGTATATGTATTTTTAGAACTGTCATGAATTACAAGGCTGAGACTAACAGTTAAGTGATGTTTATCCAACAGTGCATTGATACATACAATARGCTTGTTCTCCTATACCTTTGCTCTTGTACTTCAGAAAAATTAAATTTCTATAACTTGTGGAAGTGAATGTAAAAGCCTAATTAAAGATCTCAACCCTGCCAGCAGCCTTATACGAGAAGTCTGTACTGAATGTGTAATAAGTATACATGGTGGTTTTGCTTTGGGGGAGCAAGAGRCTGGAGTGGGGGAAAAGTGTTCAAACTCTCCAAATCAAAGGAAGATACAGTAAAGATCTCTTGTCCTCACACTCCTCAGATTCTAGCAAGCGGTTAAATAACAAGCCCAGGGTGTTTTAAGGGCTAGCTCTTAGATTCACTACATGGTTCCAGGTTTAATCCAGAAAGAGGGCATCAAAAAAGCTGGCATTTATTCTATCCATTTAAAAAATACTTAAAATGTTCTCTCCTCAGTCTTTATGTTGCCATGATAGGGTTAGGATAAAAGAGGCAAAATTTCAAAGACTGTATCTTTTATGAGACCAACTGACATAGCTGCGAAGAGTAGACAAGCTTTCAAGCACTCCAGCCCTTCTTTAGTCTGCTATGCAAGCAGCACCTTTTCCACACAGTATGTCATTTATCAGCTGTTTTGGTTTGCGATTTACCTATGTTAATGAACTAGACAATTTATTCAATTATGTACCACTCAAAACAAATTGAAGGCAGTATTTCCAGACAAAAGCATTCACATTTACACACTGGGCAAGAATTTACAGTTCAAAATGCCTTGCTTATGGAAAGGGCGTAGGAGTCTTTAAAAGAACACATTTTAGGACACCGAACTATGACATATCCAGAACCCAATGTTTCCATTACATTTMATTTTGATGCCCAATTATTTAGCATAGCATACTGAATCACCAAAACCACTTCCTGCAACGGACCTTCTTGTAAATCTCTTATCCAAGCACTGACCAAGCCCAGCCCTGCTTAGTTGTATGAAATCATAGCCTAAGGTGATGTACATGCAAGCACAAACAGTATACATCTGTCATTTCAGCTCAGTTAGTAATCCAGTTGCCATCTTCAGAATTAAGCCTTCCGTTAAAGGCCGTCATAAAATGTAATCTTATAAGAAAAGTTACTTTCCTGTGGTAAAACAGTCTGAATACAGCATATGCAAATATCAGCATTTCTTCTGTTAGCTGTTCTCGTCAATGATGAAAAACTGCTCATTCTATTGTGCAAGCCTGGTTGATGTTGATGGTAAGTTCCTGTTCTGACCACTAGTTGTCCAGTAGCTATTATTAAAAAGAAATAAATAAAAAATGAAGATCAAAAGGAGGATAAATGATACCACAATGGGACTGCTCAATGAACAAACACAAGTTTCTAAACTTAGTCAGTCCTAGACAACACTAAATGGAGCCAATCTTTTCCAAGTCTGAGTATTTAAATTTARGTGGCTAAATAAAAGCTAAAGGAATCTAACTATAGGTTAGTTTTATGTATCCATGATCACATTTTCAAAAGCGCTAAATATCTACAGCTCCTACTGATTTTAGTCAACAACCCTAAGAATCACAGCATGAGATCTGAAAATTACAATGTTTGAAAGAAAGCAGTAAGTTTACACAGATGCAGGATTCTGTTGGGGCAGAGATCCTGATCTCTGCCTACAGCTTAAGTAAGTATTCTTGCCCCCCAGTCATGAATAAGAAGCAACACATCTGCTGCTGCAACCTGTGTGCTATTGTACCAGGGCAGCTGCTGCATCCTTCATAAAAGAAGAGAGCAGCTTCACAGGTAGTTCATGGTTATGGAAGCTTGTCCCATACGCTCCATATTCTCTGACCTGTTTCATCTTCAAATATTGTGTGTGGTAATGCAGGGCAAGATTACACTGACTCAGAGTCTCCCCACACATAACAAAGCTATGCTGAATCCTAGCACAGGATATTCTTTCGCACTTAGAGCAGAATTGGAGCTTAACCTTTTTTTTCCCCTCTTAGCTGACTGCACTAAAAATTGGGGTTATTAAGAAGTCTAGTTTAAGTCTAGTTTAAGTCTAGTCTAGTTTAAGAAGTCTGTATGGTTAGTGACATATAAAAAACCTCTTTTTATTCCCATTTCCCTTTGCCTTCATGCTAGTGAAGACCTCTAGCCCAGTGCATCTGCATATAAAATGAAAGAATATTTATAACAATAAGATCTTGCTATACTTAATAAGGATATATCTCTCTCCTATCCCTTGGTAAATTATTTTGCTGGAGGCTACATCATTCCGTCTGAGTAGTATGTTGGGAGTTGACAGAGGCGTGAATAACTCACCACGTATGAAGCCTCCCCAAGCTGAGCTGAGCTGCAGCATGTTGGGCCAGCCTTTGATGCAGACTGGTTGGGCAGGTTCCTGGGCGCCCGGGGAACCGGTCTGACAGGCCTGTTATGCCAACAAATTCTGGTATGATTCCATGTTCTCCAGAATGCAGAAACCTGCCCAGCCAGTTAAATGAAAGGCATATTAGGTTATCCATTGCACATTGTATATATCTTAGGTGCAGCAGATCTCCTCTCGGCACTCTCTAGTGTGGTCCACAGTGGCTTCCTCATCTTACTTACACTTGAGGTTTATAGCTGGAGGGGAAGCCAATAGTAAATATTTATCACCCCGATCAAGAACAGAACTTTTCACAATTCAAACAGAAGGGTGAGTTTTGAAAGTCTTTCTTTAAAATTAATTTAAGATAAACTAAAGCAAAAAATTTATCTTATGCTTGAAGTGGTAGAATGGCTATCTCCTTAACATGTCTGGGTACTGCCAGCCTCTATGATGCTTGTTGACATTTTTGTAACTGCAGCTTTTTGACCCTTCTGTGTGCAGCTCAACAGCATCTACTCTGTCTTCAAGAATATCTACTGGAGAAACAGTTTAATGAACTAAGCACAGGTGTGAGAGAAACTCCACTGTCAATGACTTAGTATTTTTAGCTGGTCAGTTAACTTATCCTTCTTGGTCTTCTCTTTTATAGAGTTTTTATAATTTTATAAACTGTCTTATAATAGCATTGTTGTGACAAAGCACAGTTGCATTACAGTAAAACATATGGTTACTAATACTTGCTGGGCCAGCTTTTTTTTTTATTATTATTGTTCAGAGTTGTGGAATGGGTTWATTTATCCGGATTTACATTTTCAAAATCAACTTAACAGTAAGATAGGAAATGTGCTTGTCATTCTCACTGCTTTCTTTATATTTATTAGAAATGTACCTGTTTAGAATGTAACGAGTAACAGTGGTAGCAATTATAATAAAAAACAGTCTTAATGAAAAACAGCAGTCAGTCCTGAAAGTTTTATCTGGATCTGCAATAGAATCCATTCACAAGTACACTGTCAAAAAAGAAATATTAAACAGTGCGAAAACAAAAGTTGCGGAATCTAGTAACTGATTAACTACTGAAGAACAGAAGTACTTGCTGAGCTGAACAGAAAGGAATGAAGACAGGTTTTGTCATGCCTGTTAGGACAAAATAACTCTTTAACTGAAGTAAATCTGAATCAATTTGAATCTTCTCACCATCTGGGTCTCCATTCTTGAAAAGTCATATAACCACTTTCATCTCCCTGAAAATCTTATTTTAGCCTATCTTTAAGTGAAACAATTACAGTTCTCTTTTATGATGTAAAAAAAAAAAAAAATCCTACCCCAGTGGACATAAACCATTAGATACATGAAGATCTATGTAGGATTATGTAAGAATTTATGGAAGTCACACAACAGGAAGCTTCAATTATGGAGGTGCTTATTGCCTGCTATTTCCAGGTTGATGCAAAAATGAACATTATTATTCTCTCGTACAGTGCCAATAGAAAGGCCTCCTGAGCAACTTAAAAAATGAATGATAGACTGAAATGACTTTCTCACTGGCTGCACTTTATTTGCTAAAATTGTTCTTCATAGTGTGAAAGAATTGAAAACATAAGGAAAGTTCTGCACTCTCAGAGGCTAAAAATATGCATCAGGAAAAAACATTTAATTTTTAGCATCTCTGTTGATTTCACTGTCAAATATGAAATTAAAACTTGTTTGGACTAAGGAATACACCATTTTCAAAAGAAAAAAAATGCAAGTGGCTGAACTGTATGGTTTGACCAGGGACAGTCTACAGAGACCACAAAATGCTCCAATAGAGCTCTGCTTTTTGAAGCTACATAATTGGAACATGGTACATTTTCAAAAATTCAAAAGAAATAAATCAGTTCTCAAAATACTGCTTGCCACCCTCTCCCTCAGCAATGTATGTGTTTTATTTTATCTAGGTTCTTGCTTGGCTGCTTTTTCTTTGGGGCAGAGGCCATTGTTTAGGGATCTGTATCTCCCCAAAGACCATTTCCCATCTGCTGTTTCTGTTTTGCTTGTTCTCCTGTCCTGAATTCTTGTCACTCACTACAGTAAAAAGTAGATGGCATGATACACACTTCTACACTAGCCTTCCAAGCCTGAAATAGCCTTCTAATGCTAATACAAATACGTATAACTACTCACACAACTCATATCAACCTGAGCAATATCAATTACAGCAAACCATTTCAGTTTGTGGCTAGCAGATATAGCTGCTCTCTAAGGTTTGAGGACCAAGAACACTACACTGGAGTCCTAAAACAGCCTCCATCGGGTTGCTTTTTTTTCTCCATCAAGGCTCTCTAAAGAACCTGAGAGTTCCAGCTGAACAAACCCTGGCTGTTTCAGACTACAGATGAGGAGMAGTGTAAGCACTTCAAAGAAAAGGGTTCCTTAAAGTGAACAATGTTACTGGCATCAGAGAATTTGCCCTTGGCTTGATTTCAAAAGTGGCTATGCAAGCTGCTTGAGAAGACTCAATTCAGCTAGTTGGGGTAACGGAGTAGCTCCTCCCTATTCTTCCAGAAAAAGCAAATTCTATCAGTGCCAGACAGATCGTAGGCTCTGTGTGCTCTCCCAGTTGTAAGAAATCAYACCATTCAGATGACTGCCACTTTCTACGCTCCTGGTTCAAATTTCGTGAAGGTAGTTGCTGAACTGTTTTGCATGCTCTCACTCACTGGATATGAAGTTGAGCTCAYTTGATGTCCTTATTGGTAATTACAACACGAAGTTCATGAAGTGAACATATGTATAGAAAGTAAGCAACGTATTTATYTCTCAATGCAGATCCACCGTGTCAGGCTGGTTGTAAACACACTGGTCATGCATGTATATGTGCAATCTGCTATATGCTATGTGAGTAAAGAAGGGTTTTACTATTACATATATGTATACGAAGAGAACAATTTATTTATTATTGTATATGTTCAATGATAATTGTCATTCAAAGCTGGTTTTAATCTTTGCATCTAAATTTAAGGTAACAGAAGCAAAAAAAATCAAGCTATTCACTGYTCTCTTTTAAAGCTACTTCATATGCATGTGCAGTGGGCTAGGTCACTTGCTGTTATTGGACTGATTAAGAACACTAATGCACCCTCTGTGCTACCAAAAAAAAAGTTGTTTTTTTTTTTTATTATATCTGTGCAACACTGCAGYACTCTTGCAAAAGAAATTCAATCAGTAGTTGACTTGCTGGTAAACAGTCCAGTCACCAAGAAAGCAGGTGTTACCATTAAACTATAACAGACAATCAACAGCTTCATATACTATTAGTAGGGCTAAACATTTCAGGCATTAGGGTCTGAAATGCATTGAGATTAAATTAGATTCCCTTTTCTGTTTCGGAGTTGTTCATAGACAAGTATTCTGCTATTTACTTTAATGTGCCATATTAAGGGTTACTTTGAAATCTGGACATGAGCCAGAATTCCACAGAACTTTTGTAGCTGCTCAAATGCTACAATGGCAAAGTCTTTTTTTTTCCCACAGTTTTATTGTCTAGGTGTGGGTGTTTACTCTTATGAGATGAATGAAATGCAGTTCCAGTTAGACTAGTCAGCTTAAATATCCAATATAAATGAATGTGGAATACTATACTCTTCAGTAGTTTGTTAGCACATTTAACGAGCCAGGATCTCTTCAGTAATTTGTGGTCAAGTATGTGATTATGGAACCCACTTTTCTGCATAAAATCAAATAAATCTGGAACGGAGATAAAAGTAATATTCAACTTTTAGTCTTATTCTGTATTCACTTATTGTTGAGTAAATTAGGGTAACACTACAGAAGTCAATGGAGTTATGCTGCTGTAAAGATCGACATAGGAGAGTTATGTCCATGCAGATTATTTAGAAAGAAGACCCAATTATTTTCTAGAGTGTTTCCCAGAAATAAAAAGAAGGGTCCAGCTCATCATAGAATGACTGACCATTTAGCAAGAATGATCTGTGGTCTGCGTATATATYTGCAGATGTCTGTTTTTCTTAAGTCTGAGGAAATTATTACTTTCCTACATCACTAACTTCTAGATCATAGAAAATTCAAAAGTAGACTAAAAAACAGGGGACAAGACAGTGCTTGCAGTCAGTATTTAGAAATATTGGTGTGTTTATCGTGACCTATTAGAGGAGTTTCTTCCATAAGATGTAGTAAACTTTAGTTCTGCGTAAGTACTGATGTGAAAATGGGACAGCCTGTTTCCTGTGATGGAAATAATCTGCTGCTGAACACTGGATTTGTTTTAGTAGAAAAGTAATTGATTAAACAAYAGTGAGGAATGAGGAAGAAAATTAACTACAAATTTTTTCAAAATACTAAAGATCAAAGTATACTAAAATTGGAAACAGATTATTTCAACTGAGATTATTTCAACAAAGCTGAACAACAGATTTAAAGTTTGCTTAATGATGAGTCATCTTGGACTCCAGTCTAACAGTATTTCAAAATACCTCAAAATGCTACAACAATTTTGCATCCATTTTTATTTATGCTATAAAGCTTCGTATTTATGACACTCTTTTGAGATTCTAGACTTCAAGTTTGTGATCTAGTAACCTAACAAGAGTAGGATGAAACAGCTACTAACAACTCGTAAAATGAATGCTTGCACACCTAATTTTATGCATATTGCTATTAACAGTAAAGAAAGTTTACATTTCCAGAACTAGCCTTTACAAGCATATGGCCACTGTGACCTCTAAGCACACCACTAAGCTCTATCTGAAAATGTTTCTACATGTACCAAAACAGTACAGCGGAATTGTGTGAAGGCAGGATAACATTAGTGAAAARCTGTGTTTTGTTTCTATTTCATAATTAAAACTACAGAATAAAAATCAAGAGGTTTACCTCAGAGCAGATGGCAAGATTGCTCCCAAAGAATGAATGGTGATCTATAATTTGGGCAAAAAATGTATGTTAGTAAAATTCTCAAAATAGTTTTATCACAGAGATACCTAACTTCTGATGACTTATGCTACTATGTCCTTAATAATTACATGAACTTATAKGTTTTCATACTCACATATAACATTAAAGCATATTCTAGGCAGTTCTGCCATATACTAAAATGGTAAACTTACTGAATCTGGTAACCTTAACCATACTGTGATTCTGTGATCATGAAGGGATACAAAGCATTCCAATTACACCTTCTGTGTGTAAACCCCAGCATTCAGCAGACCAGAAATCCCAGGGAAAAAAGTAGATTTTGCAGCACAGCCTGAACACCAGCAAGCTACCTCTGCCAGGTGCATTCCAAAGATCCTTTTCATATTTGAACCAGCAGGRCCGATTTTTCTTTCAGAGGCAGGCTCTTCTTATGTGGGCAGTGTGGGCAACGTTTTCYTTTTTTTTTAATGCAGGCCCCCACTCGTCCCCTTGCTTTTCCAGAATACTCCCTGCCTGCCGCGCTTCACCGCGGCACATGCCAAGGCCTGACCTGTCCCCTCGGCTTCCATCAGGCCGCTCTGCCTGCGGAAAGCCAAACCGCCAGGCCCGATGCGCGGGCGGAGGAGGAGAAGGGCGTTTGACCCGGTGGCCGTTTGAGTTCGTGCCAGCCGCGGCGCAGCACGGCCCGGGGCAGCCATGCCCCAACGGCCGGCAGCACCCGCGCCCGCTCCGCCGGCTCGAGGCGGCAGCCCCCGGCGGCGCCCCGCTCTCGCGAGAGCAGGGGCGGAATCCTCGCGAGAGCCCCGCGGGGACCCTCTGCCCCGGTTTCCCTCTTCCCGCCGTTTCGCGCGGAGCCGCCGGGAGCCAACCAGGTAACGGCGCGCGCCCTCCCCTCCCCTTTCCGCCTCCGCCGCCGGGTAACGGCCGCGCGCGTGCCGCCCCCCCCCGCCCTCACCGCGGCGCGAGCGGGCGTAACGGCCACCCGCTTCCTCCCCGTCCACGGGGAGCCTCGTCCCGCCCCGCCCCAGCCCCTCGTCTCGGAGCGGCTCAGCTGCCGGGCTGGGGCGCCAGGGAGGCCTCCCCGCGTACCATCGGAGGGGCGGCCGCGGAGCCACCGCCACCGGGAAGGCTGGCCGCCGCCGCCGCCGCGGGGGAGAAGGGGAGGGGTGGGACGTGCCCGTCCTCTCCYTCTCTTGCAGCTTCTGAGCGCAGAACAGCCTGGCTTGGAGCTGGGGCGGCTGAGACATGGGTGCTTGCCCCGTGCGACGCCTCTGCGCTGGGGCTGGCAGGCTGTCGGGCGTCTGTCGTAGCCGGATGTGTCAGAGCGCCCTGTCATGTCTTTCGAGTGAGTTTTTTGTAAGATGTTTATGCAAAGGGGGAAGAAAATCACTGCGGGGAGGTACTGGAGAGTTCAGCTTGTAGGAGCAGTTGGACTTCTTAGTAGCARTATTAATGCTCTGTTGTTCAGACATTTCAGTCAGGGGTTCAGGAAGCTGTGGGGAAATAGTGTTTGTGCTCTCAAGAGGCATGGAGGCAATCGTGCTCATGTTAGTGAAGTACAAGTGCAGATAAGCAGTTACAGTGCTTTATCAGCAATGACCAGCCATTGCTGATGAAGACAAGTTTAAGAAGGCAGTCAGTCAGTCAGTCGTTCGTGAAGCTGTGCAAAGCCTTGCGGTGCCAGAAATAGTCGGTGACTGGAAGAAAAAGAAAACAAAAATGTTTAATCTGATCTGTGAAAGCAGCAGTCAGATAGACAGGCACACAGTTCCATCCGGGAGAGCTGCTGTGCTGACTGCTTGCAGCAGGCTATTTTGGAAAGAGGCTGGCACACTCCCTGGCGCAAGCACGTTCTAATTCTCTTCAGTACATACCTGTAGCTCAAACATTTTTTTTTTATTTCCCCCCTAAGGACTGGGAAGTTCTTTCTTAGGACTAGAAGGTAAGCTAAGATTGACATCAGTGAATGCCTTTTGCACTGATGCAGCTGCCTGCCAGGAGGTCTCTTCAAACACTTGTTCAGGGGCAATCTGAAGACTTTTTGAACACCTGTAGAAAGCAGTGTACCATTTGGGATCTTGAAGYAGATGAATATTGAGGCAACCCATAGCTCTTTTTTGTTTATATTCAGCTGATGTACTTGCAGTAACACAGCAAATATTACAGGTTTTGTATTTTTTTTCTTTATAACCGTCTCTGGGGGAAAAAACAAAAATGCAACAGAAAAGCTTGACCATGGGAMATAGAAACAGTTTTAGAGTAAGATGCTTTTTCCTGGAAAATGACTCATATGAAAAAATGAAATCTAAGATAAACAAGAGCAAGTTTGCTGATTTCACTGTCTTAGCACTTGACAGAGAAAAAGATAATTTCATAGGTATCTGTGGTTGAAGATAGAAAAGCAGGTGTTTAAAAGACATTCCCAATGTCACTAGGCAATRCGTTCCACAAAGAAGCATTGTAAGATGACTTAATGTGACTACACAAAGTGAAGCATTTCAGCTGCGAAGATGCAAGGAGATTATCATACAGCTTCAGCTGGTGACTTGTAGGCATTGCCCATTCAAACAGGTAATTTTATATTTCATAAAAGATTTGTCTCAGTRTAAGAACACCAGCTATCTTGAAATAAGGTACTGAAATGGGCACTGACATTTCGAGAGCATGTTAAAGCAAATTGGGAGTATCTTACCTTACTGAGGGCTCTTTCATAACTCCCATTACTGCAGTATTTGAGTGTCTTTGCATTACTGGAAAAAAAATGCTTCCAATATCCCTATGTTGTCAAGAATAATCGTTGCATCTTTATTGTTATTTCATTTTAAAGATGATCAAACTGAGAGAAAAGTGACTGTACACAAAGATACAAGAGCAGAGACGTGAACCAAGGCTTCCAGGTCCTAGACTAGGTCACCAGACATTGGACTAAACATTTTGTCATAAGTCTGGGAGATCAGCTAAACCTCTAGGAAATGCAGCTTCTTGACTAATTACAAGCCTTGTTTGATCTGAAGTGCAACTATAACTTCTATCTCAGGAATTTGAGACCCAGTTGCTACTTTTGTTTCTCTATATAGAATAGTCTGTGGTATGTGTGGTCAAAATATTACTTTAGGACTAACACAATGTACTTTAGATTATTCTTTTTTCTTATTGAATTTTATATTACAAAGTAATACATGTTGTGATGTGCATCTGGTAATTAAACCCTGCCTCTGTTCAAAAATGTTTGTTTAAGCTTGATACCATAAAGAACAGGAAAAATTATAATCTCTGGTTTCACACACAGAGAACTGATGGATAGGGTGATTACATGAGTATTTTAATGCTGGACATTCATTGCAGCAATTAGAATTGAATCTTATCAATAGCTCATACYCTAAAGTAAACTACAAGGGAAGCACGGTACTCAGATGTGGTATCATCTCTGTTTAGGAACCCTTCAAAAGAAAGAAAAATTATGGGTGACATTGTTCTATARGAAAGTGTAGGCAAAGTCTGACTTTTAAGATAGATAGTTCTCCTAAAATATTCATGTTTGGGAGGATTTATAAATTTTGAGATTAATCTCCTATTTCTTTTTCATCAGGGAGTGTAAACAATTTCCATGTAAAATCAAGAAATTTTCCAAGGGAGATTTGAACTTTTCTTTGCAGAAGGGAGTAACTTGAATCCATATTTATGTAAAGAGTGCATGTACATGAATGCATGTTAAAAGCTTTATGAAACAGTATTTGCTGATAGCAAAATTTTGGAAGCCTAGGACATTTTTGGCAAGCTGGAGTTCTGTTGAACAGTAGCTTTACACAGGGAAAAATATGAAGGTTCCAAAGAATTGTAGTCTAGTTTTAAGTTGGTAGCTGTTCAAGGTGGAAAAAAAAAMCAAAAACAAAATTTCTGTTAGTTTATAATTGCTTGTAACAAAGTACGTAGCATCTACCATGCTTTTAGGATGACTGTCAGTAAATAAGCATGACTTGACAAGGATAGACAGTGAGCTTTGTATTTCATTCATGGCTGCAAGTTATAYTCTGATAAATGCAAACATAAATGTTGTTGATCTGTCATTACAGGCATACACCTGTCTTCTGAAACAGCTTCATAACTATGTAATTTAAAACTCAGTGAGAGAGTGAGCTGTTTTATAGCTAAGATAAGTGAAAGAAGTTGAGCAGAAAAAGCAAGATGAATGCATCTGGAGGAAGTTGTGGGAGCCCTAGTTCTGCAGAGCCTTCTGGAGATTTCTTCAAGGAACTGTGGTCCAAACTGAAAGAATGTCACGATAAGGAAGTGCAAGGTAAATTATTCAAGTCGAGGTTCACAAGAGAGTATTTGTTACTACAGAGAAACTTTGAACCAATGTACCACTCCATCTGTACAGAACTAAATAGATTTTTAATGTTTTATATTATACAGGAAGTTGGATTGAGTGATTACAAAAGGTCTCTTAGAGGTTTACAATTTAAGCTTGGCTTAGCAGGATTGGATTTAAACTATGAACAAAGATAAATAATTTGTTAGGTCAGTGAAGCAAAATAACACAATGTTAGATRCTATTTATTTTTGCTTAGAAAATGTTTAAATGTTACATTGTTATAAAAGGTTATGACTCAAAGTTTCAAAATTAAGTTTTCCAACTTTTTTTTTTCTCTYTTTTTTTWATTTTTCGCTTTTGGATTTAGTCACTTCAGATGTATTAAAATTGTGGCCTTGACAAACATCTGAATTTTTTTCTCCTAACTTGTGCCTAATTACAGTGCATATCACATCCTGTTGCAGATAAAGATTACCAAAGAGAAAAATAATTATTTGATTTTTTTTCTGTTCTACATTTTCACAACAAAATTTATACAAGAGGTGCTTATTCTTTTACATTGTATTTCATGACCTATGTGATACCAGTTTTACTATTGTTTGACTCTTACTGTCTTTCCATTTTATACTAGTATAGAAGATTAATAACATTCAAAGTAAAGATTAGTTACTGCATCATATATTTATATTCTTATTATAACATTTTTTCATAAATAGCATTCATAAAAAWTTTTTGCTAAAAATACATGGTCTGAAATTAAGAATTGGTCTTGCAAGTATAAGTCACATCCTCTGCTTTTGAATGGAGTTAGAACGTATTTGACTATGCACATCCTTATACATTAAATAGTATTTATGTTATGCTGGAATAAAAGCCAGTGAACCTTTGTGGCTTAAGGGCTTTAGTCATACAAACACATTTTCATAGTAAGACTATTCCATGGCCTTGGTCATTTTCAGCAGCTTCAAGACAGGTCCAGGTCTGTCCATTTAGGTCTTGTTATAGTCTCATTTCTTAACAGAAAGAGAATCTCCCCCAGACTTTGAAATTTTATGATATGTAGGTGTTTCATACCACCCACTGGAAGTCATTAGAAGGCTTGACTTAACACTACAGCACTGGGCCTTGACGTTTTGTGTAAGCATTGGAAAACTTCTGTCAGTTTGGCAGCTGAAAGATGTACCGTATAACAGCACTTTGTTAAAAAATAATTCCTGTCATATGAAATATAATTTTATATTGTGTTCCAGAAAGCTTCCAAATTTACTGCTTATTTTTATGACTTTTTTTTTTCTTTCTTAATTCCTTATGGTTCATTCCAGAGTGGGTGTGATGTCAACTGCAGATAAACACGGAAGTATTGACAGAATGGGATCTGGCAACCTATGGCATGTCTGAACAGCAAAAACTTGAAAAACAAAAAGCTCTAATACAGAGAGTGATGTTAAGTGACCCCTTCTCTAGTTTTTTGGGRGATATGCAGAACATGATTCTAATGCTTGGGTTTTATTTATGCATATGAATATATTCTTTAAAATGCATGTTGGGTGGGGTCAGATAATTTTGCCACTAGGCAGACTTTTTCATGCCTAGCCCTTTGTCAGTATGTCCCGAACTGTGTTAGGTAAAATTAGGTCTTCCATGATAACATCAAAGACATGCCTGAAGGATAGTTAATTTTTTCAAAAGGTGGGGATCCTCCTCTTATACAAAACTGTACTGGAAGATATTTTAGAAACATCAAACACAGACTTGCCTGGACTTTGCTTGTTTCTGAAGTCTATAAATAAGAATTAAAATTGACTCATGAGTTTCCAATCTAAATGTCAGCAAAAATACATTTTAAAGATGGTGGTATTAAGTGGAAGCTAGTGGTTGGAGAAAAGATGTTTTCCAGAAGGTAGATAATGAACTGGACATGGTAGTAAGGATTTCACATTTCACACAAATTTGTGAAAAGCAGATATCTAACACATGAGTGTGAAATGGTAAGGCATATTATACAAATTAGACTATTTATATATTTATAAAATATTCATAGAAGATTTCAAACACTTTAAGTTTGAAATGAGTTTTATTGAATTTTCATGTTACTATATTGTAAAGTGTGTATTTTTTCCATCATGTTAGCTAAACAAGCAGTCTTGCAACTTTGTCAGTTGTGAGTAAAAACTTTTTATTCTTTTAAACAGATCACTTACAAAAAATATTGATATTCCTAAATTTGACTCTCTCTAGACAAAATAGCTAACATTTTTTCTCAAATTAATTATGTGACCGTGGGTAAGACTCCTGTTTCCGAGGATATTGAGCATGGCTGAAGTCAGTTGAGTTTTATGGAATTCAGAAGTGTTCAGAAACTCAGAATAGTGGCCATTAAAACTATTAYTTGCTTTTATTTCCTACCTGTAGAATGTGTAGCATACTTATATAAGTCTCACAAGTTAGAAAGAAATTCAATAATGTTGTTTGTAAAATGGCTAGTTTCTGCAGGTGTTAATGTTTGCATCTAGCTTGAAATAAGTGTCTGAATCAACAGTACCTGTAAGTCTTTTCAACATCGTTCCTGAGGATACATTCACAGCTGAAGCTCTGTTTTAAAAGTAATTGTTGTATTGCAGTGTAGGGATGTGGTAATACAGTTTTGTGTAATAGAACAAGAAACAGCCAAATTCTTTTCATTTAATCCTTTACCTCTGAAAAGCAGGAGATATCAACAAGGGAAAAAACTATAGTTGTAGAAGTAGAGAAAATTTTGAGGAAAGCAATCTTGTTGATAGATTGCTGTAGGAAAGGAAATGGCCAAGACTACTGAAAATTAAATATTCTTAGAATTCAGAGCTAGAAGGGATTTCAGGAGGTCATCTAGTCCATCTCTATACCCTTAAGGTGGGATTATATCTATGTCATTCCTGACAGAAGCTTGTCCAACCCGTTCCTAGAAACCTTCAGTGATGAAGTACCTTCCCAGGCACTGTCAATTTTAAGAAAGTAAACCTACTGTGTCTGAAGATCTATCAGAACAGAAATTGTCATATTCATTAATCAAAAATTACATGTACCTAATTTAGTGAAGTTGCAAATTTTATAAATGTTATGTATTTATATTAATCTGCCTAATGACAGTTTAAAGATAGTCTCCATCATTTTAATATAGAAAATTTACTAGAGCTCTTATGAGTTTTAGATGATCACAGATAATAGTCTGCAGCTGTTTTTCATAGAACTGTATAGTAAGAAAGGGGAAATCTATTAGAAAGTTGATTAGTAATGTACATACTGTAGTTTTACATACATATGTATACTCACTAGAGTGTTACATAAGGAAATCTTAAAATTCTTACATACTGGTTAAAAAACACTAAGAAAAAAAACAAGCTATCTTAATCAGTGAGGTTGAAGTCTCCCAATTCTCTGGAAAAGCGAAAGAAAGATTACAGCTAATGTAGGAATTCAGTGTTCTTGGATAAATGTAACAAACTGGATTTCTGCCTTCTCATTGCAGTAGTTTGAATTAAGAATAAATAAATAAATAAATAAAAGACAATCTTTAAGTAACTAGTTTGGTTTCTCCTGAATTTACGTGAGAGGGGAGATAGTGTTACCTGAAGCACAGTACTGGGCCTTTTGAGCACTGCCTCTTCAATTTGTGGCTCAGGTTGCCAGTGTTACAATCCTAAAGACTTGCTGAACAGACTACCTGTTCGTACAGGAGATGCATTGTTGTGCAGCTTCATTCCTTCCAATGGGCGTGGAACAGCATTAAAGCATGCTTTATAGGAGTTTTAATTGCAGATGCCTAATTGACTTGATGAATAGCAACTCCTTAAAAAAAATAAACCCTCTTTCTGTGCTGATCTGCATGACAGAACATAACATCTCACAGGTGTTGAACACTTACAGATAAAAGAAATCTTGCTGTATTTCCCAAGAGCTATTTTTGAAGTAGTCTTTGTACATTTTATCTCATTGTCTCACTGGCATCTCGTAGCAGTCTGTGGCACAAGTTCATGGAGTCTTTGGCTGGCCTGCTTATTACTTTTAGGTGGCCTGAAAATTGAACTCTCTCTAGCAAGTATTTTTTCCCATCTGGCTGTTCTCATTTGTGGGGTGGGGGGGAGAAGTGAAAGAAATCTATCTACTGTCTTACGTTGCCTTTTCTGTGGTAAAGTGTAGTAAAAGGTAAGCAAAGGTTTAAAATCAAAATTGTCATAATTTTTCTGAAAAACGCTCTAGTTTCGTAAGTTTAGATTTTTTTTCCCCCTCTAAGAGTCTAATTCTTTTGCAAGGCACCTTACGTTCACACTGAAGTTGTTTGCAGCTTTGCACAGTTTAAAGTAAATCTAGTTTTACAAAAAAATCTATTGTATTGTTTTCTGATGTCTTATAAAAATATCATTGGATTTGTGCATAAGAAAATTTTACACAATTAGAGCCTGACTGATTGTTTCTGGCTATTTATTTAGAATAGGAATAGTTTTATATGGGTAGCAACACATAAATTGCTACAGTACTGTGGCCCACCACAGCCCTGCTGTGCCTAAAGTACCTTTATCTGCATGTGCACACACATCTAAAACAATGCAAGCAGATCAGTTACGCTGCTGTCTGTCAGCTGGTGATTCCTGTCCAAGAGCATCATTGGTGTTTGCAACCTTTTTGCTTCTACAGAGGACAGGTGTTCCATACCTTTTGGAGTGTTGAGAGCTTGGTGGAAGGAGGGCCACGTATGAAGTATCATTTTTCTGTCCACCTAAAAGGATTCCAAAGAAGCTTTGGCTGAGAGGATCTTGTAGCATACCTCAAATGGAATATGTTGTGGTTTGTGTAGTTTAAAGCCTTAAGTTATTTATTCTTAATAAGCTTCCTTTATGCTTATGTGTTATAATGCACTTTTCAATTCAATGATTGGATGCTAGATTTCAAGTAAAGAATTATGCATTAATATATATACACAGATAGCACAAAGTATTATGTGTATACATACTCAATGAAAATATATTAACGCTTGGTACTCCTAGTAAAATATGTTTTTTTTTTTCTTTTTCCACAAAGAAGATGTTTTAAGTGGAAATGTGGCCGTTTAGTTTATTATGGAGTCCCCTTTTTCACAGRGATCTTAATGGCTGGTTTTGCTTCCAAGGTCTAGTGCAATATACTGCGGAAGTCCATAATGAACSATTTTCTCTCCAAATTAGTCACTATTTTCTTTCTTGCAGATATCAGTGGCAAAAGGAAAGTTTATTTATCGTTCCACTAATTTTGTTAAATCAAAATTGTTTGGTACATATTTTCTCCTTCTTTTCAGGCTTACAGCTGAAAATATCCAAACTGAAAAAAGAAAGATGCTTGTAAGTACACATCCTGATGATTTAATCTATTAAAGGAGATTCTGAATGCAATTAACAAGTTGTAATAGCTGTAAGATCAATTGAGGTTTTATGGGTGCTTCCTTCATACATGCATAAAACCTTGTTCACCTGAATAATTCGGCTGATTAATTCATCTGTAGATGTACGTAACTTTTTATAGGGTGAGTAACCTGAGTATCAGGCTTGCCTTYCTTGAACAAATGACTGGGAAGATTTCTGTCTATGATATTTTTGGGGTGCCCATCAAGGATACTTGATATTTCTAATAAGAAAAATTATAAGAAAGACATTTTAAAATTGAGCTCAAATTTGTAAATGACAAGCCAATATTAAAAATTTATTTTGTTATATGTTCTTTTTTTAATATCAGCTTCTGGGCATTTAACTCAGCTTTTAGATAGTCAAAGTTTCTGATAATAACCTTACTAAATTTTGGGCAATTCTCATACTTAAAGATGTCTTCTGCAGTCATTTTTTACTAGTAATCTTGAGTTTGTTCATTAGAAACAATATGGAAAAAAATAACTATATTACAGGATTGTCATGTACAGTAGTATCACCATCTGCATTTACAGTATTGATTCAACTTGTATTTTCTTCCTGGTGACCAAAGTAATTTTTAACTAAATGATAAGCRATATGGTAATGTGACACTTTGATTTTTTGACTTCAGGTTTAAGGAAATGAAAGGAGGAAGTTTCACAAATTAGTTTAGATTACATATGGCCTGTATTATGAGTTGTACTTTCAAGTGCTTTAAGAGAAATRGGAATAAATTACTTGGGTAGTTTCTATTTTGGAAAGCAACATAATTGTATGAAATATACTAAAGAAATGAATTTAAACTATATATTATTTGTTTATACATTGTTATTATATATAAATTACAGATTTTTCAAATAGTATAAACCAGAATTAACCCTCCCTGGGTTAGAAAAATTATGTCATTGTGTAGCTTTTTTTTGTACAACAGTAACTGAAGAATTCTAGCATTTATTTTATGAGCTCCCTAGTATGCTTATATTTACAGTTGGGAGGGAAATAAAGGTGACTTTTCCACAGGAGTAAAGTCCATTTAATAGAATTAGTGGGTTTTTTTTCCACTAATGCATGAAATAGCTAAATGCATCTTAAAAATATGTTTTTTTGTGAGCTTTACTGTACTACAGTACACGCTTAACTTGCTGTTTACTTTTTATATCACTGCTCTTCAGTAGTTATAACTGTCCCCTTTCTAGAAAATTTGTTCTTGTTTTCATTTAGCTTTCATAGGAATTGCCTTCTGTTATTATGTCTTCCCTACATACCTTTTCATATTTTATCCAACCTTTGTGGTGCTTGAGCCTCCTCCGAACTTCACTGTTTTATGCTCATTTTACTTAAATAACCTCCCTCTTGCTGGCATTTTATAATTCACAGTGGTGTTTTGAGCCTGTGAAACGTCATGTTTTCCCCCTTTTCAGCTGCATTCTTACCTGAGCTGTGAAGGCTGTACACGTTTGCCTATGGATTTCACTTCTGTCTGTGTGATGTCACTGGTGCTTGCAGAGTGGGTGCCTCACTGTTTTCTCTATGCTTCCTGGGGATTGAAGGCTGCAGCAAAGCTGCTAGAGCATAATTGTGATAGCAGAAGGAACAGTTCAGGACACAAAGGGAAGAATTAATTATTTTGTTTCACAACATCCATCTTATCCCAGAACCATAAGGATTTCCTGCATTCACCCTAAACCCACAGCAGGGTCTGCAATYCCAGCTGTACTTGTGTCACTAATTCCTCTACACGTGCAACTGCTCTGCAGCAGCAAGATTTGTCAGCTTTTTTTACAGCTTCTTATTTGATGTCTAAATGCTGCTGCTGGAGCACAGTATGTTGACAATTTGAAGTTGCTGTTTAGGTTTCCRTAAGAGGTGACAAATGATACAAAAGAGATGTGGCAATAGAAATCCACTGTTTGTTTAGTCTATCAGCAGATTTTTAGTCCATTTGAAATATTAAATCAAATGGATTTAATAAAGCTTTTGAGAAGAGGGGAGTTGATGGAATCTTGTCAGATATTTCATTAAAATTCAAACGTCTTATCCATATCTTTTTAAGATATAGTTGCTAAACATTARTATCGATAATGCAGTAGCATAAGCAATCTGATTCTTTACTGAGCATGAGTACTGAGGTTATTAGATGGCTGTCAGCTAACAAATATTTGGTTCTGTGTTTTATCATCGCAAGATGCACTTGCTCAATTTGGGGGAAAAAAATGAGTTTAACACTTCTTCATTTCTTATGTGCAGTTCCCTCCTCCCCGCCCCAGCCAAATGTGGTTGTTGCACTTTTGATCTAAAATAGTGAAATGGACTATTGCTATTGTTATTAACCTAGCCTTGTGTGTCATGAGTTGTTTTCACATTCTAAAAAGCTTATATGGATCAGTTCATTCTCTAGATGATGAATATTAACAATTACATGACTGGACACATACCAAATGGTTTAATTGTTGTTTGATGGAATCTTGCGACAATCACCACATTGTAGATCAGTACTCTTATATTGGAGGTCTTGTTCTACTTGATGCTTCTGAATACCTGAGGTTTAATATTTCAGACTTGATAATCAGCTGACAATGAGCTCCTTATGTTTTACCCCACTTCAGCACTGGAGCTAATGACTTGTAAATACTAGGTTAGAGACCATTCATTATGAAGAGTACCTTCATAGCCAGAAATGTCCATCAGGTATATCAGCTGCTTCAGAATCTATTTTTTTTTTAAAAAAAGCGCTTTTTGTTCCTTCTGTCATTTTAATATCTTAATGCAGCATTTTTGCTAGATTTAGATGGAAGAGGTTTTGTCTTTCTTATAAATATCTTAATGCCATAGAATAATGATACTAAAGTGGCTTGAGAAAAGTTTTAAAATTGGATGTATTAGGCCTTCTTTTAAGTTTCATAAACTGTAGAAAACTTGGAAAAAAATCAGAAAAAAATAGACTGCTCTTTTCTGGCTTTTCTGTTTTACCATTGCCTGCCTATACTTGGTTATTCAACTTTAAACTTTGTCATCCCAAGGAGAAAGCACAACTGCTAAGTGGTTCCTCATGCTTTTTATATTTAATCATTTTTCATGTTGCATATGCAGTTGAAAGGCACAATATTGGTCTGGAGAGTAGTACAGGAAAATAACATTTCTAATTTTAAATTTCAGAATTAATAAAATATATCTGGACAGTACGCTGCAGAAACCTCTTACTATCTCATTCTCTTTATGAATGATAGTTATTAATTTCCTGTATTATTCTTAATATCCACAGGATGTAAATGTGTTTGAATAGCATATCCTAAAGGGATAGTGCTTATTTTAAAGTGTATCTGTGCAAAAGAATTGTATCAACAAGTTAGTAAATATGGTTTCATTTATGTTATGTTTGTGCTGAGTAGCTTTTTGYCAGCCAATTTCATGGCTTCCTCAAACAATCCATCTCAAGCATGTTGAAAACAAACAYCTGCATTCATGGAAAAGATACTGCAAAGGATACTATGGTAAAAAGAAAACTGAGAATGAGTTCTCTGAAGTTAGTTATTTTCATGTTACATGAATTCAGCTGCTTAGCTTTTAATGAAAGTTGCTCTCTTTGTAGAGAAAAATGTGTTCTTATGGCTTACACCTTGTTTGTGTCTTGACAACACATTGCAATCTGATAATTAAAATGAAGGTAGGATTGTGAAGTTGATATTCCTGAGGAGATGTTCTTTGTTAATTAAACTGTTTTGTTTTTTGGCAAGATTTTTCCAAGCCCTTGTCCTGTTTCTGAGACATTTTGGAAGAATTCATATTCTGATCCATCTTCTATAGACTTTGGGAATAGGTGCCTGAGAAACTAAAACTCTAGTGGATCTAAGATTTATTAGGGCTTTGCRAATCTAATGTGGCTTGTCAAGGTACAAGATACAGTTACTGATGGGTACAAGATAGAGTTATTGCTAAGAAAGAGTATAATGACAGAGACCCGGGTGAGAAAGCTCAGTTAGTTTCCCAACTGCTCAACTAGATAGTAAAGTGTTTGAGTTTACGTTCCCTGGAGTTGTTGCTCAAATAGCGTTAGCTTTTATGCCTTGATTGTCATCAGCTGTATGTTCATCTTGAGCAAAAATCTGATTTATCAACAAAAATTTATCTGCAATATAAATGAGGAACTAACTACTCCTTTTCTGACTTGGACATTGTTACCATTCATCAAAAGCATTGGTTTCATTTATCCTCAACTTRGTGATTTTGCTGATTATCAATTACATTTCCCAAGAATAAGAAACAAATATACCAGAGCAACTGAAACTGTATTGAAAAGATAATAGCTGTAAGTTAAAGCTAGAAGTAACTTTTTCTCTATTTGATTTTAGGGATGCAGAGAGACTTGAAGAGTTTTACACCAAGAACCAACAGCTCAGAGAGCAGCAAAAAGCACTTCATGATACTATCAAAGTTTTGGAAGACAGGTGAACTTATGGGTTTTTTTGGCTTTAGGGTTTCTCTTGTTTTATTTTGTTCTTAAAGAGTCCTTTGCTAAAAACAATTCAAATAGTGTGCTTTAAAGAAAAGTGTAGAATTTAGATTTTTCTGATTGAATAGTATTTTTGTTATTTTGTTATTTCCTAACTGCTATCATGCTTAGTGCAGTAAAGATAATAGAAGTTAAATAGATCAGCTCGGGAGGCAGAGGGTAGCTATTTTAGAGCATCTACTTTTGCAGAAAGGGATGTAAAAGTCTTACGTCAATCCTAACATCTAAATTGAAGACTGGTGGAACTTCTAGATAGGGAAGATAAGGCTTCACCTCCATTCCTGGAAAGGTGATGGAACAGCTCATTCTAGATGTCATCGCCAAGCATATGGAGGAAAAGAAGGTGATCAGGAATAGTCAGCATGGATTCACCAAGGTGAAATCATGCTTAACCAATCTGATAGCCTTCTATGATGACATGTCTGGCTGGGTAGATGAGGGAAGAGCAGTGGATATTGTCTCCCTTGACTTCAGCAAGGCTTTGACACTGTCTCCCATAACATCCCCCTAGGGAAGCTCAGGAATGTGGGTTAGATGAGTGGACTGTGAGGTGGATTGAGAACTGGCTGAAAGGCAGAGCTCAGTGGGTTGTTATCAGTGGCGTGGAGTCTAGTTAGAGGCCTGTGGCTAGCAGAGTTCCCCAGATCTCTGGACTGGGTCCCATCCTGTTCAACTTCTTCATCAGCGACCTGGATGAGGGRASAGAGTGCCTCCTCAGCAAGTTTGCTGGTGATACCAAGCTGGGAGGAGTGACTGACACACCTGAGGGCTGTGCTGCCATTCAGAGAGACCTGAATAGGCTAGAGAGATGGGCGGAGAGGAACCTCCTGAGGTTCAACAAGGGCAAGTGCAGAGTCCTGCACCTAGGGAAAATAATCCTAGGCACCAGTAGAAGCTGGGGGCTGACCTTGTGGAGAGCAGCTCTGCGGAGAAGGACCTGGGAGTGCTGGTGGATGACARRYTGACCATGAGCCAGCAATGTGCCCTTGTGGCCAAGAAAGCCAATGGTATCCTGGGCTGCGTTAGGAATAATGCTGCCAGCAGGTCAAGGGAGGCRATCCTGTCCCTCTATTCAGCCCTGGGGAGATCTCATCTTGAGTACTTTGTTCAGTTGTGGGCTCCCCAGTGCAAGAGAGACCTGGARCTACTGGAGAGAGTCCAGCGTAGGGCTACGAAGATGATCAGAGGACTGGAGCACCTGCCCTATGAGGAACGGCTGTGAGGGCTGGGCCTGTTTAGCCTGGGGAAGGGAAGACTGGGGGAGGATCTTATCGATGTGTATAAGTACCTGAAGGGAGGGTGTCAAGGGGATGGGGACAAACTCTTTTCAGCGGTACCATGCAAGAGGACGGGAGGCAACAGGCACAAACTGAAACAAAAGAAGTTCTGCCTGAATATGAGGAGGAATTTCTTCACTGTGAGAGTGACAGAGCCCTGGAMCAGGTTGCCCAGAGAGGTTGTGGAGTCTCCTCTGGAGATACTCAACACCCACCTGGAAGCGACCCTGTCTAACATGCTCTAGGTGACCCTGCCTGAGGAAAGGGATTGGACGAGATGATCTCCAGAGGTTCTTTCCAACCTCAACCGTTCTGTGATCCCTTAGAAAAAAATACAGAAAGTAAAGAMAAACTGTACAATATACTTCAGAACTCATGAAATAATTAGCTAGGATATCTTTCATGTTTGGGGGCCTTTTTTCATCTATCTTTTTAATGTAAATTTAATCACTCGTTCTATCTCTTGTCTTCTCTCAAAGTCAGCCATTGTGATTGCCTTTTGACTCCACTATGGTTTTCCCTTGTTTGGGCCAGTTTAATCTGATACCAAAAAACCCCCAAACTGATAGATATTACTGTGGGGTTTTTTATATTTTAAAAACTTGTAACTTTTCAGGATGTGCATGTTAAATGTTCTATTAGTAGGCTCTCAGAAGCTTAAGTACATAAAATGGCTTAATTCAAGAAGAGAATATTGTGTATGTATTACACAATCAGAAAATTGAGTCTGAAGAGGTGTTCAGTATTTTATTCTTCTTAAACCAAGACACAATTTATTATTTCAGTTGCRGAATTGGAAACTTTAGTTACTTTATTTGTGCTTCATGGGCTAACAGTGGAAATGCAGAGGAACACTTAACGGTGGTACTCTTAACCAATAGATTATTTGACAGGCAGAAGACATTCTGCTTTTCACTTTTGTAATACCATTAGCTTATCATTGCATTAAAGGAAAAGAAAAACAACCAACACTTTATGTTATCTGTAAAATGAACACGTATTTTGTAGCAGGAATAAATGTGTCAGTAAAATGGAGTAACTGTGCAAAGTCCTTTTCTGCCCAATTGTATACTTTAAACATTGGGTCTAAACCATGAGAGATAGTGAGGGCCATGCCTCACATGGACATTTGGATAAACTGCTAAATATTTGTGGTAGTTACTAACTACCTAGATAAAGAATTTCACATTCACTTGGTATTGGTTACAGACTGAACTTAACTGTCCTTTTAATTTTACTTCTATGCTTTTTGGCAAATATGTATCTTGCTAAGGCATAATTCTTAGATAAAGCAATAAATTACTTAGATTTCAATAATACTCCAGCATATATAAAAATGTCTGTTGCAAGTTCAACAAGAAATTATTTGATTATTTGTATTTCTTTGAATGAACTGCTCTTATAGATGAAGTARGAATGATAATTTGTATCTGACAAAGGCTTTCAGTGGTAGAGTGTAGCATACTCCACCTAAGTAAGATGTACACATTRTTTAAGAAGTGTCTGGTACTGGCAGTCATTTGTGCAATCTATTGTACATATAGTATTCGGTTATTCAAAAATCTCAAGGTACTGTTTTGTCAGTGTATGTTAGTGATGTTATGCATCGTTTTCAGAAACGTTCTGGTTTTCATTATTCAAAGAGCCAGTTAACTATTGGTAATCTGCTTCACGTATGGCAATATTTTCATAACAGATGTACTTTCTTTTAATTCTCTTGTAGATTAAGAGCAGGATTATGTGATCGCTGTGCTGTAACGGAAGAACATATGCGGAAAAAGCAGCAAGAGTTTGAAAATATCCGGCAACAGAATCTTAAACTTATCACTGAGCTTAGTGAGTTTTATCCATGTATCTGAAAACAATTTGTAAAATAATGCTTTATGAATTTCTGTGAAGCCACAGAAGAATCCCATCACACCAGGCAGTTTGTAGCTAGTTCATTTTGAAATAGGGAGCTAGTGCATATGGGAGAGGAAAAAATAGAGTATTTGTTCTAGTGAATGTCTGGGTAAGGTTTTAGATGACAAAAAGACAGAATGCATCAAATCTTTTTATGAAGAAAGATGTTAATGCTCTTTTTATCATTAATTATTTTGTAACACTGAGTCATCTTGCCTCACCATTCAAGAACAAGTAGGCATTCAGTGAAATTTTAAATTCTGGGAAATGACAGACACAAATTGGCTTTTCAATGTTTGATTAAATTATGGAAATGCTAAATTCTGTATTTAATGTAGATTGTATAAAATTTTCAGGGCTATTTGTATATTTATATCAGGAATATTCATAATTCATAATCATAATTCATTCTGTGTTTAATGACAACAACATTACAAACAGCCTCTAAATTAAGCTCTGGGCCTTAAAAAACAGGATGATACCTCTGTTGGATACAAATGATACTGACCACTGTCTGACAGAATGTTAGACTTCTATGAACATTGGGTTGAGATCTGTGACATTTTACATGTGTTGCCTCGACAAAGCAAAAAGATCAATAAAGTATTATCCAGAGGTTAAAAAAAATAAAAAAAAAGAAAAAGGAGAGAGAAAGAAAGAAAAAGCAACAAAAAACTCAGAACAAGAAAATGAACATTAAAATGAACAGGAAAGGTGGGAGCTTTCATTCCACTAATTTGAGACAATATGGAAAAAAAGACTGAAGGTAACAGAATAAGTGACAGAATAAGCTTGTGAATTGTACACAGAATGAATTGAAAATAAAATCAAAGATTTCTGACTAACATTTCTTTACTATTAAATTCCAAAATATTTAACTGTTTTTTTTTCAGAATAATTTTTTCTCTCTCTCCTACTAGTTGGTTGTTTCTGTGGTTAGCAATAAATTCTAATTATTTTATTCTTCATATGCTTCCTTCACTCTGATGAAGCCGTTTTGACCCTGGAGTTGTGTGAGCAATTCATTCATCTATATAGCCTAGTCATATGCACATGGAMAAAAGTAATTCACTGAGTGGAATTAATATTGTAATTCAATAATTATGATACCTTTGCCTTTTTTAGCAATCATTTTGTAACCTTTTTAATGACTAACTTGAAAAATAATTTTGGTAAACGGTTAGATGCATGGGGTTTGTGGTTTTAGAATTGATTCTGKTTTTTTAAAGGACCTAGCAAAATCAAATGTAACATGTTGTTACCATGTGTGCACTGATTTTTTTTTTAATATAAATTGCAGTGAATGAAAAAAACAACTTACAAGATGAAAATAAAAAGATATCTGAACAATTCCAGCAATTACAGAAGCAGTTGGAGTAAGTTGTGGGGTTTGTTTTTGCTTTCCTCCTCCTGCTTTGTTCAGTAACAACTTCTGGAAATATAAATGTCAGTTTTTAATTCCTTAAAACCTCAGTTTACTCTTAGTATATTGTCAAATGATAGTCTACTGCCACTTTGAATTAAAAAGGGAAAAGTAGCATCTTGCTAGTGTGTAGAAATTTTGTTTTTAACTGTGCATAGTTTTTTAACTTTCTTTTTGTAAAAGGTGACAGATACATTTGTCACGGAAAATTCTGTTTTGACGATTGTTCTAAATTATTCTGGTCTTCGTGCATAGTAAATGTAAGTAAAGTGCATAAGTAAATGTAAAAAGTAAGGGGAATGCTTATTCCCCTGCAGACACTTTGCAAATTCTTTCTTCCTGGGATAAGACTTTAGAAAACTAGTTTATCCAATAGTCAAGCAATCCTCGGAGCTTTCAATACGTTTTTGAAGTAAACTTAAAATTTTACAATTAAAAAAAAACATGGTAAATTTTACAAGAAACCCATAAAAATAAAGAGCAACAAATTGACTATCAAATTGTAATTTGATATGATAGCAAGAATGTGCCACAGAGTTTTGTGATTAATATACAAATATACTCCACTATGTAAAGCAGAGGTAGTACTTGTTTCTTTTATAGCTGTGGTCTGATGTCACCTGAAATTTATTTTCAGTTTGGATTTGGGTTTGACTGGAGGCAGCTTTACTTTGCAGCAGGGCAGGGAGGGAATGGAGAGGCGGACTTGATCTGTGAGGCTTTTCCTGCATATAATTTTTTCATGTCTACATCTGGAAGTTTGCTGAAAGCTTTTGTTTCATGTTTGAAGACATGAAGACAGTTGCTGTTCTTGAAGTACACAGAGACTTCCACACTGGAAGAGACTTAGTCTTTCAGCTCTTTTTTTTTTTTT
>NW_028186734.1:4548559-4600506 GCF_003343005.1 Rhea americana
GTTCAGAGAACTTCACAGTTCCTAGTTTCCAGTAAAAAGTCTTTGATGATGCAGTAGGCAGATGTTGACTTCAGCTGTGAAGAGCAAGGGTTATATACCGTTCTCAGACTTGATGGAGTAATTGTGTATTTGTTGGTTGTGTCTGAAATCTTGGTTATATTATTAATTTTTCTTACATTGTGATGTTAAGATTACTGTATTTTCTAAATTGTTGCTTTCTTAAAACATATGATTTTCCTACTTGCTACAACTAAAGCCCTTCATCTTGCTGACTTGGGATTTTGTTTAACCACTTAATTTTGTCCTCAGAGAGCAAAAGCAACAAGCAGTTGAATTGGAAGAAGGCATCATTCCAGATTCTCCAGTTCTGACTTCCTCATTTTCYGTGGCTAATCGTATGAGAAGGAAGAAAGAGAATAGACATATCCGATACATAGAACATACACACACAGATTTGGAACGTGCTGAAAGCAACAGTGGTAAGAATATGSTATTTGTTTTTGTTTTTAAAATAAATTTTAAAGTTTTTTAAGGAAGGACTAARGGAAAAAAATAACATAAATATGATATTGGAAGGTAGAAAACTAAAAAAAGCCTTACTAATCATCTTTTTATTTATTTTGGGGGGGCTTTTTCCATTTATGCTGTAATATATGAGCTTTAACAATAACTGTTATATTACCGATATACTTAAAGCTTGTCTTCAGCGCCTACTTAACCATTCCCTCCTCTATTCTTCATCCATGTGTGCATGCAAATATAAGAGTTTTCCAACACCTATCTCTTCTGCAACTTCAGACAAAAATATACTTGGGTTTGACTTGTGTGCATATCTTTATCACCACCTAGTGGGGAGTGAAATGTATGTCTTGGCACATTCAGCAATTATCCTGCAATCAAAGTGGTGCTACTGAAACTGATAGGTATCTAATTCTAGCACCTACCTGATGTTCCTTTTTCTACTTCTGATATGGTATTTGCGTTTGTTTTGTGACCTTTAGTATTGTGCACATTTAATTTAATCAAATTTGGTTCTGTATGTCAATAGGAATAACTGTAATGTATTTTAACTGTGAGAAATATTTTTATGAAAAAGGGGACTTCTTGGTTGTATTTTAATGATGCACAGGAAATGAATTAACGTGGTAAGAGCACCTGGATGATTTCTTGTGGAATAAAAAATATCTTTTTAAAAATATATTTGTTTAGATGAAGATATAAGACTTGACTAAAAGTTTCTTTGCAAAAATAGAAAAGCACAACTGTGGGGTGAGGAGAGTGGATTATTTACGCTATTTACTTTATGCCTCTAATTTTCTTGGTGTGAATCATTTTCTTTCCTTTCTAAATATGCCTGTTTCTATCCATTTTCTGAATTAAAAAAAAAAAATACTAAATCAAACCAAAGTAAAATACCTAACAAAGAGACTGTTAGTACCTATCACAGCATCTAATGGTTATGGAAAGCTGTTGGTGTCCAGCTGTAAAGAACTACACAGCATAAATAAGGTTGCTTGTTTCAGATATCAGGCTTTTCATTTTTTCAGTACCTTAGCTGATACAGCGGATTATAYTCCTGGACAGTTTATTCTTTAATCAGTAGTCTTGCTGCTATACCAAGAGGTAAATTGTAGACTGAATATTTGCTGTATGTGCACTCAGTATAGAAGGAGACATAATTATATATCAGCATTATTTTATGGTGGAAGCTGACTGGCTGGGATCATACCTGCAAGAGAAAGGATTACCATGAAAATTTTGTGAACAATTTGTCATAGTGATACSTCGAAATAAAAAGTCAGATGTGCTTAAATAAGTGGATATATTGACATGATAAAAATTATGTTCAAGTGCTTTTAAGATCAGAGTCTATATCTAAGCATAATTATCACAAAAGGCTATCTCATTTCACCCAGTGAAAATGTTTATACATCATCTTCTAGAGTTTGGAAAAATCCCACTCTGTTCCACTCAAGCAAACAGTCACCACGGAGAGGAGATACTAGTGGCAGATACTTGTGATCCACAGCTGTCTCCTGTGCCAAGTAAGTATATTAATACCTTCAGTTTTAATTCTTCTCAAAATAAGGACAAGATTTAGTAAAATCCTCATTCTGCTGTCATCAGCTGTTGGGATTCAATTCATCGTCTATCTGAACTAAGGAGACAGAAAAGGAAATAATCTTTAATAGCAGAATTTGTGCTGAAATGCATACCCTGTAAAATTATATAATCTAGTGACTTAGCATCAGAACTTAAAAATCAAGAAATAAGAAGCCCAGTGCAGCTTTTACTACTGACTTGTTATATTTTGGGTTACTCATCCRATTATCTTATGTCTGATTTTCTAGCTGTAAATTTAGTATGAAAATATTTGAAGAATTGCATTTATCATCTGAAGTCATGTGTAACATATAGAAGTTCTTTTGTTAATTATTCCCTCTTTTGCAATTGTGAATTGGTATTGCTGTCTTAAGTCCTTCTTCAGAAACCAATCTTTGAAAGCTTATGTAACATTTCAAGATTTTTCTATGTTGTTGATATTTCTGTGAAATTTTTGACTGTAAGTGACAGGATTCTGAAATACTCATGTAGATCAGGGTTGTAATGATGGTAGTTCTTTTATTTCCTTATCATATCACTTCTCCCGATTTAATCAACTGAATGATGTTAAACTCCTAAAAGAAGAGAGAGTGATCTCCCTCTTCTAACTTCAAAGTTAGAAGAATAATTTTAAGTGCTACCTAGGAAATAGGCAACACAATAAATTCACTATAAATATACAGTACATGCTGTTCTCAGACAGCTCATGCCCTGGATTGGGAGTTTGTAAAGCAACTTTTTTTTTTTTTCCTGTATGTTAATTTTGGGAAGCTGTATCCAAATAAGAAGCAYATCTCTCTCTGATACAGCTCTTCATTAATGTCAGAAATACTTTTTGTGTCTTTCTCCTCCCCTCACCACTTCTGGATTTGACTTTATATGGAACAAGTCAGCCCATTTCCATAATTATTAGATTTTAATTGGTGATCTTTTTAGTTCAGAGTTTGTAATATTTCTATGAGTGGAGTAGAATATTAGAACGCATGCATAACTCATTAAGTGAACTTCCTTGTACCCACCAGATAAACAGAAGATTGGAGGCTATCCTGTTCCAAGACCATCTTTTAACTTGGCTGCAGTAGTGGCAGAAACAATTGGACTTGCTGTTCAAGAGGAATCTGTAAGCAATATTCCCGAATTTCTCATATGATTATATGAGCTTTTTATGCCAGTTGTTTTGGAAAACGGTATTTTACTCTTACTTTAAAATTCTACAAAACTGTTTGGAGCCCAAATAATCTCACTCAGGTCTGCTTTTACTTGTTTATTACAGAATTGCTCTAGCAAAAAACTGTGCTAACATGTTCAAAGGGAAAGGAATTCTCACCCTGTAAATGACTTCTGAGTTTGACTAAGGGGGTGAACTAAACTTTAAGTCTGTCTACTCTATTTGTGCACTAATGCAAGTTTGAAATATTAAAATTACCTGGCGATGAGACAGTTTAGAGGCTTATATTAGATTATTAGATGTTTTTGCTTGGTTGCTACCATGAAGATGGTATTATGCATGCTACACAGATTTTTCTTATAAACAAAGGAAAACTTATGTCTATGTGTGAATTTGAATGAAAAAGTTTTTGAATTTCTGCAAGTCATCTTTAAAATTTGCTGGTGAAAATTTCATCTCTTTTTTGAACATTATTTTTCAGAGCTTTGAGAGATTCAGTATGAATTGGACTTTGGACTACTTATGTGCAAGCCTAGGATATTTATAATTTTTAATTCTAATAGTTTCTCATACCTCTTCTTTGTTTTGCTTTATCACCTGCAAGGAGCCCCAGAGTGTACTGAGTCCTCCCACCGCTAATATTGTTATGAACCAGGATCCAGAGAGCATGCAGTCTGAAGAATCAAGAAAACACCCAGCTTCTGAATCAACAAATGATAACAACAGTTTAGGGTGTGTTTCTGCTCAGTTAGAATAATATTGTTCTAAACAGGTTTAAATGAACTTCTGAGTTTAGTAGAATTTAAAGCTTTAAAGCAGTTTGTTTTAAAGGTATAGATTATTTTTTATATAAAGCTTATTTCAAGTAAATAGGTTAGCATTAGAAGAAAAGGAACTATAAAATTGCAAAACTGGACTTTTTCTTCTCTCTCAAACTTTTGATATTGGCTTTTGATATACACGTTCCCTCCCTCACTGAATTTTTATTGAGAGGTATCTTCTGAGGCCCCTAAACTTGGGAGTAAGTGGCCTGGGGTGAGAAAATGAACAAAAATCTTTTCTTCTACTGACAAGATGTCATATTAGTGGTCTGTTGCTCTTTTCACCCTCTTCAGGGTGTTGTGGCCTAAAGTGGATTTCTTTAGCACCCATTTGTCATCTTGAAGGACAGGACACTACTTGAAGTGTGTATTGGAGTGTACAAGAGTACCTGAAAGAACCTTGCAGATTTTTTCTTCATTTGCAGAAGGTTAGAAAATCTGTGATTGTGCTGATAAGATCTATACAGAGACCAAGATAGGCGTCTGTATCAGCCTGTCCCACCTTTTTCCATATGACTGCACTTAAAGGTGGGAAACCCTTTGATAGGTGAGATTCCTAGGTGGGCTTAATTCTGTCCTTGATTCTCAGCTGAATGTAGAATAGAATTTGACACCACACTAAAATAAAGGACTAGGATTTTGATTTCCTGCCTTTTACAGTTCTTTTGGCAACAATACTCCTAGACCAAAAGTTTCCCTTTTCTTTTTCCTTCAGTGTTCAGTTACTACTAGCAGCWCTGACAGCTTTAATGTGTATCACCACAAGGAAACTTACGTCTTTTGCATATCCCCTTTTCTCCCTCCTCCAGCTCCTTGTGTGCACCAGAAAAATATTTCATCTTTCGCTGTATTCAGTCTTTCAGAGCCGTCTCAGGACTCTCAACCGCACGCTGACTGGGATTCTCAGGTAGCTTCTCCCGTTTTTGGAGCTTCTAGCAGTATGAAGAACAACTCAAGTACAAGTCATGCCCCTTGTATTTTAGATTCAGGATTGAAGCCTAATCTCAAAACCAACCCCTTCAACAATCCTTCCAATTCCAGATCTCATAAAAGTAGATCAAAATCTGAAGATGTTGCTTTTGTTGCACCACTTAATCTTGGAACTGAAATCAACTCAGTGATCAGCCAGGCCTCTATCAATAGGCAAATGGTTGTGAAAAAGAATACTAATGAGGCTGGAACTTGCATTGGAAATGCTTGCGCAGCTAAAAATGAGGTGATCAAGATCAGTGATTTCTTTCTCATACATCATAAGCAGTTAGAAGGCAGATGTGCTAAGAGAAAGAAAGCTGAAGATGAGCTTGCAATTAGCTGCGAAAAAACATCCTTCAACAAAGAGAACTCTGTGCCTTTCGAAGCAAACATTCAGCTTGTTAATGGAGAACATACGGTTGATAAACCTTTGGATCTGTCTGATCGCTTCTCTGCAGTTCGTTGCCAAGAGAAAAAACAAGGAAGTGAAGAAACCTGTAAAAATAGACTGAAACAGGTGACTCTGCATGATGTTTTTTCACAGCTAGGGAAGTCCATTCCTGAGGATTCACCATCCATTCAAAATGCCAACAGTGAGAGTTGTTTGTTTGGCAGAGATTTACAAGAGGAACCTTATGTACAAGGGACAATGGTGGGAAAAACATTCTCAGATAACAAAAAACACATCCAAATGAAAGAAGATGTCCCTCCCTTCAAAATTGCACCACTGCTAAACACTGTAGAGACAGAACATCTTTTTGATGACATGAAGGTATGTTTTTTCTGTTTATTTTTTTCCCTTCTGGAATATTATTTTTTAAGTGTTTGGAAATGGTAAAATTGCAATATGTTGTTAGGTTGCCAGTGGCCATGTACCAAATAGAAAAAAAACAAGGACAGGACACGAAGAGTCTGAACCAGCATCTGTACTTCAACCAAACCCTTGTAGACTACCAAAAACTAAAGCACTACAAAATGAACAAGGTAACTTTATGAAAATGTTCCTTCTACCCTCTCAGTACCTGCCAGCGAATGCTATGGTTGAACAGAATTTTTCGTATCTTCTTTTCTTTCACAGTAATCACTTTTTCTGGTGTCCTTCAACTTAATCCTGTTTTTATTATCACCTCTAGCTTTTTGATCTGTATCATGATTTACTATATTTCATTAAGATTTTCTTCACCAGTATCTTCCTGGTATTCTTCTTCTGCTATGCAATAGATATGTTGCTGACTTTCAGCTTTAAACTCAATGGGCTTGCTGGTTTATTTAACACTGCTATTACTGTACACAGTGGCTTACTACAACATTTGAATAAAAGATATTGAAACAATCTCAGGAAGTTTGAATTTATACTGTCTACATCAAATGCTTTAAAACTGTACTTAAGTGTAAGGATAAACCCTATTGTTAATGTTTATGATTCCTGATGATCCTTTAAAGAAATTTCTGCTCCTACTTAAAACTGACAGGTTCTGTCAAATAATCTCCCTTGCAGGTGTTGCATCTTCTTTACTGTAAGTGATCCCATTGCTAACATTTTAATTTTTCCAACTGGGATTGCAGAATCACTGCTTCTGTACTCCTTAGCTAACCATTACACTGCATCCTTTATTTAGAAATACTTGAGAATTAAAAAAAGTCAGTTGTTCATGTTGTCATGTAGCTAGGAAGCTAAACCTCTACTTCACAGATGAGTCTCCTAGTCACTGTTCCAGAGATGACTCTAATGTCTTTAACTTTTGTGTTCTTATTGATCTATCCAATTTTAATATTAGTTCATTTACATAGTAGACATATTTTTACTGCAAGAATATTTATTTACTTCATACAAACACGTARGAGTAATGTGCTTCCCAAATATGACTCAAAATTATTATTATTACTCATTGCTTCTGAATCTTTAGATAAAATATGATTTATCCCAGATTAGCATGCTTATCATTTGAGAATAATCAATCCTTAAAACTAAGGATGAATTGATTAAAAAAAAAAACACCTTGTGATTTAGATGTTATTGGATGCTGGTGACAGAGTTTGATACTGATTGTTTGTCGTCTTTGTCATATTCTCTGCATCCAGAACTTAAAGATAAATCTTCTTTAGAAAACCTTCAGTGGAGCATAGATCCAGGAGCTGACCTTTCACAGTACAAAATGGACATTACCGTGGTTGATACAAAGGTAATCTACCTTTTTTGTAACAAGTCTATATGATACACAGCATTGAAAAAAAAAAAATTCAAGAAGTACCTTTTTTCTAGGTAGACCAAAACCACCACTTGCTAACAAAAATCTGAATTCAGCTCACTTGGTATATCAATTTAACTCTTAAAATATTTTGTGTGTACATAGTGCTGCAAGTTATTTTAAAAAGTTCCAACAATCATCATCTTGTATTTGATAAACTTTGCAGGCAGATACTAAATATGAAATTGCTCCTTTTTTTTTTTTTTTTTTTTCTTAAGACAGGTGTTCCGAGTCTCTCTTTTTTCCTGTGAAAAACGTTCACTGTGATACCACTTTATATTAAGCAGTGGAAGATGTGTAAACCTTGCATGCAGCTTGACTGTTAGAAACAACAGGGTTGCTGAGAATTTTCCTGAGCTGTATTTCTGTATGCTTCATCGATATTTTGAGTTATTCTGTTACCTAGTTTCTGCATCTTTATCATGAAAGTACTACAGCAGAAAATATAGCAGAAAAAGTGTCAAAGAAGTTGCAATAACTGACATGAAAAGGTTTTCAGATGMAAAGCATGACACTGAGTACATCAGTTACATCTAAGTGCCGTTATCTTATGTTTGCTTTGTTTATTCAGGATGATTCTCAGTCAAGGACTGGAGGGGAAGGTGTTGATATGGATTATACGTATGTTAGTGAAAGTATACTATTAAAAATGAAAAACCAAGAGCAAAACCAAGAAAGTAGTCCAGGTAAGACTTTTTTTCCTCTTTCATGTGCTTTTTTTGGAAGAGGAAAGAATATTATGTACTACTTTCCTCTGTGTGTATAGATAATAGAGAATGGTTTGCATTATAAAGCACTGATGTATTTTTGCAGATTGCAATGATCACCTAGCCTGCTTCCTAGTAGAATCAGTGGCTTTTTTTTTTTTTTTTAACCTAAAATAGAGTGATAGGATTTATTGAGACAGAACTAGTATCTTTCCTTTTAACATTGCTTAAGTTGTTAAATATTAACCATATTTTATTTCTGTTTTCATCTGCAACAAACATGCTTGCAGGACAAACAAATTTGGAAGCTTGCTGTGTAATCATATCAGACTTTCTGTAGAAAGACTAATTTCATTTTGTATGAGACATAAATAGAACTAGTACATTTAAAATAAATCCAAATATGTTTATATCACACTTACTGTATGGTATCTGGTGATTTATGGCTGCAAAGCAGTGACCTCTAAGGGCGTGTATATGTGTTTCTGAAGTACATGCAACTTAATCACATTCCTGTAGTTTATCTCCTACCCGCAGAAGGTGTATCCTTGTGCTTGGGTATCTCCATAGTTACAACAACAAAAAAAATGTGTGTGTAATATTAAGATTAAAGATAATCAMAGTGATTTGCAATTAATCAGCATTTACCAATGGAATCAAAGTGTCTTTATGAAAAATAAGTAAGCATTATCCGTATTTAAAAGATTGATAAAAGAACACAGAAAGAATAAACATATCAACAACGTTAAGTTAACCAGTACTGGAGCTGGAAGTAGGTATCTGTTCTTTTGATATGCATTCAATCAAAATATATAAAAGCATTGTTTTGAGCGTTGTTAAATTGTTGGGAGACAGATTTGGATATTTATTATGGTTTAGTTTGTTTATTTATTTATTTATTTATTTATTTATTTTAATAGGAGGAGAAAATAAAATGAATGATACCTTAACAGAAATGTTTGATCGAACAAGCCATGAAGAATATGAATCCTGCCTAGCAGAAGATAGTCCATCTGCATATGATGAAAAAGAAACTCTTCATGATGATGAGCAAGATAAAGAAAGAGCAGCAGCAAGCAAAAAGCTAAAGAGTGGGTTTTTTTTTTTTTTTTTGTCTTTGTTAGACTGGTCAAACTACAAGAGCTGACTTGAAATCAAGCTTGGTTCTCTTGGATCAAATAAACCATGAGCTCATTTTTCCAAAGTTAATGGGGGAATTCATCCATTGCAAGGACATAATATAAACCACTTTAAAACATATTTTAGGAATTCATTTATATAGCCACCACACAAATATGGTAACAGTGATGGATGTTAATAGGGGCTGTACAGCAGAATGACTCTTAAGGGAAACACTAGATTTTGTCTGGGGTTTACCTTCTCTCTTTCTTGATTTCTTAGTGTTCTGTATTTTAGTCAACCATTCTTTTACTGTTCTGCTCATCTTTCCTATTCTGCTTTTACTGTTGTCTTCCTGCTTTTCCAGTTATGCTTTTTGGTTACTGGTTCATTCAATTCTATACTACTTTTAGTATCTGATTGAATCTTCTGCCTCAGAGCAGACTTTATATGTCATCCTTGTATTTCTTAATAGCTGGCTAATCATTTTATAAACACGTCTCCAGGCAGTTTGTTAAAACTTATGACTGGTGGATTTTTTTTATTTCTGCATATATATTTACAGAATATGAGGATAAACAAGATAAGACCAAACAGAAAGCTTTTGTGGAGCCCTACTTCAAAAGTGATGAAAGGTAATGTTGTTTGTTTATTAATATAGGCATTTTAAGATTGTTTTTTTATTCCTTCCCCATAGAGATTTTTTCCTTCGATAAAGTAAGCCTGGTTTTATGCAGCTTACTAGCAGCTATAGGTGTACAGGTGGCTAATCTAGTTATTTAGGTAAAAGCTCAGTAGGAAAACCCTATAAACAGTTTGAGAGGCATGTCCATCACATTAGCTAAAAAGGAAGAGATTGCTACTTTTGCTTTTTATAACTTTATTGAATGCAATATTTCATAATCTATGCTGYTTTTTATAGTTTTGTGGTCATGCAGGAGTTTACGATCAAAGAAGCTATGGGTTACTAATCCAAGTAAAAATATTTACTTATCTCTTGTTTTTTTGCCCCTTTCCCTAGGCAGTAAATCAAGAATATTTAATAACTATACCTCTTAATACTATGTCTGTTGCCTTTCTGTACAATCATAATTGGTAACATGAATCTTCATAATGATATTAAACCCTTCTATTAAATAGTTACTGGCTTATTTTTTACCTCAGCCTGTGTTCTGTTTGTAAAGGAAAAAGGATTTTTCTAGTGCAGCTTTGAAAAAGAAAACACAAAGTTGAAAACAATCTGTTAGCCCCCCAACATACATTCCTCTTTCAGTAATCATTGCAATAACTTCTGTTCCATGTAAAATAAGTTTATAAATTAAAAAAGATATATTTTTGAGTAAATTAGATATAGTAATTATTTTAGACCTATGAAAAGCCATCAAAATCTGAGACACATATCTGTCTAAATATCATATGACATTAAAAAAACATCCTGAAACTCTTTTGCTTATAGAAAAAGTCTTGTTCAGATGTGAAATGGAGAGTGGATGGATATTGCAGACATTCCGTGATTTTTTTTCTTTTCTTTTCTTTTCTTTTCTTTTTCTTTTCTTTCTTAATACTCCTTTTCATTGTGTTCTCAAAAAAAAAGGGGGGGGGGCAAAATTTCCAGATTTGTAGCGCAAACAGATCTGCTATCATACAAAAACATTTTTGCTTTTCAGAAAGAATACTGTGTTAGATTTTCCTCATATTGAGGTCATTCGAAAGAAGGAAGAAAGAAGAAAATTGCTGGGCCATACTTGTAAGGAGTGTGAAATAGTAAGTAGTGCTCTAAATTTTGGTCAGTCTTGCATTTCAACTCTGCTATTATCAAAGTTCTAAAATGCTGTTGAAATTAAGAATATGATTACAGCATTACCAATACATAAAGTAGCAAAGAAGTAAATGCTGTTTACTAAGCTATTTACTAAGCTTTTTTAACTGTAGTAACTGCAAATAGCTTAATGTCTTGATTTCTTTTTCTTTTTTGTCTTATATCTGTTTGAAGATTGAATCCGTGATGTGAGAAGTTTCTATAAGATTTTCATTATTTTAAAAAAAATACTTATATTAGCTAGTCAGAGAATGATTTACAAGCCTCTAAATATTAGCTCAAAAGCTTTACTAAAATTTTAAGCTGCTGAATTAGGGAATGTTTTTATCTTCTCCAGCCATCCTAACCAGTACAAGTATTGTTTCTGTATGTCTTGGTTTGCTTTTGTTTCTTGTGTTCTGAGGTGTCTGTATTTTCAGATACCTACACTGGCATAGATGCAAATGCGTATGTATGTGCAAATGCTTACAAAAATATATACAGATTTTTTTAAAAAGTATAAGATTTTAGGTTTTGCATTACAAGTTTCCTTTTTGTTACTCTAGCAGCTCTTTCCTCTCTTTCATAGTACTAAACTGCTTTCAGATGCTTTGTACAGATATAAAATACTGAAATTATTAAATATGTAATAAGAACATGTTTAATTTGCTTGTTAATAGCCTAACTAACTCCAGGCTGAAAGTCTATGATCATGATGACATTCCATAAATGTGGATTAATGACTGAATAAGAGATTCTCTCTGGAGTCTTTTCACTTAATTTCACTTAACATTTTTCTTAGATCGTTGTACTATTCATTTTATTGTTAAGTCATATTTAGTTAGCTGAAGACTTATTAGAATATATTCCTGAAAAATTGCCTTGATAAATCTCATTAAATAGAAATTATTGAGTTTTACAGTCAACTATAAATACCATTTTCAAAAATATGTTTAATTCAGAGTTTGAAAGAAAACAGGATTAAAAGAAATACTTGAGTCTATTTCTCGGGCCAAGAGCTGTATTTTAACTATTTTAATTTCCTGTCTCTGCAAGCTATAGATCTTCTCTCAGCAAATCCAGTTCTTGTCACTTTCTGGCAAGTTAATTAAAGTGGTAACCATGATATTTGGAAACATTTGTAGCCTCTATTTTACAATACTAGATTTCTACATTAAGCTTTAGAAACTATAGGCCGTTCAAGACAAATGTCTCGGAATGTGTGGAATGCTTGGCTCTATCATTGCACCGTAAGAAAGCTAGCTTTGAATGAAATGCTTATGGAAAAAGGGAGTATTAGACAAAGCACAAATGATGTTTAAAACATCTTGGCTTACTTATTAGCCATTATGGTTTTGAAAAGTCTCCAAAGTCTGAGGAAATATTTAGGGAGTGGATAGAAATCAGTAAATTGTTTCTGGCAAGGCACTGCAAGCAGTTTATTTTGGGGGTGGGCAGGAATTATTTTCATTCTGAGAAGAGTGAGGGATTTGACTTCTGTACCTGCTTAGCAAAATGATATTTAAGTCCTTTACATCCTAATCTTAAAACTTTGTGGAAGCATCTCATTCACTTTTCTGCATAGAATCTCTGATAAGATGTCTTGCTATGTTTTGTATGATGACTTTGTAACATGATCAAAGAAAGATTATATGCAGGAATTACTGGTAGCTTGTAAAAGCAACATTTGCTAGTGTGGATATTCAATCTAGCTAGATTTTAAATAAGCAGGAGAATCAGATATCTTTATGTACAGTTAGATTACAGAAATGACTCTAAGTGACTTTGCAAAGAGTTAATGAAAAGTATTTTAAGAATCTGTAATTTTCTTGAGATTCCAAGTAAATGTAGAGCTCTGTAAACAGTTCTTTACAGAGAAGATACTGCGAGATGGGATTTTGCGTATCTTTTCACATAAGGAGAAATGAAGCTTGAATGTTTGAGGGACTGTAACTGCTATGGCTAGAGAGATCGATGTTAATACTTCTCTGATCTTGATCTGATCATCATTCAAAAGGCTAGAAAATGTCTGACAGGTCTTTTTACTTTTCTATCTAGCAAACATATGTTACTCTTTCATTCTCTGTCAACCTCAGTACATTTCTAAAGGAGCCAAAATAAAAAAGTGACTTTTTGATTTCTATTGAATAATTACTTAGACTGATTATTGATTTATCTTTYTATTTTCTGTTCCTGCAAGACTTTACTGTATTTTTTTCATTGTTTCATTCACTATAACTTTTTCCTTTAAAGTCTAAAGAAAGAATGCAACACACTGCAGATTTTTTTTAACAAGGTATTTTCTAGAATTCCAAGCTGTCTAAAGGACAAACATAAAGCCTACTGCTAATTATCTTTAAATAAAACTGATGTTAATCTGACTGGTTTAAATATGGACTGCAGAATTTTTATAGTTAACTCTGTTGACTTAACACCTTGTCATTTTTGAGCTTTATTAGTGGAAACTGATATGTACTTAGATGATAATTACCTATTCTACTTCTCTCATCAATCTCTAGATCTTCCACTTGGTGACACAGACATTTTTTCATCTGGTCTTTGAAGTCTAGTTCACTAACAGTGCCTCCTCCCTTTATGTGACTCAATCCATGAGCTGCTGATGTCCACTTTAAAATTTCCTGCTTGAGGGAAGTGTATAARACAATGGCAAACACTTTAAACTTTTTAAAGTTTGGTCACATTTACTAATTGAGAGAGGTTTTACTGTTGGGGCTGTATTGGGCTCAGTGCACAAATATTTTGTAGAACTTTTACTAGGGGCTCATAACCATTCCTGATTGTTTTTTATAGAACGTGCAGTTCATTCTACCTTACATACGAGGGCTTTGTAGAAGACAGACGAGTAATCTTGTATCTTGGATACAGCCTGCTAACAAACTGAATCTCTGTTCTTGACCAGGAAACCCATATGTTAGATAAAATTCCTGTACTAATGAGGGTTTTTAGAGGAAAATATCTTCTGGTATCAAACTTTGTAACAAGACAAGAAATTTATATTGCTCTTTTGGGGGGAGAAAATGTACCTCAGTTTCAGGCAGAGCTACACTTCCTGTAGTCTACAGAAACATTAAAACTAAAGAAAAAAACCCTCCACCTTTCTTCCCAGTTCGTGCAGTTTTGTCACTGTTTTCCCTCCACCCCGCCGATTGTGATTACTCTTATCTAAACAATCGTCAGTGTGTGTATGTACATGTCCATCCAGCCATCTCTCTCTCTCTATATATATATATCACTGTCTTGGGGAACAGGATTTTTATGCCTATTTTATAATTCACCTGACACCTATAAAGAAAAAAGGAATCTATTGGTGCGCTTTAATGTTCCAAATAGATAGGTTTTCTGTGATCTTTCTACCAGTAGGTGGAGAAAGGTAGTAAACTCTAACACAAATGTTCTACTCCTTTCCAATCTCCACTCCAAATCACTTTCTAACTGACTGACTGAATGAGGTTTGAAATTGTAGTTTGCCTCTCTGGATCACAATACTGTATTACTTTGGTAGAATTGTTTTATCCCTTTTATGAGGGCCAGGTTGCTTTTGCAATCCAGACTGAGACTTTCTGCTTGCCACTTAGATCATATGGTGCATTCAGCTTTAAAAATACTTCAGTACTATATAGTGTGTTGGTTCTAAATTGCTATTTTGGGGAGATGCTAGCTAGAATTACAGTCTAAAACACTACAGAGCTGCACTATAAAAATATCTTTTTGTGATGCTGCACATGGGAACCAGCCTGCAAAGAAGTCTGCAGAGTATACACTTCTCTCAGTGCAGCCTTCAACACAGCTGACAGATAAGAGAATAGGTATCTAATTTACTACATACTCTGGAGAATCCCCAGCTGGCAGATAGTTCCTGGAATCCCAGTGTCAGTCAGCATATGTTTAACTAGCTGTTTTCAACACTCCTAATTTGAGGCTAATGAACCAGGAAGCATTTTTACTTGTCTGCTGTAGATACTGTAAATTTAGACACTGTGAAGAATTTTGTAGCATACGTTTTTGCAGCAAGGTTTTTCATTTTTTTCTATTTTATTTGCAAATGCTAAAGTTTAGACTATTCATTAGAAAATTCCAATCTATTTCAAYCCCTATGCTATTTAGCTTTATAAAATTAATAACTAAAACTTTTGACGTAAGTAATTATACACATGCATAAACTTAGTACATATGTTAAAAGATATAACTCTAACAAATAAAACATTGTAGGGTTTTACTTAATCTATCAATTCAGTAAACTTTAAAGATGTGTTATCTGGCCATTATCATAACTCTTAGCTATCCTCACCAACATATTTAGATAACTGTGTTAATAGGCAGTGATTGATAATTTCATTGTGTAATGCAGTAACTTGTTATGTATGAATTTGTTAACTTAGAGTTTTTATTTTCTGACATTTAGTATTATGCAGACATTCCAGCAGAAGAGAGAGAAAAGAAACTGGCTTCCTGTTCAAGACATAGATTTCGCTACATTCCTCMAAGTACACCTGAAAATTTCTGGGAGGTTGGATTTCCTTCCACCCAAACTTGTGTGGAAAGAGGTTTGTGCATAAAATGGCTTATAAAGCACTTTTCTTGCAGCTGATTCTTTCTAAAATGGACTCCTGAAATTATCTGTTTCATAAAGCAGCCTCTCTCACACAGTTCTGTTGAGCTCATGCACCTATCGACAATCATTACTTTGAACAAACACTGCCTTTTTAAGCAGCTTTTAGAATACAAAGCAGGAAGGACTATAAGGAGGATTTTCTCAGAGCCTAGATAGACRTGGTGGAAAAAAATGAGATTTTCAGACAAATTAATTAAAATCCTACTTCTCTTTGAATCAAAGCAAGAACTTTTGACATTTTAAGAGACAAAGCAGAGGGATGGCACTTACTGAAGACAGGTACCATTTTTGAACTTTGTCTGGATCTTTAGAGCTCCCTAGTATCACATAATAACTGAGAGGTTGAGATTAAGGTATGATTAAGTAATTCTTAATACATATACCCTGACTATTAGTGAAACTCAGAAGCTAGTTTTTGACTCCTCCTCACAGAGAAGTGTGTTCTTCCCATAAATAATTTTTGTGATRCCTCTGGAACTTGGAATAAAATGTAGTTTTCAATAATGACTTTAAAACCTAYTGAGTTTATACTATACTGTATGAAAGTTTCTTCAGAAGAAGTGAAATTTGGATGTAAGGAGTCCTAGATTAACTCTCTTTGAGTTACTTGCATATTAACATATATGTTATTGGTTATGAAACATTAATCTTTGCTTATTTTTCTCTATTCTTGAATAGTTTCAGGTCAGGCATAGGAAAATTTAGCCAGGGTCTTGTGTGTGTTCTTGTATAGTAGTGTTAGAGTATCATCCTTAATCTTTCAGAATAGAGCCTTTTTTTTTCTTTTTTTGAGACTTATAAGAGCTGTATGAGGTGTATAATGAATTTTAATCAAGACTTACTGAGTTGAGTTAATTTCATTTGAACCTGTGGTTCCAAGGAATATGAGCATTTCAAACATGGAGTTCAAAATGTTAAGCCTTTCCTGTTGTGGGGGTTGGATTTCTTGTTGAAGCCCTAGTTAAGTTTACCATTCTTAAATATCTATTCAAGGGTTTTACGATGGTTAGTAGGCTGTTAAGTACCTTTGGGTTTGGTTAGTCTTCAGGAAATGGTTCATTCTTTGCCATAAATTGTGTGTAGCACCATGTATGGAAAATTAAATCCTTCTGTCCATGTAGCCTGCAC
Organism: Rhea americana; assembly: GCF_003343005.1. NCBI lineage: Eukaryota > Metazoa > Chordata > Aves > Rheiformes > Rheidae > Rhea > Rhea americana. The sequence continues at coordinate 4,565,258 of NW_028186734.1, forward strand.
CTCAGGAGTGCTGCTGAATTGCCACTTCCCCAGTAAGTTATCTGCTTTCTCTTGTGTATGCAATCAGGTAGTACTTGATTAAGAATTTCTAATCCATTACTCCTTTATCTTAGACAACAAGATGGAGAGGGAGAAATCTCAACACCGTAGAGCCTACTCTGGATCTTGATCATTATCCCTTCCAAGATGACCAAATCTTAGTCCTTCCTTTTCCAGCCTGATTGTCCTTTACTGTTGCAGCCAATGAGAAAGCTGGTCTGAACAAGCCATGTCCATTTACAACTTCAAGAGATCAAGAAAACCTGTTAGGGAGACTGTTACCACCTGTCTGGGATCTGCTTGCAACCTTGTTAAAACTAGTTTYCTAGCTGCCTCATTGTTCTGCTGAAGCAACAGCTGTTTGGTTGTTTGTGGTCCTCAGCAGGATATCAGAGGGAGACTTTGGATCTCCCCTGTCTTGGCAAAGGCCGTATTATACAAGAGTACAACAAGAAATCAGAAAACAGAAAGTGAAGATACACATTCAGAATGATAAGCAATTGCAGTTGTCACTCCAAAGTAGGGGATGCAGGGCGATGTATTTTCTGTCTCTTAATGGTATCTAAAGCAATTATATTTTAAATAATTGAGAGTTGAACAGAAAGCACTTTTCCAGCTATGAAGTACAAATCTATTATTCTTACTTCAGCAGATGTTAGCGCTGATAAACAGTAAGGGTTTGACAAAAGACAGATGCTGTAACTGATTTGCATAAAATTTCTGCTTACTATCAGTGTTAGCCAGGTTGAGCATGTTAAGAAAAATGTGTAGAAAATTTCCACATCAGAGAGCAGCTCAAGGTGTTTTTGATCCATAGGTTACTATTTGGCTTTTTCCAGGTGGACAGTCTTTAATAAATAAAGAATGCTCTTAAAACAGAGGGCTGTACTATTGAGACTGATAAAGCACACATGCCCGAAGTTTCCTGTGAAAGAGTAGAGAATACATTTTAAGTGATTTTTTATTAAGCAACTCAGCTTGCAGTAATTTTATATTTAGTTTTATATTTTTTGTTCTTAGAAAATCTTTTATAGAAAAGAATGAAACATGCAATTTTGCTTTAACTAGATGAACAATTCATAGCCTCTTTTCTCTGTAGATTCAATATTATTTGTTTGTATTGCATTGCTATACAGTCACTTACTGGAAAGCAGCTAAATGTTTTCATTAATGATAGATTCGGTGGAATGCACCCTGATATCTCTTAACTTTTTCTCRAGTGAGAACCATTTCCAAAAGAAAAAAAAAGTCAAATTATTTTTTTGAGAGCAAACAAAAAAATGAAACTGAAGTTAAGTGTTTTTATATGTTGTATTTCTTAACACAGATTTGCTCTTATTCTTTTAAGGATACATTAAAGAGGACCTTGCTCCCTGTCAGCGTCCAAAGAGACGGCAGCCTTATGCTGTAATGTTTTCTCCAAAAGGCAAAGAGCAGAAGACGTAAATGATGGAGAAATACGGCACAGCAGCCTGAGGGATATCTTTCCTGTCCTTAGATATTTATAGTTAATATGAACTTGAAATAAAGAACTGTGTTTTCTACAACAATAAATCATTTCATTAGGTATGTAAATTTTAAAAAATTCTTTTGAAAATCTGAARTATGTACCAGGAAGCAAAACTATTTAATGTAAGTTTGTTTCATATTTTTGTTAATACATTTTGTATTAATTTTTGCAGCTGCCAGACAGTGAGTCTCTCATTTTTCTTTTTGAAGTCAAGAGCTAAAACTCTAGCAATTCCTTTCTAAACTTTGTGTCAGTGAGTAACTGCTTTGAAATCCCTGAGATCACAGTTGCTCATGCAAGGTCTAAATGTTGCCTGTCAATGGGAACAGAAACGCAGATTTTGTAGGGCTCTTCCATTTTGCACTGGATTTTTTTTATATATATATAGCTTTCCTCTTTTGGCAATAGTTGTTATATCTACTTGTAATAAAAATGTATTAAATATGAAAGGTATCGATTTGTTAATAGTTTGGAGATGTAAAAGTCATTCAGTCTAAGCCTCTGTCTTAAACTTTTGGTGTTAAATATATAGTATCACATTTTTCTTGGCCTTTAAATTAGAATATCTATGCTCTCTCTCTCTCTCTCTCTCTCTCTCTCTCTCTCTCTCTCTCTCTCTCTCTCTCTTTGATCTTTGATCTGTGTGTATTCAGTTACATTGATATGGAAATAAGCATCGTTACTTTTAAATTTGGATGACAGCTATGCTTGGAGTTTTACTAGGTGATGACCACTGCTGTCCACTAGACTACAAGGCATTCTGTATAGGCATTTTTAATGAGTTCTGGTAGCAAGGAGTATAGGCAGTTTCCTACCGGCATTTGCAAAGTAAGTGCATTGAGCATGACTGGACAGGGCAATGGTTTTATACAGGCAGACCAAAGACTGTTAGAAGATACTTGAAAGAAATAATCCCAGGTAAGGCCCAGCCGTCAAGGAAGTTCAAACTTTTTTTCCTTCACAGCAGGTCCATGCTATGCTTTTTTTGGTGATGTGAAAGGGCTTAATTAGATGAAAATCAAGACTATTTTCAGGAGCATCTGTTATTACAAAATAATGCTGCAAGGGTATAATGTAATGTGCTTTTTAATGTTTAGTGTTTGCAGGAAACTTTTCCACATCAGTTTCAATTTCTTCCTCTTTTTTTCTCCKCTTCCCTTTCTGCCAGTATGCCTGCGGGCAAGGTTTTCCTTTATTCCCCCAGTTTAATCCTGGACACTCTGATTCTCGTGCAAAGGCATAAATTTTTAGCATGCTGTATCCTCCAAAGCATAAAGTAATAAAACTCTTATTATTCTTTTCCTACATATAAGGATATATGTCCAAACAGTGTATAGCCAGGGATTGTCTCAACCAATGAATTCTGTTTAAACAGAGATCATAAAATAGGCAACTATTTAAGTGCATACATAATTTTCATATGTGCACACATATGCATACATATTAAAAAATATATATGCTTAAGTACTCTAGGACTAGGACCATGTAGTTCTATGTGCAGTTACATAGGAGTGACAGTAGGCTATGCTGGAGGAGAGATTATTGCATATGCTTAAAAAAACCAACTGTAGACAAATTTAATTGTACCACTAACTAATAAAAAATCCTCTTAAGATCATAGGCCTTGCAGAAGAACAGAAGGTATATCATGAGTCATTGCCACCATCCTGGCTCYTTAGTCCATTGATTTCCTTTAACCTCTCATAGGAGTATCCTAAGGAACAGCAAAGGCAAAAAGCCAAATAACAAATGAAATCTTCAGTTGCTTCCATGTATACTGAAGCATGTGACACTAAATGTTTAGCCATTGTAAAGGTCTSTTTCTTAATCAAAGTTAATCAAAGAACACGTGCAAAGGTAGTTCTAGTTTCCTGAAAATTAGAAAACTTGCTGCCAAAAAGGTAAAATTCTTGCAGGTATCTTGCAAACTACTAAAAAGCAACAGTGAGATGCTTTGAATAAATACACATCCATCAAAAAAGAAAACTGCAAAGTGCTGGAGGCTACATTTAAATAAAGAAAACCTTTAAAAATAGCAATTTGGCCCACTAAAGGAAAGTAGAAATGCACTGTAAACACATCAAATGTAAAATTCATTATAAAGTTATGCATATACACATGGGACAGGAAGAGTTTCCTGAAGAATTAGAATTAATTGTAAATCTTTTTTTAAAAGTATCAGAGCAAACCTTACATTGAGTTAGAGTAAATGAAGAAAATGTAATGGGAAAGTTTAAAGATAATGCATCAAGAAAAGCTGGAATTTTTAAACTGATGTTCATTACAAAAGTGCTTAAGAGCCTTTCTTTGCAGAGAGGGTCATGGGAGCTGTTGCAAACTGAAGTGGCAGAAAAGGTCGATGAGATGAGTGTCAGCAAAGTTGCAGAAGCTGGAAGGTGTTCCCAGGGATTGAAAAGGCAGACAGGAAACTGCTAACCCAACTGTGGCCTGGACCTTGCCACTTAAAACAGCTTTGATGTTTGAGGAGTAGAAAGTGACAATTTTTCCATCAGSTTTAAAAAGGACTCCAAGGAGCTTCGTGGAACTGCAGCCTGATTAGTTTTATGGAGCATTGGAAACAGTGAGCTAACTCTTATTTGCAGACATATGGATAAATGCAAGGGGAAGAGTCAACATGACTTTTTGAAGGCAAGTCATGCCTCCAGTCTTCAAAGGTGTCAAAGGGTGGTTTGTCTGATGCTTGTAGTAGAACCAGCATGTCACAGCAAAAAAGGAAAGGTCCTCTCATAGGTTATGCTTACTGAAAGGACTGGGAGGAGGGGGAAGAATAGGTACAGCCAAATCACCACAGTGGGATGAAGTGATAGTGGAGTTCTGCTAGAACCTGTTGTCTTCAACCTGTTTCTAGGTGTTTTGAAAAGGGCTGGAGGGCAAAGTGGGAGAGGGCTAAATTGTTCGCTGTAAAAGAGACACCAGTTAGACTAGAATATAGRAAAGAGGGCCAGAGGGGAGGTTTGCAAAGCAGAAGGTAAGAATCAGTCTGAAAAGGAGACACAGGACAGGGGTCTGATAGATGATAGTCGTGAAATGTAGAAACAATAAATGGAAGGACTGCTCACTAAGGGACCTCAGGTAGCAGGTTCAGTTAGAAGCAAAACGGATCATTTTCCTGCGTAATCCAATACCATCGAACTGCTACGGGATATTATGGATACCAAAAGTTTAGGCAGGTTAAAAAATACATAAATATATGGCAGAAAGAAGTCATCGAGGATGTGTTAAGGATACTACCTCTAATTCAGGGGTTCCTAAAGTTTAGTTTACAGGAAGTTGGGAGAGTATTGTAGAGGAGGTGTCTGCATTTCAGTATGTCTCTCCCAGCTTGGGCATACTTAGCTTCGTTATGTTCTTGATATTGCCAAAATTTCACAATACATTTGCTAGCGAATCTTACTATTTGAGGTACTCTTTCCTTTTCAGTGTGTGCTGTGCCCCAACTTCTGGTCTGCATCTGTCGACCTCCAAATGGGTTAAGAGTTCTGTCACCAAATGCGCAGCAAATACCCACATGCTATGTTGCTGTAACACTTACGTTGAAGTGTACCATAGTTCAGGCTCTGCCATTTGATAGTAACATCTACGTACTCCAGAGTTCGCTACTGATTCAAATGAAAAATACAAAAGAGAATCTGCAGAGGTTCTCAGTACATAAATGTGCACAACCTACCATCAAATGAGTATTTTATCAATACACCTATTTTCGAAAGGCAGTTGGTGTCTGTGAGGATAGTAGAACTCCACCAGAGGGCAGTAAGTGACTGTTTTTACAAGTAATGCAGCCTCAACGCTATTCCCGCTTAGTTCGCTCTTTTTCGAAGATTTCAGTGACCTTTAAAAATTTAGATCTTTTTCTAGGATCTTGTTCTACTGCCACAAAAAATACTTCACTACTSAAAATCAGATTTCATCTTGAAAAGTAAAAGATCAGACAATTTTAAAAAATCACACGGAAACAAGAATAGAAAGGGTTAGACTACATGAAGGACTGATTTCCCTTTCAACAAGAAATTCCTAAGGAAATACTAGAAGTCTGAGAAACTTTTTATGTACAAAAACAAGAATGAAATTAACACAATTTAGCAGTTCAGTTACAAATTTCTAATTGCAATAATTTCTAATTACAATTTCTAATTACAGCCTGCCTATATTTTTATCATATCCTTGCAATAACATTTATTTTTTGCCCAGAGGAAAAGGAAGAAGAAAGAGAGCCAGTCAAACCCAAACAGAAAAAATCCACTAAAGAGTAATGTAAAGACCATCACATTCAGAAGGCACATYGGCCTTTGTTCCACCACAGCACTTTGCCATCGCAGTCAGCAACATGGTCAGAGGGGTGAGCCGTGTTCCTCATGGTGAGCTGGAAGTAGTGAGCACAAGAAAGAGAATTCCAGGTCTAAACTGCAAGTTGAAGTGGGTTAGCATATATCTGGAGGAGACTGGGATAGTTGGCTGAAAACAACTACCCTTTAGTTTCCTGTTACTGCCTGTGACAGTGAATTGTGATTCRGATGTTCTGCCTGTTGCCTTTACAAATTAAGGAAAAACTTGGRGTAATTAATGCTAGGATTTGTGTGTCTTTTTTAAACCTAATTAAATGAATTATATATTAATTTAAATATAAATTATATATAGCTATATAATGCTACCACATTAACTATAACTGGGATTTAAAAGATTTGACCTTCCCATAGTAGCCTCATCCCACCTCTGTTTACAAGATTCTGTCATAGTAACAATCCCCAAAGAGACAATAATATCTAAAAACTGATCTATTTGATGTCATGAAAAGCTACACCCACTGGAATGGGTTGAAGTGGTTTCTGGAAGTCATCTTTTCTTAAATTGGATCTGCAGTTTCACCAAAGCTGCTTCTGTAATACTGGTGTACAGAGAGTGTTGCCCCCGTGTTATTAATGATTCTTAGCATATATTCAAGTTTGTGATATTAAGATACTGGTATGGGCCTGAAGATGGTGCAGATCTCAAGCTGGTTGTTCCCAAGAACATAAAGATGGCAGTCRACAACTTGAGCATGTGCGGGGCACTAGCTGTCCTACCCACGGGCAGGGCTCAACCCCAGAAGCACGCTGTTCATCCTAAGTGGTGTTTCTTGGGCTGCCAGGAGCACGAATCAGATTGTTATTCAAAAGTCCACAGGGTGGCTGCAAGGCCATCTCAGCTTTTAATTCATTGTGCTTTTGAGCTTTGCCTTTCTCAAGCAGGAAGAATGCATGGCACGTGCTGAATAAAGCGGGAGAAAGGCAATGTCTGCCTGCTGATTAATCAAAAACAAGGTACAAGAGAACAAAATTATTCCTTTTTGTAAAATGAGAAGAGCAGAGAGAGAGGATGGTGAGGTGCTGGCTGTAGATACATCATGAGGTATCAGTAGACTCTTCTTCTTAGTAATAATCAGTAATAAAATCAATCTGGTCTCCTCAGCCCCAGTTCTCAAAGAAAGGGTTTATGTTGTATTTGAACAAATCAGTTACGGAAAATTTGGAAGAAGGAACCATGATATCTTTCTCTTCTGGGTACTAGTACAGACAGACTACTCAGTCTGAACAGATTCACTCTTTGCCTTGCTCTTGCACAGAATAAGTATAAAATTAACAGAAGCAGCCTCTGTGTACACATAGGAACAGCTGACTACCCAGGGAGGCAGCAAAACAGTTCAGAAAGAAGCCCAAAGTTCAACGTGAGGGAAGATGGGCTGGGTTTGCTTGATGCCCATTTAGAACAGTTTCATGGGATAAAAAGAAATGCAAARCTCCAGAATTCCTCTTGTTTCTCTAGTCTGCACTTTGCGTGCAGTCTTGGAGGACACGTTGTCTTCCTGTATGTGTCCAGCACATGGAAAAACAACATGCTGTAGACTATATAAACARTGTTGTCTTCTGTGAATTGTTTTATAGATTACGAAGTGGTATGTCAGCACAGCTTGGGTTGAACTTCATGGTTGTATGAGTACTATGTCTTAGAACAAGGACGTAATATAAAAATACACAATGCTTTTTGACCATGAAGTTTGAAATTACAGCCACCATAAATATAGATAAATCTCTTTTCCCTTGATGGTCATACATGATTTTTTCCTGGGTTGCAGCTGTGTCTTCCTTCTCCCACCCTTTTAATACAGAAGAGAGGCCTATTTAAGAGGTCTATTTAAAAGGTAACTTGATAGAGGAGAGGTCTAACTCTCCTCTTTAGACTATCTGTAGGATACCCTCATGGCTAGGTATTTGGCATCCAGGGCACCTGCTTTAGATACAAATATCATCACAGMGGTACCACGTGGCTCCCAGACGGCTGGGACGTACTCCTTGACATCCACTCTGAGGAGAGGCTCTGGGATTCTCTGCTGAAGGACAGAAATGTCTCCCCAGAAGTAACTATTGTGGGAGACAACCTTACCCAGTAGGAATTTTGAGGACATTTGAAGACCATTTGGCCATGGGTGTATTTTGTCCACTGCAGGGTGAACAAGGCTATCAGAGTTTAATTTATAGACCAGGCTCATTTTTAACATCCAGTTAWATAAATTATTTGGAGCTTGAGGGAGAGAGGGGAGAGAAGTTTTTTGTTACAGAAGGGAAAGGTGATTTAAGCTGAAAGCACTGTATTTACCATGAAGATGTGTCCTTAAAATAGAATACCTTACCTGATCAGAATACTCTCACTTTGTAAAAGCTTTCTATACTAATAAGTGGCTATGTTTGGAGCCAGACAATGTACAACGTAAGTCTTGAGTACAGTCAGGTGGTACATAAGAGACATTCACAACACACACAAAAAAAGCAAAATATCTCCAGAAGGTATGGTGGGTCTACCTCTGTTCTACTGCCTTTCTCCTCAGATTGATGTGGTGATGAAAGATGTCAATACATTTCAGCTACTATATGAGAACGAACATCATTTTAACCAAGATTTGTAAATGCAGGACAACTCCCTTTTTTCATCTTCTTATTTCTCAGTAGACTACATTGGACATCCTTGATGTTCTTACTGTATGACTTTAAATTTTAGAGAAATCAATTTTTGAGAAATCAGTAGAGTTTTTTGATTTTTTTTCCGTATTTCAAATTCAGCCCCAAATTATTTGAAGTTAGGTAATTACTGTTTTGAATAAATTCATTTTCACTGACTTCATAGCTTAGCTCACATATTGTTTATATTTAGCCAGTGTTTTCCTATGAAGATAGCTTTAGAAAATAACATACTAATAGAATAGAAAAGAACATTATATGCATATACTCCAAAGCCTGTAGAAACAGGCAGGAAATTACAGTGTAGATCAGGTGCACTTGAAACACGAAGCAGAGGAGAAAAAAATTCAAATTCGTTTATCAGTTTAAATCCATGGGATGGTGGAGGCTACCCAGTATCTCACAGTCAAAATTACAAAGCAATGAGTCTTTTTAGAACAGTGTTAAATGAAGTGACTGAACTAAAGCTAGATGAGAAATATATGATGATTTGGGGACCTCTGGGAATCTGCTACATGTGCTTTACTTGTGCCCTTGGGTAAATCAGTTGTGGGAAAAGATAGATTAAACACAGTCTTTGTAATGACATTCCTAATGACTCACTATTCCAGAGAGCTTGGGAATTAAAGTAGCAATTGAAAAGAAGCATAAAATGAAAAAATAATGCTAGCAGTATCTTAGATAACATATATCAGATAATGAGTTGAAACTCCTTTAATGTTGAACAGATGTCTTGGAAGAGATAATTTTAATTCAAGTTTACTTTCACTTGAGTTAGTTTGCAAAAACACAGGTTTTCTATCACGCACATATAAGGATAAATATAATAGGGTCCTAATCAGAAGCAAATCAGAAATGTTGCTTTACTAGTTCTCTTCCATGGGAACATCCAGTTGCTCTAATTATATTAGCATTCCACTTTGGAGCAAAAAGTCAAAATTTTCCACAAAATTACATCTAAAAAATAATTTTTGAAATATTAAGCTTGCTGAAGGATTTCAGTCTGTCCTAGTGCAATTCAGTTTATATCGTCACTGCCAAATTAATAGAAGCAGACAACATCATCCTGACAACACTCTCTCAAATCACTGTGCTCTTTATAGGCATTTTTGAGGGGTGTTGCTTGCTGGTTATCAATTGAATACTTTTCCGTTTGCTTGCCTGCCAGATACACTCTAATCATAGTTAACAAGTTATTAAGTGATTGGCAGATCATTCAGACAAAGCAATGGAATTTTTGACGTCTAGTCCTAATAATTTGACACTTAAGCATGAGAAAAAGAAATGTAAAAAGATTTTTAACCATGATTTCTGCCACTTCTCTCTCCGTCTACAGAAGATAATCACATGAAATCATCAGAAGTATGACTCTTCTTATCAAGCCTGTACTGAAAGAGTTAACTATTAAAGGGGAGCTTTAAAAAAAAWTAATTTCTCAACTGCTGAGTATTGACATAGAGTATTTTCTTAGTGACTCTCGAAAGGTGTTATCCATTGCAGAGAAAAGAATTGCCTGTGTGTCTTATCTCCTCCATTTCCTTCCTTAGTCACCTGAGAGCATCGATGAGGGGGAGCCTTGGGTCAGCATGTCTCATGACTTTGTTAAGGCTCTTTCTCTCTACAGAAAAAATAAGGAAGACTTCTGCGAAAATTTTGTCAAGGTGTTAAGTGACCATACTGTTCTACTGTAGCATTGTGTAAACTGAAATGTCATAACTGACTGACTGAATACTTTCCAAAGGATGTTTCTGTACACAATATTGGTTGTCTCCAGGCTCTGCCAGCTGTTTAAAATGACTGCATATATATATATATTTCCCCACAGAAARGGATTCATTTATAATAGTATTTATATTACTTAAAGCAAATATGAACTAGCACAGAAAGWGTTTTAAAATATATTTCCCCTTGTGAAGAAAACTGTTTCCAATTCAGTATATATAGAAATGGATTTTGTGAGCTTACTCAGAAAAAAACTTCTGAAGAATTTGTTTACCCTGGGACTGAATTTGGAAGGACATGAGAAAATGAACACTAGGAATTAAGGCATTTATTACCAAGAGACTGCAAATGATTTTTCCAAATGGTTATGTAAGCTGGACTTGACCTGCTCTAGGGGCTCTCACCCATGTCCCCATAATCCACAATCACATTTTTTTCACCAGGTAAAGGCACCCGCAAGCTGCWATAGGCACTGAATTATTCTAATAGAGGAAACTCCCTTCAGTGCACAGTTACATGATTCGCTCTAGTCTCCCCCAAATCAAATGCTCTCTCTCTTTTTTTTTCTATATTATTTTAATTTGCTACCCAGAGCTACCACCCTGTTTTCCTTAACTAACTCCCTTCCTCACCGTCTACTCCCAAATACAAGGAGCCCAGAAGGGAAACCTGCAAGGAGACAAACCAGCTCAGTCCCACAGGTGCTCACCCACGTTGACCCAACCTGGCCCTGGGCACAGCCAGGAACGTCRGGGACACAAAATTTCCCAAAAGTGAAAGAACATCGTGAAGCCAACAGTGCTGTTGGTTCTTGCGAAGTAACGGTCTTCGGGGAAAGCCATGTTTTCGGGCATCTGTTCCTCATATCTGCCCACCAAGCTGCCTGCTGCACTGGATTTTGTCAGCTGCACCTACTAGAATTGATCCCCAGACTCACAAATACTTCTGTGGCATAGTCATGATCTTTGAAGCATCAGGTAAACAAACCAACCATCGCAGTTTAATATCTTTCACATCCCCTGAAGCTTGCACACTTCTTCTGAATCTAGTCAACCCTCCCAAGTCCTGGCCTTGCATACTTTGCCAGGAACAAAACCACTATGTGTAGCCAGTGTTACTGCATGGGATTGCCTGTCCAGGCCATTGGCTACCTTCTCCTCTCCTCGGTAAAATATTTTCCTCCACAATTTCCCATATCTCTCACCAGATTTGGGCTTTTGYTAGCTAACTTGAAATGCTTCCAAAAGGGGATTTTCTTTCAAAGGGTACAAAATCCACGGTGCTCTGAAAGATGATGAAACAGAGCAATTAAAAAGCAAGGTGCTGTAATTCCCATCCTCTTTCAAAAAGCTGAGCTCCAGGTTGGGTYACTGGCAGAGGGCAAGCAATACTGAGGGCATCTTTCAGAAAAATATTCACCAGTTCCCCAGGGTTTTAGGTGCACATTAACATAAGGATGGRGAAACTCTTTTTGTGTGTTTTGTATCCTGTCCTGTTCTATAGCCACTTTCAAAACTGACCAATCTGGATTAACCCCAACTATCGTGGTGTCCCTTGAGCCACCACACAATAAAGGTTTGGTGACTATTGAATCAAATGKTTCAAGTCAAACATCACTTCCTCCAAGCTCAAGAAATTTTCTTACTATATTTTAAACCTTAGTTGCCTCTTTTCCTGTATTTTTCTTTATCAGTTAGGCTGAGGAAGCTAAATTTTTAAAATGTATTTATGCTGTATACTAATCAAGAATAAATCACACCCRTAGAAAAATAACAGGAACCGAAASTGAAAAAMTAAAATAATGTGATTATTTCAGTGRTTGTTGTCYCTGCAGAYCTCGCACACACTATCTGTGGTTCTTCAGATCTGTCATACTCATGAAAGAGAAAAAAGATACATCATAAAAGATCTAAAGTTCTTTTATTATGACTGATACCAAAGGGGAGAGCTTTCCAGGGAAGATTTGTGAGCTGTACTGGTAGATGAGCCCACTCACTAGCCTATTTRATTTTTTAAACCTTGGGGGTTGTAGACACTGGTTTATTGCTCAGAAGTAGTATAACTGTATCAAGGTTTGATGAATTTTCAACAYGTATGAAATTTCTTCAAGGCTTTCCTGACAGCTCTTTCGAGCTCTCTCTCTTCCTTTTGTTTGTGCATTTAGATACTTAAATTTTCGAACCAATCCACTTTGCCGGTTCCACTGCGGTTGTGCTTTCAAGGGTCACGTTCTCACCGCCAGGCCCACAGTTGTCGCATTGCTAAAGCTTCAGCCCCTGCAATCAGCTATGTACAAGACTGTGTAAAATTCTGCTTTGACTTAAGCAAACRCACGCCAAAAAACCGCACTGACCTGGGAGGTCAAGAAGGTTTCCACACTGCAGAGCTAATATCGCTGGGCGATGTGCTAAGGGGCTCATCCCCACACAGGCGGAGGAGCAGAAAGGCACTTTGGCGGTGGGGGGATCCCAGTAACCCTGTCAGAGACACGAGCCCCCAGCCCAGCTCCTGCCAGAGCTGTGCTCTTCAGAGAGCTGTAAAAAGGGAAGTCACTCCCAGTTGCTATGCTGAYAGCCTCTAACTCGGCTCCTACGCAAAAATGATAGAAAGAAATTATGGACTGAGAAACTTKGAGTTGCAGTGAGTGTGGACACTGGAACTTTTCCCATTGGATTTCCCTTGGGCCAGGCTAGGCCTCCAGGATGACCATGCCTGTGGGTTGTGGGTTTTGTTCGCCCACGCTGCGAGGATTACACAACTTCTGCACCAGTTCATCAGCTGCGTGACCTGGGGCTGCAGATCCCTCCCACTATCCAGTTACTAGGAATTTTCCAGTAAGTGAGACCCCATAAGACGGTGTCAGTGATAAAAGCCAACCTGAGAAGAACCTTTTCAGCTTCAGTGCTGAGCATGCTAATAAATCATTTAACCCAGCAYCTTCTAAATGACAGCACTGAAGCAGCAATATTTATATAAGCTTCTACAGCTCTTGCACAGATGGTCTCCTACTGCTTATGCCATGCAAGAGATTTCTCAGCATGAGCAGCGAGGCTGTGCCCTGAATGGGGGAGCCGCTCAGTTATTCATGGGGACAGTTTACATACTTAACTTTGGGTTCTAAACACTGGAAAACAGSGCAGACTGGTATTTCCGACAAGTACAGGAACTCTGACCAGTTTCTAAACAAGCATCTGTTTGCTCTGAGTATCAAAGCCATAAAAGAGCACAGGAAAAATCTCAGGAAAGCAGCGAGATGGAAAGCATGCAAACCCTTCGAAACTCCTCAGAAACTTTGAAATGCTTTGAGATGTCATATCAAGTAGAAACATCATCTCAGCGCACCCTAGGATGTCCGTCRGGGTAGGCAACCAATCCACTGACTGAGTGAGCAGAGATGGCAAACATTACAGGTAATGCTCATATCTTCTCACCAGGAAAACAAAGTACACCATGCAAATAGTTCAGCCTAATTCATTTGTCTGCCTTTTGGTCCCAGATGAACCATTTTCATTCTGCAAGCACTGTTAAGTGTGAAGAGCTAATCTGCACTCTCCACATCCCCTGTGAAGTAGCTTTCTGAACCTTTTTTTATGCTATGCATTGATATGAGACAGCGCTTTTGCTGGAAGAGACACTCACAGCTGTGGCATCCTCCTGTATTGAGCAGTTCAGGAACAGCCCTAGGTGAGAAGAATATGGTATTCTGCTTTCTAATGCTTTCTATGAGAGAAAATTAGGGGATGGCAAAAGAGGGGGAAAAAAGGCAGTAATAAACAAATCACTTTTAGTAGGCCACTTTGGAGCTCTGCTTGTTGACAAGCTTGAGGTGTACCTGGTGATGTTTYAAGCTGGGCAGCCAGCATCACTGAGCCGCCTCTTTTCTCTGTTTGCTCCTGCTCCTGCAGGTGTTTCCATAGGCAGAAAGTTCCCACGATCGGATCCCTGCCCAAGGGTTGGTGGCCAAGTATCTATTTCTGTTTGCATCACATTGCACTAACATCTATCTGCCCACATGCAAGTGTGGCCATCACTACTGCAAAGTAGAAACACCTTCTGCATCTGAGAGCTGTATAAGTAGGACCATAGAGCACATCTCAATTTGACTAGCCCTAAGCAGAGACCACTTTTCATCCCCACCAACATTTCTTGTTCCCAGAAGGATGTGAGATAGGATTTAACTGCACCCAAAAGCTTCATGATGAGCAAACAACTAAATCTTAAAGGAACATAGAAATCTGAAAGTCATAATGCAGTAACATTGGGTAATACACCAGTTCCGAGGGCRTACAGTATAGAACAAACACTCACAGCCAAGAACAACACTGTCAGAAGCCAGTCACACCATGTTACAAATCCAGTCCCACCATGTTACAAATCTTTTGCCCCCTTCTGCAATGCTCTACACAGCTCAGCCCACGCCCGCCTTTTTTCCAAGGTGCCCATCTCCACACAGCCCTGGCTTGTGCCCACATCYCTGGTAGCCTCCCTGAAACCAGAGCGCTTTTACCTTGTGTGGTCTCTCTTCACTAAGAATGAGGAAAGGAAAAAAATCGTGGTCTCTCATTTCTCCCCCTGATGAGGCTTGCAATTCCCACTCCTCAGATAAGTTTCCTAACATAGCAGAGCCACCATAAACATGGGCTCTGTGGCCCACAGGACACCAGGGAGGGAAGGAAGGAAGGTGTTGTTCAGAGATAGGCAGACACATACAGCTTCCAAGGAGACCAAGGAGTAGGAAGTACCTTGGACTCCTGYGACCCCTTCAGTGTCACCCCTCCTCCACAGAGTAAAGTTGCAGTGGCCAAAGGATTAGACCAGCTGTGAAATGGGAGTTAACAAAGAAGACACCCGTGCCCAAACCACTGATTGCTCTTCCCAAAGCTTAGCAGCACCAAACATTTGACAGCCTGTGAAAATGAGCAGCAGTCATTTTCACAGTAAGGGGAAGCATGCAAACCAGAAAATGTACATGTACAGCACTGTCCTGATTAGGCTTCTACTGCACTATAAACTTCTAGATTAAGCTGTCACTGCTGGCTCCCTTGGCTGTGTGTATGAGGTGAGCCCACACTCCTCTCCCTCTGCAAGGTCAAGGTGTGGAGATCCCAGGCTCAACAAGAAGGAGCCAAACACAGACACCCGTGTCCTTTGCATGTTGCAGAGCTGGGACCCATTTCTACAGGACTCAGTCCTGCTTCAGTGTCAATGCCTACTCAAGTGTAGAAAAGATATTAAAGTGGTAGAAAACTCTGGGTGAAATCAGGTGTGTATAGTGTCCTCTGCTTGAGCTACAAGACTCTGAACGTGAATGGCTTAAGAAGAGGACCAAGAATCTCTCTCTAGCCTCCACCTAATGTTCACCCTGCTTGCTCAGCAGTTACAGATGTCTCTGGAGCAGGKATCTCTGAGGCATATACCAAAGAAATAAACAACGAAGCAGCCTTCAAAGTGAGCAATCAATGCAGCGACCCGTATGCAAAATGGTCAGTGCTCGAGTAGGAGCAGGCACCATCTGACCCTAAGCCAGTTCCACATCAGTATACTGATACCCATGAGCATTCATGTGTGGTATATGGAAAATCATCTTCATTCAGGGCCAAATCCTTAAGAAGCTCCCTTTTCCCCAATACTAGAATTTTAAAACTAAACGGTAGCTTCAGGACTTAGAATCATAGAATCGGTAACGCTGGAAGGCACCTCTGGAGATCATCTAGTCCAACCTCCCCTGCTCAAGTAGGGTCACCTAGAGCATGTTAGACAGGGTTGCATCCAGGCGGGCTTTGAACATCTTCAGAGAAGGAGACTCCACAACCTCTCCGGGCAACCTGGTCCAGTGCTATCTTGGTCTGTACGTTTTAGAAGGTAGCCATGGGAAAACTAGCACATCTACTCAGGTAAACCAGAGGCCCACTGAGTCAGAGCAGCGTCTTAAAGAAAGAGTGTAAAAAAGACACAAGGAAAGTAGAGAAGCAATTCCTCCCATACCATATCCTCCCAGCTTCCAACAGTTCAGAGATTTTGTACACCAGAAGTTGTGTCCAGATCGTTGTGTTTACTAGCCACTGATGACTCTATCATCCATGAGCTTATCTAAGCATTCTCTTAATTATTTAAATGTTTTCCAGATGCTGTTTCAGGAAAGAGAAAAGGGCTGGTGCAGAATGTGAGATGGATGCAGCAATTTATAGTGCTGCATATCCTTTTCAGGGCACAGAAGGACATGTAACAGTATATTGTGTTTTTAACTTATTTATACCACRGTTTTCCACTCAATAGATATCCACCATAGCTGTAGAAAACAGCCTACTTCTCTACTGAAAAGTCGCTTTCTGGTGAGAGGGACTATTGTTTAGACAACCTTTCAGGTCAAGTGTTAGTTAAAAACATTAATAATTGGCATTTCTAYGCAAGTTCCTACAGCAGTCTCTCAGGGCCTCACAAAGATCAATAGATTAAGCCTGGGTTAAGCTCAGCAAATTCAGAAAGTATTATCTGGCCATACTTTATGGAAGAATCACAGAATAGTTGAGGTTTGAAATATTTGAAAGAGTATAGAGCTTACCCAGAGACATTCAGGAGATCTTGGTGGGACGTGAGATGTACTGTTTTGGAAAGATTCATCATAGAGCTCAGTTATAGGAGCTKCAGCCCTAACCATGCCACTTTTATCTTTCTCAGCAAAAACTAAAAAGCCGGAGCCGAAGCAAATTTAACAGTGTCTTGGAGTATGGACACATTTCTGAGCRTATTTGATTAAAAATATCTATTCTATGAACGTACCATAGGAGCTTGGAAACACTTGCTATAAGCTTAATCGAGAAGATGAAAGAAAATTACTCATTGATATTAGTGAGCCTTGCTATGATGAGTTTATATGGCCAACGTTTTGCAGTCTTTTGGGAGCCATAGCCACAGCAAGTATAGAACAAAAACTTCAAAAAAGAAAGGAGGTTTAGTTGTCTACCAATTTTACCAYGGTCTGATTTAATTTTCTCTATTGAACAGGCACTTAATCTGCAACTGGGCAGTCTTGACCTTGTCCTGACCTCCTGGATGTCCTAATGGAAGTTTTGCAAAAAACGCAGTTCATCATCATTTTATCTTCACACACAACAAATAGAAACAGATGTTTAATAGCACTGGAGTGCTATTTAAAGTAACTCATGCTAATAATGGACACTGGAGAACTACTTTYATGAGGCAGCACTGAACTGAAACCTCTCATTATTCAGTCTAGTATTTACTTGAAAGTATTTGGGGAAATTAAAATCAGATGGCTGAAATAACCAGGTGACCAAGGCAAAGCAGCTTAGTACCTAGAAGCRTTAATTAAACTGTGAAGAAAAACTCAAAAATCCCCTTCTTTGAGCAGAAAAGCTAATGTAGTGAGTTCARGGAGGGCTGACTTATGGCTGGATGCCACAGCAGCTTTCACAGGGTCGCTGAGGTCTGAAGACACCGCTGCAGGTCTGGACTTCAATCTCCCTGCTCAGAGCAGGCCCAGCTAAAGCAGTTTGCTAGAAGCTGTGCCCAGTCATGTTCTGAATATCTCCAAGTGTGGAGACTCCACAACTTTTCTGGACAACCTCTCCTCACAGGAACATCTATTCCATTATGTTTTGATGGAGTCTCCTGTATTTCAGTATTTCAGTTTGTGCC
This sequence comes from Rhea americana, assembly GCF_003343005.1. Classification (NCBI taxonomy): domain Eukaryota; kingdom Metazoa; phylum Chordata; class Aves; order Rheiformes; family Rheidae; genus Rhea; species Rhea americana. The sequence goes on from NW_028186734.1 coordinate 4,583,198, forward strand.
CATTGCCCCCTTTATTTCCTTTTCTTTTCTCTCTCTCCTTTTTTTTTTCTGCTTACGTACTTGCAGAAGCCTTTCTTGTTGCCCCTCATGTCCCTTATCAGATTCAACTCCAGATCTCTGCATATTTGGACAGTGTCTCTATATTCCTCCCAGTCATCTCTTCCTGCTTTCACCTCTTATATGCTTCCTTTTCATGTTTATGTTTAGTCAGGAGCTCCTTGTTCATCCAGGCAAGCCTGTTGCTACATTCCCTTGATTTTCTGTGTGCAGGACRGTCCACTCTTGAACTTGAAGGAGATGATCCTTGAAAATCAACCAGCTCTCTTGCATCTCTCTTCTCTCCAGTGCTATATCCCACAGGATTCTTCCAAGCAGGTCCCTGAGCAGGTCAAAGTCTCCTCTCCTGATGTCCAGGGTTGTGATCCTGCTTTTTGCCTTGCTCCTTCCTCACAGGACCCTGAACTGAGCTTGTAGCCTCACAACTGCCTGCAGACTTCTGTTTCCTCCTGTTTGTTGCCCATGCTGTGTGCATTAGTGTACAGGCCCTTCAGAAAGGCACCCAGTCTCACTGACTTCGCAGAAAGGGTGTGAGGGCTTCCCTCATCATGCTCTCTCATTGGCACTTCCTTGTTTCTGTGCAGAAGCTTGAAGTGGGCCCCATTCAGGTTTAGCCAACCTGGGCCACCACTTCCTCTCTTGATTGTGGGTTTTCTCTGTCCCTGTGGAGGGARAGTTTAAAGCTCTCCTTAACAGGTTGGCCAGCCTGTTGGCAAAGACGCTTTTGCTTTTGCCATCTCGTCATGGAGATCTAGTCTCTTCCTCTGTCCTCAAAGATGGGTCCCAAGGTTCTGTAGTCCAAACAGCTGTTAAAGCAGTTGCACAGTTTTTGACCTCAGGATCCACCACTTCTCCTCACACTTTTCTCCATCAGCAACAATAGAATAGAAGAGACACCAGCCTGGGCTCTCATGCTCTCGGCACTCACCCCCAGAGCCATGTACCTGCRTGATACACGCCAGGTCTTCCCTGGCCATATCATTGGTGCTCAGGTGGAAAGAGCAGCATGATGTAATGGTCTGAGCATCAGCTGAGCCTCAGCAGCCTCTCTACAACGTCCTGCATCTGAGCACTGGCAAGCAACAAACCTCCCTAGATGGCAGGCTGGCAGRCAGGGGCCTCTATTCCTTCATATCACCATCCCCACACAGCTGCAAGAAGAGGTCAAATGTTGAGGAGCAGCTGATGGAGCTGGCCAGAAGATGCTGGAGCCTTCTAGGAGCCACAGCCTCCTTCAAGTCTCCCTGCCATTTGCAGCAGGTGCTCTGATGTCCCCAAAAGTGTCCCCAGAAACCCCCTGATRAGCCCAGAAGAAGTCACAGAAGATCTCAAAGTGGAGCCAAGAAACCACCATGTGAGTTAGCTGCCTTGGCTAGCTGTGCTCCCCACTACCAATTTCCGCAGGATGCTCTAGGAACACCCTATCTCTAAAGGCCTTATTCTCCTGCTAGGTTCCACTGAGACCAGCTGTGGTAAACGGTGCCCATTTGACCTGTTTGTTTCTAATTTGTGTGAACCAGGTGCAGAGTTAGCRTGCAAGAAGGCCCAGGAGAAGCCCAACAGAGGTCTCCTCCTGTTGTGGAGGAAGGCTTCTTCCTCTGTGCAATAAGCAGGTACCATAGTGGAAGTACCAGTGAGCAAAATAACTCTATTCCTGGCGGGCCCATCCTTGAGACATGGCTATTCCTCACACCCAGTGTCGAGGGTCAGGAGCATCCTACCATCCTGTCACAGGCTCGTGGCTTAGAGCCACCTAAAGCTCCAAGTTGGCAATGAGCTTTCTATGCTAGACATTAAAGGAAATACATTGATATTTCCTTTTAGACTCTTGAGATTGTGCCTCTGTTTATTGTGGGGCTGCCTGAGCAATGCTTACTCAYGGCAAGGAAAATCACTAGGAAGTCCCACTCAGGTCCCAGTCTAGGTCTCATCTCCTTCAGGCAGGTTTGCCYGCATGGGAATGAATTATACATCCAGCAGCAACTTGAAGCCAAAGAGAGGGTGCAGGGCAGCAGGATCAGGCCTTGCTATCGTACGTTAGATTGATGGTGTCAGCATTTGCCTGGGAACTACCTGGATGCCCCGGGGTGACCTCACGAGGCAGGACGCGGGTCGGCAGCGGAGGAGAGGGGCCGTTTCCTCCCCACGGAGTACGCTGCCGAGGCGCAGCTCCGAGCACCGCCGCTCCGCGCCGGCTGCGCTGGCGTTAAACGCGCGCRCTCTCTCCGCGAGAGCTCCCCGGGGCAGAGCAAGCCGCTGTGACGCCTCCGAGGAAGATCAAATCCCCCGAGCAGCRCCGCTGCCCGCGCAGCTCTGTGCGTCCCTTTTCCCTGGCTGGATCGGGCCAGGCAGGGGAGGAAGGGCCCTTTTTCGCCCCCGCGGCTCGGCACCTCACGCTGACACGGCTTTAGCTGTCTTTAGGTTTGGATCGAAGAAAATTAGTTTTTGAGATCGCCTTTAAAAKAAAATAATAATAAGATGCTAAAATATTGGTTTGAGGTACAAATATCTAAAGGAGCAAGTACTAACCCTTGTATGGAAGAAAGAAATGAAAGCTGCTGTAAGCAAATACTGTGTAATAGAGCTTTCAGTTCATAATCAGTCTTTTTTAAAGCACGAGTTTATCTGCACGTAATCATAATTTGCTGTGAAAAGCAAATTTTTTAAAAAGGTAGCAATCCTTTACTTTACTTGCTCTAGTGAAATACATTCTGGACGTCAAATTTCTATTTATTTATAGAAAAAAACAAAATGAAAATATTATGTCTGTTTTCACGTGGCAGGCTTAAAAAACAAAAACAGTCACAGGAAAAGCATTTGTAATGGAAAGTTGCTATCCCCTCACTGAAGCTGCTCAGTCTGTGAGAGAAGAAGGAAAGAGAGAGGGGGGAAAGGACTGTATATATGTGTGTATGTACATTTATATATATATATATATGTATAAATATATACATACACACACATATATAGTGTGTATGTTTATGTTATATGTGTATATATATATATAAATATAGAATATAATACAGTACAATACAAGAACCATGGGGGGTTCATAAGCTCAGAGGGAGCGCGAGGGTGGGCACGCAGCCTTTGGGCTGACTCTCCCCCATCGACAGGTTGTGCAGCTGGAAGTTGTTTGCTGGGGAGACCGAATTCACCTTTTTTGGAAGAACTGGGCTCATCTGCTCTACTGCAGCAGGAATAYGTGTCCTTGTTTCTGCTCTGAAAGCTGAGTGCAGTGTGAGCGAGGGCTAAACGCCGTCCTTTATTCACAACCTAACTGCAGGAGCAATTTTTTAATTGATTTCCAGTGACCTCAAGAAATATGTGATTTGTGTTTAGGGATCGCAGATAGGAAAACTGAATGAAAAAGATCTTCCAACAGGGAAATATTTTCCCAGAGTAAGTGGACATTCAGGCAGAGCGAGGGCACTAAGCTGCTGCGCAAACACCACGTCCTGCCTGCCCCAGCCAAGGGCAGCGTGCAGCRAGGCAAAAATCACCCGCAGCAACACCGTCCAGAAAAACAGCCTTGAACCAACCAACCCGGGGTCATTTCAGTCCCGGGCGAAGCTTAACAGCAAAATCAAACAGCGAAATGTCTCAACAGAGCTCAGCGCGCCAAGCAAGCAGAGCTCCGGGGGCTGCGAGGAGCAGGGCAGCGGGCTCGCGGGACGAGGGCCCCCCAGAAGCTCCGGGTCGGGAGCGCGGAGCAGGGCGGGCTGGGTTAAACCTAACGGAGGCGATGCACGCTGCAGAAGCCAAAGGCTTGGGAACCAAAACACAGCAAAGTCCTGCAAAAAAACAGTCTATTTCCATCGCCTTCCAGTTGCTCCTTGGATAGGGCAGGGACCCCTCGGCCACGGTTTTGGGAAGGAAGCTGCCATCTGGAGGAGACTCCTTGAAGCCCCACGTTCTGGACCTAACGGAGGAAATACAGCAGACAGCACAAAYGTAGACGATTAGGGAACACAGCGGAGGGCAGCCCGGGGATTTGCTCCGTTCATCGCCGCCTTCCTTGGCCACTCCGCCACGCTGGCATTAACGGTTTTATTTAGGGTCAGCCCAGGAACAGYGGGCAGATATAATCCTCTGATCACCAGCCAGCTGTTACCCCCTGCCTAAGCAAAAATGATGATCTCAGGTTGAGGTGAATGTTGCCTTGAATCATCATATTTTATTTTTCCCCCCTCTCTGCTGGTTCTCCGWAACAGATTGTTTGCTTATGTTCAGAGGTTGAGGTCCCGATGCAATTCCCCCCCTGCCCCAATCAAGAGTTAATGAAAATTTGACTGTGTGGGACCCTAACAAAACAATAGGAAACCAGACAAAATCTAACCTCTTTGCCCAGGAGGTACTTCATTACCGAGTACACCAAGGGAACCACCCCACACGCAGTTCACTCACGGCTGCTCTGCACACATGGCTGACGGGGTGGCGTTCAGCAAGGAGGGGACACCTCCAAGTCCTTAAAATAGTGTTGTTCTGGGTCTGCAGTGATGTATTAGTGCTCTCAGGTTGTGTGCAGGGAAAATTTCAGCTGCATGGGGGAAGCCCTGGAGAGGGCAGCCCCACTGAACAGCACAGAAAGTACAGAAAGAAGGCAAATACAGAGCCAGGGTGACTGCTTTAACTCAGAAGCATTCATGGGGACGCTTGTTTTCATAGCCTAGCTGGAAATTCACTGGAAAAACAGGTTTCAGCCRAGGCAGCTCCATCAGTCCTGTCCAGGGACAGCCCAGGCAGCGATGACGTACCTCTGGCAGTCTGTCCTGCCAATGCACCTGTGCTCCAGCGCGAGGCAAAGCATTGCCACGTCCAGCATCGGATGTGACTTATTCCTCATGCTGCTCCTGAAAAATGAAAAAGCCTTTAAAGTTGACCACACTGCGTTTGCGGTCACTTGGACGGACTTCAAACAGCCTGCTGAAATCAGCCGCTGTGCACACCGAGCCACATTTCTTTCAGAGAAAAACCCACATGAGGGCAAAGGGATCAACTCAGAGCGCTTCTCAGATCTCAAATCGTGCAAGGCTCGCACGCAACCGTGCACGGCAGGCAGGAAAACCAGCAAAGCCCACGCGGAGGGCACCACCCTGGTGCGTTCACAGTGGAAAGCAGCCCTGTCTCTTTTGCAAGCCATTTAGACCATCTCTGTTCCACGTGTGTACCTCATCCCCTGTAAAGACATTTAWGCTCAGGGCAATGCTGACTTGTCCCTCCGTCATTTGGGAAGCCAACGCACCCCATGCAAAGCAAGACATCCTGGCACGCTGTTTAAAACAGCATTTATCCCAGGAATGGTGCGCAAGGCTGGTATGCTCTGCTCAGCTGCTTCCAGGAGAGTTTTGCTTTCCAGGTTTCACCCACACAGTGCTATTGCGTTTATATTTCATAACATTCACAAGGGAATACTCAAAGTGGAGACGAAAAAGAAAAAAAAAAAAGAAGATCCTCTATGAACGCGATTTGACCCTTTCAGCATTTCTGCCCATGGCCTGTTTGGCACCAGCTGTTACAGCCTACCTCACCCCTTGGTGACCTCTGGCTTTGAATTGGGATAAAACTGCAAAGACTTGGGCAGAATGAAAATGATGGTTCCTGGGAATCACTCTTAATACCTTGTAGTGTATTTCCTTAAATATCCACACACTGGGCCRAAAAGTACGCAGCCTGATGCCCTTTAAAAATATGCACTTGAGAAACAATTGCTTTCTGAATCGAGTTTGAAGTTCTGGGACAAGAAACACTCCTACGTGCATTTGTCATTCTCTCAGATTTTATAGGCCACCATCATCCCATTGCTCTCTGAAGTCCAGATATCCTTCATATTGAGCAATAAAGGCCACATATCCCTCACCTACCTTGTTCTAGTTGGCAAGCAGATCCTGAAGTCTCAAGCTAGCAGTTGGCTATCCAAACAAATTCACATCTTATCAAGCATGCAAAGGATTAACACACCCATGTTTTTACTCCATGTAATTCTCCTGTGGGCTGTAAGGATTGCTCTAAAGACAGAAACTGTGAACGGCTGTTTCCAAGGGTACAGTATGCTCCTTGATACACTATCAGAACAGTAAATATTTCCACTGAAATGCTGATTAGGCATTGTAATTAGTCAATTTTAAAACCCTGTACCTTCCTAAGAACAAAAATATGGGGAGGTGATGACAGGTCAGTGCTATTTAGAAAATATACTGTACTACTGTAGAAAATACAAACTAGGAAGCTTCTTGAGAGCAGAGAGAAGAATTTCAACACTAAGTTGAAGTTCTGCTATTTTTAAGCCTTTTTTATAGCCTGTTGCCCTTCCCTTCTTTTTCTCACAAGCATACTTTCTACATATATATATATGTGTGTGTGTGTGTGTGTGTGTATATATATATATATATATATGTAAATGCCACTCAGGTGAAACTGTGCAGGAAGCTGGGACCTTGTACTCCCTTGCAAACTGTGGTAGTGGCCTGTAACTCCAGTACCATGTAACCCAATGCAGGCAGCAGCTCCCATTAAATATGTTTCAGGTTCTCTAATTGTGCAAAATGACCAGTAAGCCCGCTGCTACAACCCTTTTCGTGGAGGTTTTTTCTGCTTCCCAGAATCTACTGTGTCTACAGCCCCACATCATAGGGACCTTTAGGATCTCTCCAAAGCCACCTCACCATCATCTGCCCTAAGGCTGCCAAGAGCAAGGGCACACACAAGATCCTTATGCCTTCAGCAGATGGGCATCTAGCCCTGACTACTCTCTGCCCCTCRAGTGAGGCACAAGTGGAGATGGAGAGACACCACTCAAAATGTCTGACATTCTTGTTTCATTTATTTCCATTAGAAAAATGATGCTTCTGGACTTATTGTACCAGGAAGGGAGGAAACAAAATTAAAGACCACTGATTATTCCTTGATCGTCTGGCTGACAGAGAGATGCAGTGTTCCCTAGGCAGAACTGCGATGCCCYGAACACAAAGTGTGTAGGATGAGTTAAAAAATGCTGAGCACAGGTGGCACATATTTATTTCATCTGTAATTCTTGGAAATGCATCAAATGATGGCAATCATGTGTTCTTCACATGATGGGACCTCACTGGAGGTCGTCTTTACATTCGTACACTTGCTGTTCAGCACATCTCTCTCCATGTAACTGTGTCCTTAACCCAGCTTATAAGCTTTCCTTGAAATTTGAGCCCCAGCTTCCCATAACCTCCAAAACCTTCACTATCTGCTGGCAAAGTTCTGTCTCCTTCGTATCATTTATGTGCATAACTGGTCACTTTGCTGGCAATTTTAATTTGGAGTTAAAAATAAAGCAGACACATTTGATCAGCCTGGGTTCAGGGTACGAACACTTCAAATATTGATTTAAGGCAGTAACTAGATATCTCATTTTATTCTCCAACCAGTTGGTCAGATTAATTGTTTTTTCCCCAATGATCCCTTCCTGTTTGACACAGTTTTGAAGTCACAGGGTTTTCTTCTGTAAACATTGCTCCTGATGCAAGTAAACAGTGAGGATATAACATGATAGCCATGCAAAATACAACTCCCAGATCTTGTTTTTCAGAGTAGGTATATATTTAAATTGAACATTAACATAAAGCCAAATTCTAATACGCTCCCTCGTAGTAAGTAKTCCCATTAAAGCCTATGGGATTACTCCTGCAGTACAGTACTTTTCAAAAGGGATAAGGATACCGCCTTTGGAAGTAACCAGGGAGGGTGCAAACAAGCTTTTACTATTGAGGATCTACTAGTTAGTCCTGATGATGATTTTAATGTCGTTGACTCCATCTGGTCTCATTGGCAGAGTAGCACAGAACTGTCCTAACTGGTTTTGAAAATGAGTGAATTTAATCAGAAAATTGTAGAATATTTGATATTTGCAGAACACCAGAATATTTAGTTTTGTGCAAAAGCCCAAGATTTTAGCCAGGCTTCACCTGCTCTTGCTGCAGAAGCCTCTTGCTATGAGGAAGCCTGTTCCCATAGGAACACAGTCATGCTGGCATAATGGAGATGGCTAAAACATTTCCAAAACCAGCCAGCAGAGTAATTTTGTTAAATTTTCCTTCTACTGCTTTAGTTGGAGGATCTGGATTATATCCTAATATATCTAGTTAGAATTATGCCCCTGCAGGGGAATATATATAAATATACATACGCACGCGCACACACACGCATGCACGTGCGCGCGCGCGCACACACACACACGCATGCAGTCAAAATCTCATTAAGCCCTTGCAGTGTATATCTAAACGTTTCCTTTTCTCCTGAAGGGCTGGCACAAAGCATAGCTACCTCCAAAGACATTACGGTAAACCAGAACTAAATGATTCATTTCTACACTGAAAGAAGGAATCATCAGTCAAGCTTTCAACCAGAAAGACTTGCAAATGCACCGAATTATGTACAAAATGGCATATTAGGAGAGCTATTCTCTTCTGTTACATTAACATTCCTTTGCCTTATTCAATTTGTTTTCTGGCCCTTAACTAAGTTTTATTTTGCAATAAACTTTAAAATGGATTTGACAGACCTTTTTCAGTATTTATTCCATCACAACTTAATGGATTTCTCCTTTCCTTGKGGCTGCAGGGGGCTTGAATTTTCACCTTTTGATTTGAATGTAGTCTTTCTTCTTTTACTTTCTTCTACACTTCGTTTATTTAAACAACCTCACTGATCTCCGTAAGAACATTATTACACCGAGGTACTATTCAATTTGAGTAAARGCAGCAGAATACTTTGGATCTGTCCCGTCAGGGAACCACTTCCATTTATTTTGTTTCCATTACAGTCTGAAGCAATTCRAATCTTTTTTTGCTAAAACAATCTGAGGAGAAAGGCATACAATCTAAACCATTTTTTTCAACAGCTTTGTTTTTTTATCAGTTTATAAAAATATGTGCATATGGCAAGTTACAGTTGTTTAGGGTAGGGTGGTGGGTTTGTTTTCCCCTCCTGATGGCAGTAGGTGATCTCCAGYCTGGGTGGACTTCACTGCAGAACCAGGACACCCCTGGCCATTCTTCTAAGGATGAATTCAACATCATTTGTGCTGGGGATYGGATTCCCTCCCTTCCTTATCTGAAGGCAAATAGGAAGAATTAGATAYTGCATGCAGCAGCTTTATACAGTTGGACACAGTTGAGGCTCACTAGTATTACAGCGGACTCCTGGGACCGTGCTACATTTTGCAGAGAGCTATCGAAAATCTGTGCAGGGCAGTGGTGGGAATCACTGCGACAAGCCAGCAGGCTGCACATCTTCTTCCTCCTACGAAGGAACCATCTCAGTTCTTCGATTCGTCTCTGCCACTAGTTTCCAACATGCCACTTGCCTACCTCCCTCTGCAGCCTTGATTCATTTCACCTGGCCCCGAACCAGGAGACGGCGTACGACATTGCCCCAGAGCTCCTCGGCGTGTGGGAAGCTCCCATGAGGGACCTCTGCACCTCCGGAGGTCCTTCTCGGGGTGACCAGTCCCTCCAGGACCTGACTCGTGCCTGCGGATCGGGGCCCCGCGCGGCAGCTGTGCCAGGAGGGGAGCTCGGCCCCTGGGAYGCCAGGGTGGGGCGCGTGGGCTGCTCAGGCCACCGGGGGGGACGAGTGGCCTCTGTCCCCCKGSCCCSKYCCCYYCMMCCCCYYKSCMARGSYYMMCSKTWMYTYMWCCTCCTCTTCAGCAGCTCAGTGTCAGTTTTTCTGACCGCCCTGGGAAAGAGGCAGAGCTGACCTTGTCGGGTATTATTATGCTGGAAATGGTAAATATTTACATGAGAGCATAGCTGCAGAGCCTCTGCCCCTGTATGTGGATAACAAAGAGTTGCTACAAATCCCCTSGACACTGCCTTCAGCGGGTGTCACTAGTAAAGGTGGGACAGAAGCGCTGCAAGCTAGCACTGGTCCACGACGTTCGTCCCAAGTACAACAAGGGTTGAYGCTATCGCATCTCATAGGCAGGAGAATATTTTATTTCTTCTTTCTATCTGTCTGATTTCCATCAGTCTATAATGAGTTCTAGCCCCTGACAAGCTCCTGAAATTAAAAGGGCTCTAAAAGTTTTCCTAAAATTTTGGAACGCACTGAGTGCAGTGCTCATAAGATATCACATTACATACAGAGAGAAAAATGCCATTGAGCTGAATGTGAAACCTCAACTCACTCCGCCAAAAGTTTTCCATTTGCCTCTTCATTCCCGTTGGAGTCACACTCCCTGAATTTAATATTTTCAAAAGGAGAAAAAAAAATCCTTTGAACTTTTTTTTTTCTTGGATATTAAGCACTTCCAGTCAAGCTGAGCTCAGATGAGAGTCTCTGAAGTGAAACATTCCACCAGCAAGTCCCTCTGGGAACTTTAGATTCTATTTATTTAATGCTTTTACTCTCATTGAAGACCATGTCGCAGGAGGTGTCAACAGCATTTTCAGTCTAACACAGCTCCTCAGTATGACTGTCCTGTGAACTGGAGGATTTTCCTTCCTTAGGTAGCCAACATACTTAAAGACTTGCTCACATGAATGCTTCAGAAGCCTGCAGTATATTTTAAAATTATCCTGAGATTATTAAAAATTAAATACATACCATGACAATGATGGATGTTTTTCCAGGCTTTTCTCTGAAATCTTAATAGCCAAGTGATTCTATACTTGATTCCAAATTATCTCAAAACAGTAAAGAACAGGATAAATCACAGTTGTCCTTTTATGAAAATCTTAAATGCTCTTTTTAGAGATCTGTCCAGTGGTTCCATTCCATTGCAGCTACGAGTTGCTTTTTTTATTTATGCCACTGCTTGAGGGGATTTCCAACAAGGCAGGGCTTTTGCCCATTCCTCATTTGAGTAAAAACTACTCTCTTTTGAACCTCACACTTACATTAACTTATTAAGATACTATAAAAAGGGATCTGACTTCACAGAGGAAAACTGCAGCAAGGCAAGGCTGAACATCTCACAGGCAGGGGCTGTTTTCTGTACAAATGTCCATAGTTTTTGTTTTCCAAGGGAGAGAGGAGCTATGTGGCCCTGATCCCATTTAATCACTGAAATAAGAGCCAGAAACATCTCATTCCAGTTACAGCTCTGACATGGCCACCTTCCCTGTTTTGCCTACTTGTCCAGCAAGCTCACTGCAGTGTGAGACGCGTTTTTGCAGCATCTAGTGAAAAAGAGCTCCCGTTTTAGTGTGGGTCCTTAAGGGATCCACCAGTAGCTACAACAAACAGACAAACAAACAACTCACATGACCTCCTCAAACCAAACTTACGTCAACTGGGTTTAAAAGTTGAAAAATCAAGAAGGCGAGAAGGAGGAAAGCRGAGAAGGAAGCAGGTGAGGCAGGAGAATCGGGGTTGAATGCACAGCCTTCTCACCCATCCCCTTCTGAATTAAATCAGAATTGAAGATGGTAGCTTTTCCTCACACTCCTCTTCCCATCCCGGCATCTGACCACGGGGTTCCCTCCATTGCTCCACACCCTGGTCCGGACGTGGCCCTGTGAACAGGCTTTCTCCTTGCATTTGGCAGCTGGCCCATGCTGGCCCAGAGCAGGTGGGAACATCCCTTCTGGCACTCCTGTGGGTCTGGGATTGCACGTATTCAGCCTGTTCAAAAAATGCAGCCAGCCAAAGTTTTCTCAAATAAGACATCTGTCATCACTGGTAGTTTTAGCTGCTGGGCAGGAGTAAATCTCTAGCTAGCATATGAAAACTGTGATTCAAAGGCTTAAAACTGGACAGAGGTGGATAGATTTTGGCAGGGAGGGCACCCCTGCCTCTCCCCCCAGCTCCAGCTCCATCACAAAAGCCCTCTTCCTAAATTCTTGCTTCAGTGAGGGGGTGCTAGGGTTTTCAGAGGAAAGGTCACAAGAATTTCTAATGAGAGCAAAGAAGCATGTTTGACTTACTCTTGGAGTTGGCATAACATTTTGACCAAATTTTGCTGAAACCTTTGGGCCTGAAGAGGATCTAGCATGAAAAATGGCAGGGTCTTATGACAAAAAAATGTTAAGTAACCTTAATAACAGGCTGTTGCCACCAGCCCCACCTAAAGGTACTATAAGTTGGACTAACGATATCAGTTCCAGTTTTAGCCACTTGAAAAGACTGCCCTCATTTCTCTAAGAGGCAAACACCGATCAAATTGGCCCTATCACCCATATACATACATATATATGCATATATAGCCTACTGAAGATCTCATGAACCTTTCAAAATGCAGTACCATACACACTCATATACTACAAATGCCATACCTCTGATTTCCAAAATAAGGAGGTTTGGTGCCCTTACCATCCATGGGTCAGTTGATCTGTAGAGCTGCCATCAAACTCTGCTGMGGACAGTGGCTTCTGCTCCTCCTTTCAGTCGCATACAATATCTTGCCCACCTGGCTCCAACCACAATGTTGGGCAATCACAAACCTCTCCCAGTCTCCCATCAGCCTCCCCCTCTCCTCCACACTCATGGAGATGCCATGAGAGTCATTTTGCCTCCCTGCATAACATTAACTTAGTAATAAAGAATCCCACTGACTGCAAGACAGGAAAAAATCACTGCTACAGAAAATGTTGGATCCATCTGTGACCTCCACCCCCACCCTTCTCCCACACAAAAGACTCCCAAGGGCTCCCAGAAAAGAGACTTCTGCTGGGAAGAGGGAAGGTGGGAAGAGATGCTGCCTCCCTGCTATCCTATTCCACACATACGATATTTTACATGTGAGAGAGAGGATGGGAGAGCCTGTGCTATYGACAGGACCTCAGCACCATGAAGCTGATATATGAATTTGTTTAAGGTAACCTGGCTGATGTTTGCACACACCCTAGAACAATGCAAGAACAAGTTTTGCCTAAAGAGGCAAATGTGTATCTACTCATATTCCAGGAATTCTGTTTTCCAAACAAGGTGATAGTTTTTATATTCCAATTATCAAAGAAGGCCCTCAAAAAGRGGGCCAAAAAGAGGCTCCTGAAATGTTCCCAGTAGGAAGCAAGTACTTAGCATTTCTGAGAATTGGGTTGTTTTATATAAAATTTACTACAGACTTAAGGTTWGGGCCTGGCACCAGAATGGGCCTTAATATCCAAATGCAGCATTAGTCTTTTGTAAAGAATGTGTACTGTCTTTATCCAGTTTCCATTCCTAACTAYGGCTACATCATGAAATGTGTTTAAATTCTTTCTAATTTTTTTTCCGACAGACACTTCTTTTAAGTAGAAAGATTATTAAATTCRCATTCCAAGTCTTTCTTTAATGTTACAACCACTTTCCTCTTTTGAAGTGCAATTCTGTTCTGAAAAGTGACTCCGGGAAGGAAAGGAAAAGCRTTACGAGATTGTATATGTGATGTTTCCCCCAAACCTTGCACCTTGTTGGAAGTATGCTCACAGGCTACAGAAAATCTGCCTCACTGTTGGGGTCTGATAGCGATAGTCAAAGGCATCAGTAATAATTATGCCAGTTCTCAACTGCAGGAGTGCAGAAGCGTTATCTCCAGACTACCCTTCTGCAACCTGATTGATCCTACCAGTTAAAAACAATCCTGTCGAAATTACAAAAGAGAATTGYGTTTACTTTTTTCTCCACTAGCTGCAGGTCTAACAAGTGTTGATGACACTAAGAAGCTTGTTTTTGTCACTAATGCGCACAGACACTACGCTGAGCACACGTGAGGACTGGCCTGTTGACTCACGATGGGGTGATTCAGGACTGGTTATTCCTGCAGAATTAACTCCCAGTATATATCAAATCTTGCCTCTAACTCAAGCTCCAGGTAAACTCTTCAATTCACCTGCACGGATGTTTTTAAACATGAGGTGGCAAGCTGCTCGGGAGCACACCTTTAGCTCAAGCCGTTGCAGCCTTTCAGGTTTGCTCCTCAAGTCCTGCTGGCTGCAGACTTGCGCTGTAAGAGCACTGCCCTCTCACTAGTCACCTTAAGACCAAGACATCATAAGGCTACCACGCTTGGTTCACTTCTCTATAAAGACAGGTACACCAAGGCACTGTTTCTACAATCTCATTTATCAGAAGAGACCTAAGCTGATAAATTGCTGAGCTTTCATTTTCATCCAGACTCCCTCCACCTTCCTCAACCTCTTCAAATCCAGCCTCTCCACTCACCTGTGTTAACTGTCCCCCAGATTTCATGCTGTTCCCAAACACCCACAACTGATTAGTCTCTCTCCCAGCTCTCTGTGCACTGGGTAGAAAGGCTGTCATGCTCTACCACTCCTATTACCACTTGTCATCCAACTGCTTACATAAGCCTGTGACCTCTGAAACACAAACATTTGCCTGCAATCGGGTAGAGCTGGTTGGTTGGAAAAGGAACTGGAGGGGAAAATGATTTAAAAAACAGTCACAGAAGCAAATTTCCAGAATACGTCTTTTTGGTTTTCCTTTCAACTTTGCTATTTCCTCTAGTCAACCACCAGCTCCTCATCAAAGAAAAAGTTTCAAACAGCAGTCATTTTGTTTAACATTTCCACATAGCTTCCAACAAACAGGACTACCATAGCTCGTGTAATCATCTATAGTTTTGCTAAGCACAGATCGAAAGGATGTAAGTAACAAGAAGAAAACATTTAACTTAGCAGCCAGCTCTACAATTCTGTACTTACTTAAAGCTTTACAAAGCGATGTTAGGCATCTCAGGTTGCACACATTCATTTCAGTTTGCTACTAAATCCATAAATAAACCTAAAGAACCTGGTAATCCTGTCATGCCAATTCTCTTAGCACCGTGGTGTCCCACTGATTATTAAAAATAGCTTCATTTTAATCTGAAAAGGTCATGCTTTTCTTGCTTTATGTTGCTTTCTCAAATGGATTTATTTTCGTGTGCGGTGGAAGGAAGGTTTTTAACCCCCTTCACAATGGCCTGTGGAAAAGGCAGTTCACAAGGATGTAACTCTCCCAACGGTGCCTTGTGTACGTTAGCACCATGCATGTTCGTTTAAGTCCGCTGAGGTAGTTACGCTGATGGGTGGATGGACCTGCATTCTGCGAAGGCTGCTTTGGGCAAGCAGGGTCCCGCTGAGCTCAGCTCAATCAGCCAGCCTAGCAAAACCCTACAATTTAAACTAACCCCTCTCATTTTGATGCAAGGAGGTTCGACAAACTTAACCACTCATGTGAGCTTTCCCTGTCTCAGAGACAGTATTATAAAATCAGATGTTAAAAAGCGCCTGTGCTGTATATGGACAAGGGGCTAACATTTTCCTCTAGAGCAGCTCTTTCTGAAAAAGATCATCTGCCACAACCTGATGCAAATACCTAACAGAGGTTAAGGCTCTGATATAAGATAATGCTCACAACAGTGTGATACATCCCATCACAAGAGTAATTTTGTGAAAGATATGTACACTTTTGCACTCATAAAAATTACTCCAAATTAGACTAGCCTCTGGAATCCCTACCTTGAGTTTTGGCCCAGATGCTCTTTCTCATGTCTATCTCCCATGAGAGGCTGGACTTGGAAAATATGCTCCAGGACTCAGTTGCCATAGCAAGCTTTTGAGCTCCAGAGAAAAGTACACACTGTGGCTGCTTCCTTTCAGAAACAAAAGAAAAAAATACAGAAAAACAAGAAGAAAAAAATCGCACTGTATACCCTACTCACCTGTAATATGGGAGACCCGAGTATAACCACCTATATACTATGCGGGAGCAGTCCTTGGGCAAGAGGTGAGCATCCAGGAAACACCCAAATCCTCAGGCTACAGAGYTGTGACACTTCTCTGCAGCCCAGGAGACCTGCTCCAAAGAGCCCTGAATTGGCTTTGAAGTGGGACTATCTTGAAAGGAGCACTGAGCACCCCCACAGGAGCTGAGCGCTGCATTTCCCTAACACCGGATGGYTTGCTGCTTCTTGCTGCAGTGACAGGGCCTCACACCAGACATGGGTAGTGCCACCAAGGAAGGTGGCAGGCTCACAATTTCTCAAACTTCTTCTCCAAAACAGAAACCAGCTACCTGCTTATCCATCATCATGACGGTGGCTCAGAGCACTGTCCACAGCTGATCACGGAGCTGTTTGAAGGATGTGTTGCTACCCCTGGAGTATTGAGCACTCTCTTAGCAGGTGAGAGACATTGCCAAATTCAYCTTTCTCTGGTGAGGTGGGTCTAGCACTCAGATCTACCCACTTCCACTCTAAATGACCCATCCCTGATGCATCAGAGATAGGCACATCAGTGCCAGCCCTTAGGAAAGAATCAACTTAACCCTCAAGTGAGCAGGTTGAAAGGAGAATCCTCATCTTAAAACGGCAGTGAGAAGGGTTTGAGATGCAAAAAAGTCCTTTTTCACATCATTTCCCAATCACTTGCCCAGCACCTCCTGCTCGGCCAGCTGGCTGCTCGCTCTGTGTCTTCATTACATAATCAGCTGAGTTACCTGCCTCGGTGCTGGAGATCCCCCCCGCCGCCGCTGGGACTAGGCTCCTTAAAACTAAGTGTTTGTAGCACTCGGTGTCAGCAACGGCCAGACATTCACAAATAATCCACAGATAACCATAGAGCCTGATTCGAAAGTTACTAACCGCTTAAAAGCTCAGTTTTGAGAGGAATGCAAAACCAGCTTCCTCCAACAACAGGATTAGGTTTCCCTCTCTGACCACATAAGCTATTTTGCTTATCAAATTAGTGAATTTTGATAATTCTGTAAAACTGGAGTACTTGATAGGGATGCACAAACATTACAAAATTTGTAACAGTTTGGAAAAGCTGTTAATCATCAGCAATGTATAACTGTGAGATACAAAACTATAAAAATACAGCAGCAAAATAATACAAGTCATTGCAATGCCTTGTGAAGGCAGGCTGCTATCTTTYGACAACCATATGCTGGTGTCCGTATGTATACGTTAGCCAGTCCTTACATAAGYTGTTGATGAAATTATCACCGCGGGGCAAAAGCAGTTGTAGCAAGGTTGAGCTAGTGGCAATGAAGCAAGGGCAGGAAAGTGCCTGGTGCTGCAGTCTGGTGGGATGGGTTGGCTGGGGGCAGCTGCAGGTGCGGAAAAAACCCACGTATCCTGGGGCTTGGAAAACCTACGGAGGGGTGTAAAATAAACGTGCTGTCTCCAGAGGGGCTCGGGTGCGTGTGGGGGGGTGCTTTAGCGGTCTGGGGAACTCGCGAAATGCCACATGCACGGAGCCGCAAGGGCCGGTGCGTGCTAGCTGGGCACGAGCGCAAGAGCCGCCGCACCGCGGGCTGCCTGTCCCCGAGCCGCGGCCGGGGCCGGGCCG
>NW_028186734.1:4601582-4723322 GCF_003343005.1 Rhea americana
AAGGCGCGCCGCCGGGGCGCGGGTCCGCTCCGGGGAGCCCCGAGCCCGGGGCCGCCCGGGCAGACGGGGCCACTGCCGGGCCTTGGCGGAAAGGCGCCTGCCGGGGTGTCAGCGGCTGCGGGCGGCGCGGCGCAGCGCCCGCGGCCGCCGTTCGCGGCGGAGCGCAGGTAGCTGAAAGTTTCGCTCCTGGCAGAAACGCGCACATGCGTCTGCTCCTGCCTTACAACCTTTATTTGTTGTTATTATTATTCTAGTAGTAGTACTTGTGCGGAATACGTGTCACCGTTTTCTCTCTTCTGATGGGGGATTGGTCCATCATTTTGCCTATTCTCTAGGCAGCATGCTGAAAACAAAAAAGCAAAGGAAGTAAACTATTGAGGGAGCCAGATCCACAGCCTATGCACGCAGTGAATGGAAGTCTTTCCATTGATGCCTGTGGATTATGAATCAGACCCGAGGCACCAGGTGTAGCGGACACATGGTGCAAGCAGTGTTTTGCTCGCTCCTTAAGTAAGCGCTTTATCTGCAAGCACTCCTTGTTCCTATGGGTTGTTCCTTGCCGCTGGGTATCCTTTTGCCTTTTAATAAGCTCATCCCCAAAGAATAACCTCGCTTAGCTTAAATAGCTAAGACTTTCATCTAAGAAGGTGCAGTCATGTAAAATGCACAAACGCGGATGCGTTAATTGCTCCATGGATCCAAAGTAATCTTCCTTCACTTTTCCGGCAGTGTATCAAAGGCTGGGGGGCAAGGGGGGAGGAGAAAAGCAGGGAAGAAACTGGAAGAAATGTCTGTGCTTTCCAAGCCCACATCATTTGCCACTCCCACATTCTCCATTCGCCACACTCCCTTCTTGTTTCTCTCTTGGACAAATAGGTAGACTTCGAGTCACATGTTATTGCAAGGGTTTATAAGGGTAATTGAGCGTAGACTGCTGTAGAAGAGTCCCTCCCAAAACTAACCAGCTTGGAGAAACTGGAGATGTTCCAAGAGAAGGTTGTCTTAGCTGTGTGCCCTACCATTTCCTTGCACCTGGGTTGGATCTGTGGTCTTTTGAGCTCCTTTTGTGCTGTGTAAGGGAGCCCTGCCTTCCCTACTGGTGGTTTACCACTAAGCTTCTCCCAGTCCTGTGGCTCCCAAAACTTTTAGCACAGTGACAACCCTCTAATTGCACTGCGGATCACTAGCAGCGCAACCTGAAGCGGATATGCTTGTACACTTAACACAGCGACATGGTTCTGCAAACCGTTGCCGGCGGCCCTGTGAGCTGGGAGTGACCCACAGAGCATGATCTGGGGACTGCAGTTTTGCTCCTCAACTTTTTGATTGCTGATGGTAATGCATTTAGCAGTACCCGCTTAGTGTTCGAGAGGCTGGATACTCCTTAGCCTTCTCCTAACTGACTGAGTTTATTAATCAGTTTAGGAGTCCTGTGTTATCTTTCTGGATTCCCAAGGATCCTCTGTGTTTTTCCTTGCCTGCAGTCTTTGATCCTGTGCTACTGTATCATTCTCTTAGGTCCGTTCTGGAAGGGATGCTGGGTTCTCACCTGTATCTCTTCTTACATGGCGCTTTCCTCTTCCTGTCATTGTTTTCTCTTGCCCCTGTTTGCATCTCTCAGCTTTTCTTTCCACAATCTCCACTTTTCTTTCTTTCTCTTTTTTTAAAGAACTATGTGAAGCTTAAGAGAGAAAGATGATTACCGTTCTTGTTTGCAGCCCAGGAATCCAGCACTGCACAGATTCCACTCTGCTGGCGTGCAAAGAGACTGAATTGATAGTACAGGTCAGGGGAAATCACCTGGCTAAACCTTCCTCAAGTGTTAAGTGAGATAGTCTCTGTTGTAGCATCCGGGTCCTGGCTTGTCCTTTTGAGATTTCAGTTATGCCCTTAGCTTTGCTGACTACTGTGACGCTGCAAATGTGCAGTCTAGCACAGAGTTTGGCTCCTATTCAATAGATTTGTTTCTAATCTGGAAAATGTATATATATATTTTAAACATCAAAAATAGACAGCAGCTGAAGGGTCGGGAGGGACCCAGGGAGGCAGCTGACACATGGAGGTGGTATTCTAGCATTGCACATCGTTTAAATGAAAAGGCATCACACAGACTCCGCTTGCTAGGTTCGCTCTTTCCTGCACAAAAGATAAATCAGAGGCATGCACATTGCTGGCGCGGGCCCAAGAACGGAGAGTTCAAGCAGACCTTCTGCTGCTCTCGTAATGGAGAGGAAGGAGCCAAACGCCCTGCACGTGGCCTGCCCTTACCAGCACAGTGCAGGGAGCAGAGCCCAGCAATCGTAGCGATTGCCTTGAGACAGACATTAGCTCACCTGAAGGAGGACGCAGAGAAGCAGAGAGGAAAATCAGAGATTTTTTATTTTTTTTAATTTAAAAACATTGTACATCTGCTGTCTCTCCTCCTGCCCTTTCACTCTCCTTGCAGCAGGTTTGAAATAGGGTTTGATGTGTCGTTTGAAAGACTAGTCCTCTGTGCTTAGACATGTAAGTTATGTTGTAACATGAAACCATTTTCTATTACAGTATCGCACAGGACAGGCTGCATTATGTTGTTGTTTTTATTTAGTTTTCGGAACCTATTGTGAACATGTAATCAGAGTTTCCTGCCTTTTTTGTTTGTGTTAGCAGTTTGTGTAATTGCATGCTAGTTTATATTTAACAAGGTTATCATTAATGTGGTTTGGGTTTGTGCTGTATGGGTATTCATGAGAAATAAATGGTACAGAAAAGAACATGAAGCTTCTAGCTGTTTGGAGGCTGGTATGTAATTATACATATATGGGGAAAAAAAGCTTGTTCAAAAACTGGCTTGTTGATGCCAAAGGCAACTAGTCTAGAGCTGAAAATGTTCACTTTGGTTGTATGGTGAGGGGGTGGCTAAGGACACTAGACTCTGGGAACTACAACCAAATTCTGCCGTGCTTTTCTTCATGCCAAATTGTAGCTCGCTTTGACAGCTCCATCTAAATTAGCAAGGACCTCTATGGCATATAGTTATAACCAAAAAGATTTAAAATCATTACAGAGTCTGGACATAGGTAGTGATCCCTTGTACTTGATTTTTTTTATTTATGCTTGGATTTTTCCTTTTTTTTTTGACATAGTCTTTTGAGAAGAATATTGCTACTTCTGTGCGCGAAGGTTCCTCTTCTATGTAAAATCTTTTCGAAAGGCCCAGGCTATCTCAAACAAGCACGTGCTTTTTTCTTTTTTTGTTAAAGAAATAAATTGATTGCTGGTAGCTTTGGCAGAATTTGGAGCTTAGACATCACTTCCAATTGCATTTGTCCATGGCAATATGTCAGGTTTAAGGGCAGATGGGAAGGAAGATTCCTTCTCGGAGCAGCTGGTTATGGGAAGGTGGTAGAAAGGAATATACACTGAGTAATTGTTGGGGGGGAGGGGATGTTCCCATTTAAAGGACCTGTTAAGTTATTATGGTTCGTGTGGATTTATAGGAAAATTTATATGTATTGACCTACAGAGCAAATCTCATTTCCTAAGTAAATTTAAAATTAATTTATGATTACTAACATTTGTAAAGATTCAATTTATTTATACCCATTTGAATTCGTTGTGCTATTTGCCTTCCGTCTTATTCAGTTTTGATAATGTGGAGGGGAAGCAGCTTCCTCTTTCAGGTTTCCATTTACTGCTACAGCATTTTGGCGTGCAAGTACTTCATATTGTTACTGAAAATACGATAGCTTTTGGATGTTTTGAATGGCTGATACCATTTGTTGTGCACAAGCAGAACTATGTTTTGGCCTAAGTATTCATCTTCTAGAGATACAGTGAAGAGGGATAATGGAGTTTTAGACTTGCACAGCTTTTGAGTGGTCAGCTCACAAAGTGTGATCCGTTGTTGATGCTGCAGGAAGCCTCCAGGATTTTGCTGCGGAGCTGAATCCAGCAGTTGAGTTTAGTGTGACAGTCCTCAGCCACCTGAGGTAGGCAGAGCATGTAGGCTTAGTGGACAGTCACTGCACACCACAAAAAATTCCTCCAAACTTAACACTTCAGAGACAAAAGAAGAGAGTCTCTCCGAAACAAGTGTGTTACAGGCAGAGTCCTGAAAGAGGAGCAAAACCAAAAAAAAAGAAAAGAAAAAAAACCAAACATGGGGGCACTGTCCACCCTTCAGGGTTATTCCAACATCAGGAGTTTGCTTATGAGCTGCTGGAAACATGTTAGACCTTTTGTGTGTGATTGAGAGTTTGTTATTCACTGGACCTAAAGCCACAGTTTTAGAATTATGTATCCAAGAATAACGTGAAAACAGCAGTTTAATGGTCTGAGAAGTGAATGGAAGTGAATGCACATGCTGAACTAAGTCTTTTCATAGGTGTGTGACCCTGTCTACCACTGATACTGCTGCCTTTAAAGAGGATACTCCGGTGACTTCTGTCATCATTTTGGAAAGCTAAGAGGCCTTCCTGTGCCATCCTGAAGAAGGGATGTTCAAGAGTAGGATTAAGACTCGAATAGCTAGGGTAGGGCAGGTGGATGCACCAGTGTCCTGGGGCCTCTCTTTGGGTCGGTCAGAGCTGAGTTTCAGTGACAAAGTCTTCCTGGATCCCAGAGCCTGCTGTTCCCAGAGGACACAACCGCTGGAGAGAACTTGCTGTTCCTGTATACACAACTCGCATTCAGGAGTCCTGGGAAGGACACAGGACCCTACTCTTTTTAGCATATCCTGTGGCCCTCTCAGAGGCTGGGACCTTAGAGCCGTGCAGCTGCTGACTGACGGTGGGCTTGGGAGAGCTCAGGTCTCTTTCTTCCCTCCACATAAAGCCAGTGTATACCTTGAAGCTTAGTCACTTGCTTAAATTACATCTGCAAAGGGCTTTTTGGCTGACAGGTTGTAGGTAGGAGGAAGATGAAACGAGCTATTCTTTTGGTGATGTTCGGATAGGTTCCTCGAGTGAGACACCTTACCACCATCACTTAAACATCAGCAGCTGTGAAACCTGGATCCTAGCAATTGCCATCCTGAGCGCCTTTGTCCCAATCCCCTACCACATGGGTATCTCTGCATCTCTTACAGCAGCCAGAGATGCCAGTCAAGAGATGGCCTGAGACTGTGTCTGCTTTTTGAGCAGTGCACATGGTGAACACGGCACCTCTATGTCCACGCTGACCGGCATCCATCACCAATGATCTCTGCCTTCCCTTTTTTCTTGTTCAGGGCACAAATTTAAGCATCTCTATTGTTCCGTTAAAGTGGTAGAAACATAGTCATCTTTCAGGTGTTAGTTTAAGTTCACCAATGGTTCAGAAGTTACTGGAGAACAGCGCTAAGACATTGCACAGGCGGATGGACAGCACAGTCCCATCAGCTGGGTTTCCTTAATAAACAAAGCTTATAAAAAGAAACCCTAGAGAAATTTGCTCTGGCAAATTGCAGGGCTTTATTATACTACTTTCCAAGCATCGTTGTCAGATAAAAATGATAATCTGACAAGGGAAAAAAACCCTTAAAACAGCTGCTCGCTGTCAGGTTTGAAGATCTGGGACAGTGTAGTATACACAACTATTACAGAATTAATTAGACACCTATATAGACTGACAGACACTAAGATGGACCCAGCTATGTGGATGTCTCAGAACTTGGCAGGTTTCTAAATCAGACTGCCCTGAAGGCAGATGGAGAAGAAGGCTCTGCCTCTGTGGGTATTCATTAACTTCTGTTAGAAAACTTGACCCAGTAACATGTGAAGAGTTGTATTTGTGTTGGTTCCCTTCACTGTCTACCAATTAAAAGCATTTCAGCTTCAACCCCAATTCCAGAAACTCCACGAGTATATACTGTGCAGGTGCTTGGGCAGCATACGGCATGCTCATTAGATATCAGGAGAATAGTGGAATAAGACATTTCAGCAGGTTTACTTGTGTAGTTGCTGCCTAGTACTTCCATTCCCATTAGTAAATCTTTCTTTTTACCCTCCTCCTGCTAGCAAAGCTCCTGGACAGGCAGTCAACCTGGCCCTTCTTTTTATGAGCTGCACAGCTTATCTGCTGCACAGTACTTCTGCAAGTGTCTTGAAGCCATGAGACTCTTAGCAACCACGTGGCTAGTCAGCCCTCCAGACCATTGCAAAAATATAGTTTGGTGATAGAGATGATATGATATGATATGATAGACTGTAGTTTGCGGATAGCTGTTGGATAGAAAGTATGCTTTAATCGGTGATTGGGGATATAGCTTTAGCTTAAAGCAGTTCAAAACAGCTAAAACATAAATGAGATTCCCAAGTGTTATCTCTAAAAGAAAAAAAAAATCTCGAGTATTTCTGTGGCTATCTTGTTTTGAAAAAACCAGTACTAGTTAGGCTATCTTGGGGCCCTGTCCAGTGGGAAGTTTGATGTGAGGGAAAGATGAGAAGCATGAATAATGATGCAGCAACAAATCCTGATTTATTTTTCTATTTATTTCAGCTCTTAGTAGACTCACAAATTTTAAACTGCATGTACATAAATGCTTGTCTTCAGAATTTAACCTGAAAATATAGAAGCTTAGTTTTTGGTATTACCACTTCTTCTGTACATTGAAACCTCTCCAGATACCAACTGATCCCATGAGAAGCTGGATTCTATTTCAGCAGTGCAAATATCCACCAAACTCACCCCTGGACATACGCTGATGCTTCCAAGGACAGACTTGGCCCTTTCTAACCAACACTGCTGTATACGCAAAACTTGCCGTTGGTTTTGTGGGACTGCCACAAGGCAGCAGGCTTAGCAGTGCAGCAGGTGCAGTCGGACGCAGAGGACTGGCTGTTTTAACAATGCGACTGAAAAAAGAGAAAAACCCCAAGCCCCAAACCGATCAGTTTGCCATAAGAAGGGTCATTCTTAGAAAACCGCAATTACATATATTTGGCATATGGAAGGTGTGTATCTGCCTGCCTGCAGTCTGCAAATAACACAGTGAGAAATTTGAAGGGTGATCTTTGATCTCCTAAGAGGGGCTTAGCAGAAGTTTTATTTGTTGAAATAGCCGGGTAAAGAACTCGGCAAATCAGTTAAGAGAAGAAAAATTCACTGCTATTTAGAGAAAACATGATGTGCCAGTGGAAGGAAGACTTTTAGGAATTGCTCTGGCACATGTCTCAGGGTTTTTCAGCTTTTCAGGCTGCAATATGCAGATTTAGAAGAGTACATATTTAAGGAACTGTGAGGTTCATTTACACTGGCTACTGTGTTATATTTGGAGCAACTGCTTTCCTGTCATGAATGGTAAATGAATTTTCTGTTCTAATGATGTGCTTCAGGACCAACCCTGCTTTGAGCAGTTACATTTCAGAGCTTTTGCCTGAAGAAGATTTTTCTCTTCTGGAGAATTGAAAAGTGAATGAAAAGTTAAACAGGGGCCAGTTACCTTTCTGTAAGAAGTATCTTTTTTAAAAAAAAATGAAAAAAGAAAACAACAAAAAACCGCAACCCCCCCAAAGTCCTTCACCCTACATATGAACATGAAGGACAAGCACATGCTCTTAGCAGCCTTCCACAGTGTTATAGATGAGGCTCACAATTTTGTGAAATTGAGGTTTGTGGGAAAAAATGATTCATTCACCACAATATAAATGTGTTTCCCTCAGCTTGTCTTGGACAGCAAAAGAGGATGCATCCTTTCTGACTCAGGATCTTGCAAAGCCCAAAGTATGCATTTGCGTATATATAAAATTACTCAGTTGAATCAGAGTCAATGTATAAAGCTATGCTTGTAAGTAAACTTTGGTGATACCAGGGATTTTATTGTATTAACATTGGTGGGATAAAAAATAGAAAGCTAGATAGCTTTATTGATAACGAATGTTCAAACAAAAACTGATTGCGTTCTTGGTGTCCGTACAGGTCTGTAGAACTGCAGTTCTTGGTAAATATGAGTAAGTTTTCAGAGCTACATGCTGTCAGGAAAATCGGACGTAGGCACGTCAGATTGTAAAGACATTCTGCTGCCGTGCCAGGCGCTGAGCTCGCGCCTGGTCTGCAGCCCGCTCGGGGCTCTGCGCCCCGCCGCGGGGCCGGGACCTCCCTTGCTTTTCTTCCTTCTCGCTCACGTGGGGCTGGGGGCGATGCGGTTTCTTAATTAAGCACAGTGAAGCACTGAGGTGTTTTTCAGGTAATCTGGAGAGGAATAAAACAGCTTTCGGATGTTAGGGTGCAAAGTGCGGTTTAATTGCTCGGGTAGGGACGTCTCGAGCAGGTGCTGCGGCCCATTACGTAAAAAAGCCATAGAAATCGCAGCCTGCTGTTAATAGTCTTGTAGGAACGTTCTTTAAAATACAAAGGTGCAATTACAGTTTCAGAAGGGTACTTCACACAACCTCTCGTCTTCAATTCTTTGTGTATCTTAGGCGCCTCCTTAATTTTACGAAGCTGTTTTTTTAATTAAAGCAAAGCTGGGTTTGATTTTTAAGTGGCACCGGTTACTGTCTGGTAGAATGCTATCTTGTCACAGAAACCTAGCAGAGAGGAAGCCACAGCTAGGAGCTCGTTGCTGAAAAACACAGGATTAGTTACTAAAGAG
Source organism: Rhea americana (assembly GCF_003343005.1). Taxonomy (NCBI): domain Eukaryota; kingdom Metazoa; phylum Chordata; class Aves; order Rheiformes; family Rheidae; genus Rhea; species Rhea americana. The sequence goes on from NW_028186734.1 coordinate 4,610,137, forward strand.
CACGAAGTGCCGCTGTGAGGTACCTCCGTAACAACCTTTCTCTGAGATCGGCAAAATCCCTATTTTTCTGCGTGTATGACTAGAAGCTGGTCCAGGTGCTGCGGAGCTGCTGAGCAGCCTCATGAATAGCAAGTGTCTGTGCACATGTGTTTTAAGGAATGTCTTTCATTGTCGAAGGTTTTTTGCTTCTCTCTGTTTTAAAGAGATTATTATAAATATTGGCTTCTCGTTTACTCAGTAGTTTCCTTACTAGTTTCCTTACTAGTTTGAGTAAATGCATTTGAAAGAGAAAAATATAAGTTTTGTAGAAATTTGGCTGCACTCTTAACTAGGTGCTTTGACGGCTAGTACAGCAGTAGTTTTTGCTGCTAGCATTGTGCTTTGCGTAAGGGTTGAATGTGTGATGGAAATGTGTATTTTCTCCCAGTGGATCTGTGAGCTTTGCACAGGCTTTTTTTTTCTTGCAAGGAGGTAGCCTTGCAGCAAGAGTGGTGAACTGTTGCGGTGCGGTTCTGATGCTGTGCTTGGGGCTGTACAAAATGCTGTCGCTCCTCCATACCGTTTACAGACTCAGCCCCAACCCCACGAGCTGCCTTGTGCAGCGGGACCTCACGAAGATGGGGATTATAATTGGAATTTGCTGCTTGGGGAGGAGGAACGGAAGAGAACGGGGCTGGAGTGAACGGGAGCTCGTCAGCCGCTGCGCGCTCGCCAAGGTCAAGAAGCCTGAAAATGAGCAGGCTCTGAATGACAGCATTGCTCAGGTACAAGTGAGAACAGACTTAGGCCTGTCTTTTCTATTTTAAGTTGCCGAGATAATATTTCAGACCTCTCAAGCAGTCACGTATCTTGAATATCTGAGTGGATAAATGAGCGTGGTGTCATCGCGTGAGGATGGCATGGTCCTTCACACAGCGGCCAGCCATCTGGTAGTTGGTGCTGTCCGCTGCTTTGTGCAATCCCCAGGAACATTTCAGCATGGTCTTGTTTTGATTCTCATTTCATTTACATGTGTTAGAAGAAGTGCAGCTTCTGAGAAGCTCTTGAACCACTTTTCCAACGTGTTAGGTTGTGGGTAATGAAGACTTGACTTCACTTCTGCAGTGTTTCTTTTTTCTGAGTTAGCCTTCTGTCTCGGGTTATTCAGGCTAAAGAGAGCAGAGCATTAGAGCAATTTAAGCTAGGATTTTTGAAGGAGCCTGTGAACCATGAATTTGAGGAACGCTCTTGAGTGCCTTTGAAAATCTCACTTTGAAAAAACAGCAGGTGCTTTTCTGTTAAGGTTTTTCACAGATTTCCTTATTTGCTTTTGCTTATTATAATGTTGCTTATTATAATGTTGCAGGTTCTCCAGACCTGCTCCTGTTTATATACTGCTCCTCCTTGTCATTTTGTGGGGGAGTTGTGGGTGTTGTTGAGTACTGTAACTGAGATCCTGTTTTTACTGAAGGTAACAGTGCTTCTGGTTAAATCAGTGGGTACGAGAGCGTGGTTTATGCTGTCACATCAATAGAAATGGACAGGAATGCTGTTTATAAAACTTGACATGTGACTTTTGAGGCCACCAAATTACCAGTCTTTTATGTCTTAGACTGTGGAGGTATGTGAGCCCTAAGAAGCAGGAAACAGAGGTGCAGATTGTGCTTCTCTAAACGAATGCAGCCGTAACGCTCCCTTGTTTGCTTTTCAAGTTGTTATTTCCACACATTCCAAATGAGAGCAAAATCGAAATGAAAACACATCGGAAAGACCAGCTCAGCTCTTCGTGTGATGGGCTGGTGTCACGCTGTGAGGTGACAGCGTCAGTCCCACTGGGCTATGCTCTTTCTTGCGTTGCGCAAGCTGTTCAAATATACAACGTACTGAAGCTAACCTTAATGAGAACCATCAGAACTATGAATTATTTAAGCCTGGAGCCTTTGCCAGAAGCCCAGGCCTTCTGAATCGAGAAAGGCCGTGTCTGCCTTAACATGCAACTTGGCCCAACAGGAGCAGATCTGCAGAGCAGAAAACTGCAGCCCAGATGTCCATGCTGTGCACAGTGTGGCCAGCTCTAGTCTGAACCCGTGGTCTGAACACCCAGTAGTGACAGGGCACTAGAGTTGTGCTCTTGCAGTATGTCATCTGCCTTAGTGCCATCTGAAAGAAATCCCTTGTTTGTGCACCCAGACTGCTCCACGATGCAAAAAAAAAAAAAAAAAAGTGCATAGTGTCTTGGCAAGACTTGCTTCGAAAGTATACTTTTGATCCAAGCTCATGCGCTGGCACAGATGATAATCTGTTTGGGTTAATTTACTTTTTGTCTTTTGATTACAGTTATTTGCATTAACAGAGGTCATTCATGTCCATTTGTTGGAAAAAGTAAAGCCAAAAAGTGAAATTCCAGAATTCTGTATCGCGTGTTGATGAAGGATGTAAGTTTGATCAATACACAGATCTGTTACCGCAGTGAACACAGCTCTGCTCTTGTTCCTTACCCTTTTTGAAAGAGAACATATAATACGTGAGGAAGTAGTGGTTTCAGATCTTGAGGTCTGGAGAGGAAGATTTTTTTAAAAAAAAACTTTTACACAAAGTATAGCTAATTACGCTTGCAGTGGAAGCGATCAAGCAAAATGTTGTCTCTAACCTGTCTGTAGGTAAATACAGCATTAATCTTCATGCTTAGTCACAGACCAGATCTGCAATGGGGCAACATACCAGTTTTTTGTATATAGATTGACAATTGTGCTGTCACCTTTCTGCCCGCTGCCGTTCTTAGAGTGCAAGTTGGTTTCTCCCCTTTCCCCCAGCCAGTTGCCAGCAGAATTTGGGAAGTACGTATATATGTATCTGCTAGCACTGATCCAGCTGCAAAGCCAGTCCCCTCTGCCCTGCAGGTTAGACATGCTAATTCTTGTTCAGGTCTGAGGATGTGAAGGAAGACAAAAGCGAAAGAAAGCAAAAATGCAAATACTTGCATTGTGTTTTTTACTGCCGTGTGGAGCCTGAGCCCTCACGTAAGAGCACTTAGTTTAAACTTCCTTCTTTGCAAAGATTTGCAATGAGAAAATAAAATGTCATGTACGGATAGATGGATGATTGGACATACAGTGAAGGAAATGTATTTCTGGTTTCTTAGCTGGACTGATTCTTCATGAGATGCTGCTGTTTCTAAAGGAAAGATAAAGTCATGTAACCCTCCTGTTTTCCAAACAGCAGTTAGCAGATGACGCCCAAGAGAGGAAATCCTCCAATTTCTCGTTACAGCTCTGTCAAAGGTAGTTGAGATGCTGATCTGTTGGAGCTTGCATCTCCCATTTCACTCGTTGAATTTGTGCCAACGGTTTGGYCGTGCCAGGCTCAAGGAGCTGGATTACCCGTGCTGGAAGTGCAGCCAGTTGCGGTGTGAGCCCATCCGCAGGTGGACAGCAGGTACTGCAGAACCTGAGGATCAGCCCCAAATTCCTGCTCCTCTTCCCTTCCCCTCAAAGCCTCTCTTCATCCTCTTAATAAATTCTTGCTCTCAAAAGTCAAGCTTCACTGCAGGCACGTGGGTTACTTCACCTTCCTTTTATTCTTGACATTGTCTGTTACTGGAGCCTGAAAGGCTCTGCAGAGTCCTTTGGAGCATAGTGGAATGACTGGAGCTGTTACTACAAAAGCTTTGAATACATTTTATTTCCAACAGTGCTGGGTACTCACACTATATTTGGCCATATTTGCACAAGCAAGGGGGATTTATTCTTTATCGGTAGCTGTAGGTGTTCAGTATTAGGCACAGTTGATAAGTTTTCCAGTTGCTAAAACACTATTTTTTCCCCCTCTCTAGAACTATAGTGGTTTTGCTCCCAAGTTTGGTTTTCAAAAAAATTTTTTTTTTCTTAAAAGCATGATATGCTTGTTGTGAATAGGTACAAAATGGCTTCAGATAGAAGACGCTTGATGGAAAAAACAAGGGAAGGAATTTAGAAGGGGAAACACTGATGCAGTTTTAGGGCCTCTTTCTCCACAACATACCCTTTTTATGACTAGTATAATAATTGTAATACGCAGACAAGTCCGGCAGGTTGCTAAACGAAGGTCATCGTTGTGTGCTCTAGAACTACTGTTGGAATACTATTTTCAATGTATTACTTAGCTATCCAGATGCTACTTTATACATAATTTGAAAGCTTTACGTTGCCAGATAGGTGTGCTAGAAAAGCATGTGCTTCCTGGGTTCCTCCTTGGAGACAGAGGAAAGAGATCCAGATAATAAAACTATCCTTTTGGAAGGAATATTGTTTGTTTAATTGCCTGTCTGATATCCTCCTTGGAAGATTAAGCATTTGCAGTAGCGGTTTTATGGTCTGTAGCCTTTCTGTTGCTGTAATATCTGGTTGGTACAAGCACAGGTAGAAGAACTTCAGCTTGTGTTTGACTTGCTGATACAGTATTGTAAATGGGAAATTGTTGTGTGTACATAATCCCATCAGGCAATATTGCTGCTCAAATTTCTTTTCTTTTTGCATCCCAACAAAGCTCCTAGGTCTGTGGCGAAGCGTTTGGTGACACATTTTTGAATGGGCCTTTTGCCCTGCTTCCAGTTCTTTAATGCAAGGAGCTTTACCAGGAAACAAGAATCTCTTTCTTCCCTCTCTGTGTTTATTCAGCTTGGGGCTGTGATGCTGGGTACACGGGCAGGCAGAGAAGTCAGATGATCTGAGCTGTGTGATATTATAAAGTTAGCTGTTTCACGTGAAAATAGTTTCAAGTCTTCATCAGAATTGTTACTTCCTCATTTAATATCTATGACATTGAAACACTTAAAAAAAAAAAAATTTGTGTGTGTGTTTTCTCCCATCTACCTCCCCAACCCTGTTCTAAAGCAATATCCTCTCTAGGGTTATTTATTTTATATTTAGTGTTATATTTGGTCACATTTTATGGAAAGAGATTATTAGTTTGAAACAAAATATGTATTACTAAATAGGCAGTTCTCAGAGAAAAATGGCTTTATAAAAAACAGAGTGTGCTCCTGCACACACTTGCAGATGTGCTCAATTTTACTCGAACGGGTAGCTTGCTGTCTTGAGCTTTATTTCCTAACACAGTCAAAATTAGCGCTTTCGTAGTTACATTTGAGCAATAGCCCTGGTAGCTGAGGCTTAAGCAGAAGTACTTCATTAGTCATGCAGGTGGTACATTTGCCGAGAATATTTAAGTGAATAAGTTTTTGCAGGATCAGATCAAGTTATTGGTATTAATATACTGCTTGTATATTTTAAATCTCAGAGACAGTGACTCCTAATGGTTATCTTTGAGAGGTTTCTGTAAATAAATGTGATGTATTACAACTTAGACAAATATTGGACACTAAATCATTGAAGTCTGTGAGAAAAGTTGGTTTATGACCAAAGTGGTATGAGAATTAGACTCTTTCAAGGCATTTTACACTATATTCTCCTTTAAATGCTTAATATGTTAAGGATCCATGATGAGCTGCTGTCAAAATTTTTTACAGATGGTTTTCCATTCTAGTTTTTTGTTCTCCAGCCAATGTTGCTTATAGAGCAAAGACCTTTATGCCTCAAGGTGCCTCGGGTGATTCGGGGCAATTTAGGGGGTTATGGGTCCCCAAGCAGAGGCTGGAAAGGTGCCCACTGTTGCAACAGTTTCTTTCACAACCCAAAGTATCGCCTTAGAGTGAAATAGCTGCTGGTTCAAGGTTGCGCAGAGGTCAGGGACTCAGGTCTCTTAGAGTTAGGTTTAAACTTCTGGAAGCATCCAACTTTTGGAAAAGCCATCTCCACTGCATCTGTTCTGAGGGACTCAAGGGGTTTTTTTCTTTTTTTTTCCCTGTTTTTTTCTGCATATGCAAGTGCCTTCAGCAAAGTTCACTAATCATTTTGGAAATGCAGCATAGGCAGGCACATCGTGTTCCTGCCTTGGGAGAATGGCAGAGGCAACTAAAAGATGCTATAAGCAGTGGTCTAGTGTTTTTTAAGACTTCACTGCATTTTTTTCGTGACATTTGGAAGGCACTAGCCACATTTCTGAATCGCACAGTCTGATTAAGGATTTTTGTTGTAGAGGAACTAGTTCCAATATTGCCAACTTCAAAGGCTTGCAGTATGCTTTTAGAGTTCAGGACTATTGGGATTAGGTGGAGATTCTCAGTCTAATCTTCTTGTGTACAGCTTTTGGACAAAGTTTCTAACTTTCAAGATCAAGAAAAAAAAGATTTAGAAAGATGCAGCCTACATACCAGAAGGCAAAAAACAAGCCTCTTCAAAGATTCACACATGTTCATACATTTTTGATGCATTTTATCTTTGTGTGTGTTATTTAAACAAATAACACAAAGCCAAAGGTCTCTTGTGCCTGCTGGTTTCTGAAGATTGACGGTGAATACTAAGGGAAGAAGGGGTGTCTGCATGCGCGTTTAGAGTCCGTGCATATAGGTGTTTTTTGCAGAGGGTTTCCAGGAGAGAGGGCTTTCCTCAAACCACCTCCTGTCACCGTGCAAATCGGTGGGAGTGGGGACAGCTCTCCCCATGACTCTGCTGCTCTGGCTTTGGATGACCTACAATTTTTGACAATACAACAATTATTGGCAATAGTAAAAATACATTAAACAAGAAGCAGGACTGCAAAACGGTCACAGCAGATGACGCTGGGATGGGGCACAGAGCTGCCCCTTGGGTTTTTTTTTTCTTTTGTATTTRTGATTCTTATTTTTAAGAATTTCTCTCCAACTCTTGTTGCACTCTGTGAACTGAAAAAAGGTCGTGTCGCCTCCCCTGCTCTTACTGGCACCTTTCCCTTGAAATTAGGCTGTGTTACTGTAAAGTAAATATTTCAGTCAGACCTCAGCTCTTCTGGCCTGGCGGAGCTGCAGAGGGTTATTGGCCCTAATGGCTTGGGAGGTGTGTAATATTGAGTTTCATCTCTTTTTTCTTTAACAAAACATGTATGGTTTGTCAAATTATTTGCCCATGCAGCCGGCGCTCAAAATGAGCACATTTCAGAGATCGAAATAAATATTGTTGAAATTAAAAGGCTTGGTTCTGCCAAAAGCTTAATGAGCGTTTAGCTCTTCTCTGAAGTAGTTCACTGCGCTTCGGATGAGAGTTAAAAATACAAAACGCTTAGCTGAATGATTTCTTGGTGGAGGACCCTACAGTCCAGATGAAAACTCCTTCTCCGGTTCTCTAGTTCCATCGCAAATACGAGGGGGGCAGGATGTGATATTTATAATATTGAAGTAGGATAGTTTTTTTTTTTTTGGTCTCTTTTTTTTCCAGTAAGGAAAGGAAAGAAAAGCAGGTCTTGCTTCTGCTATCTGTCCTGGGGCAAAAGCAAACTTTTCAGTCAAAATAAATGCTTGAGAAGGGACAGCAACAGTTTCCTTCTTCCTCCCGTTTTCCTCCCAGTTTTCCCTTCCCCTGTTATTACTGCATGCTCAAAATGCTGGAGAGATCTGTGCTCAGGATGGTTTTGATGGTGGGTTGGGAGAGTTTTTGGGGTTTAGGTTTTGGGGATTTTTTTGACTTTGGGAGGATATTAAGTAGCTACCGAGTATGGACAACTTCAGGTGCAGGGGTCAGTGCGATGCGAATCAGGAGCCCAGCTGGGGCGTACGAGTTTTCGCTGTGGCAGCATTAAGCACTGTCAGCAGGACCACCCGAAAGAGCTGGTGTTAACCTYTGCACTGCCCAGGGAAACCTGCGACTTTGTGCACGGTAAAAAGGGTGTCTCGACTGTTGCCGTTTGAGAAGCGGGTAGACAACCTGCTGTTGCCTGTTTCAGGGAATCGGTGCTCCGGGTTGCTCAGAAAACTGCAGCCCTTTAGCGAGAAAACAGGAATTTTTGGTGGGTTTGAAGTGACTAGCACACTGTTTGCCTGCAAATTAAAGCGAGCAGGTTAATACAAACAAGCGCCGGGTTGGTCTGCTCGCTCCGCTTTCAAACGCCTGCGGAAAATAACCGCGAGAGCCGAATTCCTCTGGACCCCTCACAGGTGAAATAGGATGGTTCGGGAAACGCGCTGCAACAGGTTAAATGCCAAGGAGCTGCACGCTCAGCGGCGCCCCGCGGGCAGAGGACCTGGAGGAGAGAGACCTCTCCGCCGCCAAGTGCTTCCAACCACGGTGCAAAATACCTTGAAATTCATTTTTCTCCCGTCCCCCTGTAGCTCAGGTGATGGGAGTGACAGGATACCGCCTGCTCCCCGCAGAGCCCGTCCTCCAGCGGTTGCAGTCCACAACTGGCAGCTAAAAGAGCTTCAAGATAATAAAACTGGGGGGTAGCAGAGGATGGAGAACAGTACGGCCACGCTCCATGTGTTATCTCAAATGCCTAGCATAACTTCTTCGATGGAAGAGATTTCTTCTCCACCATCTTTAGTTAGATACAAGTCTAAAAGCAAAAATTGGATAAAGTGAATATTAATGAAATCTGTTATTAATTATAGCTAGAGCATTCCCTGGGAGAATGAGGTTACGTTTTCAGTGGATTTAAATATAACTTTGCATGTGCAATCCTGTTAAACATTGTTGCAGTATGTCACTAAGAAAGCTCATTATATTTCCTATATAAAGATTATGACTTTAGAGGAGATTAAAGTTTTAGTGGCAGTTGCCATCTCTCTTCCCATCATAACAGCAAACTGTTAAATATGGAGAAGAAGAGGAAGCTTTGTGTAAGCCAGGTTTTCCGTTGGCCTGGAAATGCAACCATTAAGTCTGTTAAACCAAACCAGAGGAAACTCTGTGAGCATTTCTTCAGAAAACAAAATTATTCAGAAGGGTAGCATGTTCCAACAGTACGAACCTTTTCTTCCTGAGGATGAGTATTTTTAAATCTTATGTATATAGGTGAATATATAGTGTAAGAAATAAATTAGCTTTAAAGGGAAGTGTTGACTTCAAGCAAATCAAAAAGCTTTGTTGCCCACAAAACTGAGATTAGTTGATGTTGCTGAAAATATTGATGAAAATGAAAACAGATTTCTCTCTCTCTCTCTCTCTCTCTCTCTCTCTCTCTCTCTCTCTTTCCAATTTAGTCAAAACCTTGTACTCAGTGATTGGCTACTTGCTGTGGCTGCTTGGCATTTTCAGCGTAAAGGTTTTGCCTTTACAGCTCTGTTGTGCTTTTTCTTTCGACTGTAATGAACCTTAGCACGTCCCTTTGGTCTGCTCAATGCCGTTCTGTGAACCACTGTACTCCAGAACGCTGTTCCGTTCGCAGAAGCTGCGGCTGGCGTAGGTAAAAGCAAGTTGGCCTTTGCTCACCGCGGCTGTGTGCCGGGGCACGGCCGCGGGGTTACTGCTCAGGCACCGCTCTGCGATGCTCTGTGTTCGCCCCAAGCAGCACTTGCCTCACCAAGTCATCTGCTGACCTCAGTAAGAGTGATGTCTGCAGATTGATAGCTCTAATTGGACGCAAGACACCTGGTGTATCAGTGATTAAAAATAAGATATTAGTTAGTGTACAGCTGGTTCGAAACCACTGTATAATGATGGTGCATTGGCATCAGATTAGGTCACGAAGCAGCTTACTGCAGCTTGGAAAGTCAGAATCAAAAATAGTCCTCTGATTAAAACTTCAACTTCTGAAAGCTCTTCAGAGAAGAAAGATGTGCAAATGGAGATGTATGGGAGAAATTAAGCAGTCTGGATATGCACAGTTCTTGAATTTAAAGAGAATAATTGATTCAACCACTGTGCGAGCACATTTCTCACAGCTACTCTGTCTTAACAAAATTAAATGAAACATCAGAATGATCTGGGAATAAATTGTCTTGAATATAATCCATAATTGGTCAATATTTAGTAGTTTCTATGAGCATGTGGTCATTCTAGATATACAAATGGCAATCTATGGTAGCAATTGTCCTGGCTGGGATTTATGATTTTTTCCCACATTTTAAAAATATTTCATGCACTTTATCACCCATTTATCAACAGCAAAATAATGTCCCTTTGAAACATTTTTTTTGTGATATCATCAGGAATTGGTTTCCTTCCCAGCCCTTTATTTAGGGCAGCAGCAAGATCCCATCAACCATGGGCTGTCTGTCCTGGCAGATAGCTTTTAAATACTAGAAAAAAAAATGAATGTTTGATTTATGAAAAAAAATATATCAGATTCTCATTTTGATACCATTACATTGTCCTCCTTCATTTTCATGAAGTAAAAAAGCATCAGCTGCATTGGAGTTGTGTTTTTGCCTACCTACATGCTCAATCTGGCCAGTATTGTGCAAAAGCCTATGTGGTATCTGTATCCATTGAACTTGTAGGAATCCAGCCTGAACCTGTGACTTTCTAGATCCGCACTGAGTGGCGGAGTTTAAGGTGAAACTCGTAGGTGCAGCTGAGAGAGACACCGGGACCGGGTGGAACTACAGGAGCGCCGGCCGGGAAGCGGGAACACCAAGTCTGCTGCTGTGATGTGGGGATTGTTTTAGGCTGATCTAGTTGAGGACTGCAGCTGAACGGGCAGGTCTTTTCCTCCCTCGCAGAATTCAATCCGTTTGATCAGTATTTGGTTTTTTTCACTTTTCTGCTTGTTAGCAGGATTGATTCCCTGGCTTGGCTGGCTGCACGAGCCCTTCTGCTTTCCTGATGAACAAAGTGCATACATGGTTAAGGCAGGGTGGCCCCTTTTGGTCACAGCATATGTTTATTAGCACAAACGTAGACTGGGTTAAACAAGTTGTGAAGCTGTAGTTTGCAGGAGGTCTGTGCAGGGCCTGACCTCCCCTTCATTTAATCTTATTTTGGTGTCAGGATGTTCTGTGGGTCTCTGTTTCTGATGGGAAGTTTAACATACAGAGTTGTCAATGAAGATAGTTTCCCTGCATATCAAGTCCAGCTGTGCGCTATTCTGCACATAAAGTACCAAGTTGAGATAATCTCAGCAGTGTTTGCTTTTTAAAACCTCACGTTCATCTTGGACAAAATTCAGCACTGTGTTGGTTGGCATCAGTTTAACTGATGTCTGCCTGCAGCTGGCCCAAGCTTATTTTTCTGTCTTAAAAGTGATGTTGCATTACCCTAGGTGATCCCTAGTTTCTATGACATGGACATGATTTTTGATACTTACATGGTCAAGGTGACAGTGAGTCCCTGTGGTGCAGCACCATTAGCCTGGGCTTGTGCAAGGGATTTGCACGAGCCTGGGTAGGAGCGAGCAGGAGAGAACTACAGAGCACGTAAAACTGATTCATGAGCCAAACAAACTGCATAAATATGACAGACTCCAATATCTAAGAGTAGTAGTAGCCTTATGTCTGTTCAGAAAATTGCCGTTGGTTTGACTGGAAATGGTCCTGGCAATTAATACAGTCCTGGCTGGGGGGACGGTGAAGTCCCCTTGCCCGTGTGCGCGCGCTCTCCAGCGGAAAGGCTGACCTAGAGCGCTTCCTGATCAGCGTGAGAAATAGAATTGCGAATGATAATTATGTTTACAGCAGGACAGATGTACTAATAACATATCCCCTAACGACTTCAAATGAGCTCGAGAAGAGCCGAGTCTCTGTTGCAGATGCTGGCAGCGGTGGCGTTAATTGTGTAAGTTACATCTGCTAATTGTCTGAACGAGGCAGGCAGCTATTAGCGGCTTGTGCTCTGGAGCCCTGCAACGGCAGGCTGCGCAAAATTTGTCAGCCTGAATAATACAGTTGTAGATTAGCGATGCATCCTCATGGACGTGCCCTAGCGGATGGGGAAGGGAAGAAGTGTTGCAGTTAATTTCTAATGCTGTTTCATCTATTCTATCAAAATACTCGCTTATGTGCCTTCTGGAAGAGAACTTATTTTTGTTATCGACAAATTATTTGATGTAAGACAAGACCTGCAGTAAAAAAGCAGGCTCTCTTTGTGGTTATTGAGGATTGAAAGGAAGAATGACTAATTAGCTGTCTTGTTCCACTTATCTCTTCCACACTGGTGATGTGAATGAAAACTTTACCTGTGTTCTTAAATATTTTAAAAATCTCACTATTCTGCAAGTCAAAAGTGTTACAGAGTATGCATGAGTGTTCAAGTGCATCTGTGCATACATACACACACACACATATAGTATATGTGTAAGATATATAATGTAAACATGACCTAAAAATTGTTAGAAGAGGAAAGTATCAAGCCTGATTTGAAACAGCGGTAAAATGAAGTGCAGATCACTGTTCATACTAGATGTTGTTCCAGGATTACAGTTAAATAAAGATCTTGTAGGTAGCTAAGCAAATTTAAATCCCTGCTGGTCCAAATTGAATTATTTCTTGTGACATCCTAATTCATTTGCATTCCCAGAGCGTATTTCATTTCATCTGTGGTATGCTGAGCTGCAGATAGTATCCCGGAGGAATACACTTCTAGCAGTCCTTACTCACATCCTTTCTCTGCCTGATTAATCTGTAAATCCTTTCAAATTTCTCTCCCATGCTATTAAGCAAAGCATCCCCGCCTAAAGCGTGCGAGCAGAACCCTGCAGTGTGCTCCCTTAGCAAGCAAAGGGCTCGCTGCATGCTTCACGAGGCAACGCTTTGAGGGATTTTATGGGGAAAGAGAGTAGACTTTCTGAAGAATGCAGAAGGTTTTATCTGGGCAGCCAACAGGAGCTGCTGGCCTGAAGGAGGTGGCTGGAGATGCTCTGACAAACTTGCCCTTGGTTCCTTGGAAGCTTTGGTCAGCTTCAGTCCTTGCTAGTGAGCTGCAAGTTCGTTGCAATTCATTGCAGAGCTGCAAAGTTGCCGCCGAGTCAGAAGGCGAAGCACCTTTTTTTCTGTTATCAAGAAAAAAAACTCCAAATGGTTGAGAAGCGGCAGTAACGCCACCTCTGAAGGAAATCTTGGCCCCCAGTTTCTAAAGGATGCTGCTGACAGTAGAGGGATTTTGAGAAAGGAAAGGAGGAGGAAGGACAAACAGGCAGAAAATCTTTGTTACCTTGCGTCCGAATAGGTTTTATGCTCAACCTTCATCATGTGAGGGAAATGGTTATGGCATCGATTTGTTCCAGGCAAAGCATTAGATATCAAATATGTCCATTTCTGCATTGGCTTAGACGTTTTTCCTCCTAAGACCGACTAAAAAGCATGTATGTATAAGCAAATGAAATGCCTACAAGGAAAAGTACAAAAGAATAGGTTCTCGGCTGAAGAAGGGCTAGATGATTTTTTCCTTCACTTGCTTTATGGAAATGTGATGATGGTAGAGGACCTTTAACAAATTCCTGTTCCGAAGCTCGATTGCTCTAGCTAAATGCACTGAGCACGGCAACCCCGGTGGCCACACTGGTAGGAGCGCACAGAAGCAGAATCGCTGCATCACCGCGTGTGCTTAGATTGCCCTGCCGGGTTTCTTCATGTCACCTGGCTCTGAGTCGCTCCTGCACTTTCCCAAACGTTGAAGACCAGCACCTCCTGCAGCTGGCTTCAGTTCTGCTTGGGGAATTTGGATTTATTGGCTGTGTCTCACGTCCTTCTGGATATTTTGCCAGTAAAGCTTATCATGGTGGCTTTTAGCAAGGGAGGAGTCTCTGTTGTCCAGTGCAGGATCTTAACCGCCTTCCCTGAGCCTAGGAAGCAGAGGATGGAGATTCTCTAACAAAAGCCACTCCAAAAACTTCACAATCATTATTAAATGTCTTTGGCATTAAAACTGACTGCGTGAACTAGTAAACAAGAGGGCACTGGACTGTCTTCCAGGACCTGGTGTTATCTCAGATATCCAAAAGTATATCCAGTATTCAGTATTGAATATCTAATATTTGCCATCTCTGAGCCATATGAATTTGCTTGGGCTTTAGCAGTACGTGGAGCCGGAGAGGAAAGCATGTCAGCATTAACTCGGTACGTAGCAGGATGGTGGGAAAGAGTGCTTGATCCGGAGGGAATTTGGAGCAGTTGTGCTCAGAATTATTTCCAAAGTCTGCGCCGCTGAACACCGTGATGGTCACCGTCTGTGCCCAAGTTCATATCTCGTGCATGGAATACCTCATGTTAGCTACCACTTCGTTTGTTTGGTCTTTCTGTTCTGCTCACACAGGAAACGTCTTTTTTTTTCCCCTCTCAATCAAGAGAATTTTATCCAAGGAATTTGCTGTGTCTAAGATACATTTTCAGTGGGGTGATTTATTAATGCCAGTTGATATCTCTTCTAATTTGAAGATGTGGCAATGCAGAATATATTTTCCCAAATAGTACATGTGCGTCTGGAGGCAAGACAGAGACAGGAGATAGGGTTGGAGGTAATCTAAGAAATATCAAGAATAAAATAAATCAAAACAAACAAGTAAAAGCTGTAGTTTAACCTCAACTTTCAAGTGTATTTCCTAGCTCATTTCAGAACTTTGCCTGTGCTGAAATATGACATTAGTGGATTTGATACTTTAAAAGCTGGTCTTGTAGTGTGGCTTATTCAAACCATGCCCTTGATGTCAGTGTTTATTCTTTCTCTTCTTAGGAATAGGTGTCCTTAGGATCGGGCTCTTCAGTAGCGCCATTGCTTGTGGACAGACATGAATGTTCATCATTTTACAATGCACAGAGTTGAGTTTGTCAGGCAGAAACAGCACATGAAGAATCTGTTAGATTAACGTTTATCAGACAAAAGCTATTATCTTCCAGGTTTTATTGTAGAAAAAGGACATGAAGATGAAGAATTTTACGTTCTTTACAGTGCTATTGTGTCTGCCTTGGCAAGCGTCCTTGTTGTCATAGATCGATGATTGATCTTGTTGTTTTGCTCCTTTGCTATATTTGAGTATCTTTAATTAAGCTGGTGCCCAGTGATATTACCATGATAAGATGTGTTAGGCTGTGAGGTAACGGTTTCTGAAAAAAATAGAGCTATGGCAGTGTTCTGGTGTATTCAAAATAAATCACTGCACACAAGCTTTCTCAAAGCTATCACATTGCTGCAGAGTCAGTAAAGCTAACAGAGGACAGTTAATCTCTAAGTCGTTGGTTACATATCATAGAGGATGCAGGTTTGGGGTGTTCCAGGAATTTTGAGGGTTCTGCTGTCTTTAAATGAATCTTACAAGTGCAGCACAGCTCCTTGTTATGGTTTGGTATGGCCAAGCCAAGCCAAAGCAGGAGGATTGGGCGCAGAAGCAGTTGCCTACAGAGAAGATGATTTCAAACAGGATCTGTCTTCCATGAGCTGGAAATCCAGCTGAGGAAGGTAGAAATGAAGGGAACCCTCAAATCAATGACATTCGGGGATTGCTATTCCATTCTTGCTAAACTCTCAACTGTCCCTTTTTCCTTCACCAGAGATTTTGTATCAGTCCCTAATTCTCAATGTATTTCCTCCCAGAACCATATCTTCTGGCAAGATCAATGACGAGTGTATTAAGTGGAATTGTGCAAGATACTGAAAAAAAGAAAAAAAACAATTCCACCATATTTCCGGTGTTTCTGCATATTTGCATGGTGCACACACATGCTATTCAAATATTTTGTTAATAAGCAGTTTGCTTCTCAGCAATACTCGTAATTCCACTATCTCCTCACAGTGCTGTTAGTCCTGATTTTGTATTTGATACGAGTCCAGCAGGTCCAGCTGAGGCCTGTGGAATACTGGGCCTCATGTCATGACTGACAAAGTCATGATAGATATTTAAAAGAACAAGTGCATAAAACTGCATAAAAGTTTATGCACAAAATATTATGTTACATTGGCACATTGTGAAGTGTCAGTAGAATACTTTAATATTGTCATTATTATTTCAATTTATTGTTTATTACTTTTTGTACTCTGAGTCTGATAATTTGTATGCAATCTTTTGATATGTCTACAAAATTCCTATCTTTAGGATATAAGTGTTTGTTACACCTACATGTTATATGCAGAGAAGTCAGTAGGCAGCAGTTCATACTGCATTTTTCCAAGCTCCTGCTCTGTGAATTGTGAAAGGTTGAGGCTTGGAAAATTATTTAGATGACAATACAGGTAGGAGAGTAAGTGCAAGTAGGATGTCTGATTTACGAGGAGTCTGGCAATGAGACACGTTCATGTCATAGCTCTCCCCTCCTTTCTGCTAACCCCCAAAGAGTTGAAGAAGATTGAGCAAGCTTTTGCCTGATATTATTCTCCTGATCTCCTAATTAACTCAAATATCTCCTATTATCCTAATATCGCTTAATTATCTCTAGCCTAAGGTTTGAAGGCGTCTCTCTCCTTGGAATATATTTCCAGCAGAACCAGGTTGTTGACAGTACTGTTGGCTCCGAATTTGTGTCAGAGAGACCTTCGTTCACACCACACAGTGCAAAGGGCTGTGGTCATAAACCATATTTACATCCTGCCTGGGAGCAGGTGATTCAGAAATGCATTTCTCTTGGTATATAATGTGTGTGTGTGTGAGTTTGGTACACTGAGCTACTGAACTGGCAACTCAATTAACTCATTTTCAACGTATACCAGATGCTTTTAACTCCCAGCCTGGGCAGCTTTGCCAATGCACTAGAAAGATTGAAAGTTTTGAATTGAGTTTGATGTCCTTTACGGAGAAAGGCTTTGCTTCATAATTATAACACGTAATTAAACACTGCTTTATATCAGTTTGGCTAGCTCCTGGAAACTCTGTTTTCCTTAGGAATATTTAATAGTCTCAGGGTTTGTCTTTCTCTGATATTGGCAAAAGCAGGCTGAAAATGAGCTGTGACACAGGAATTCTAGGAAAAACTGCAGGCAGAGGGTGAGAGGTGGCTCATTAGCAGGTCTTTCATATGGGTTAATATTGGGTCCTGGAGTTAGAGGTCATGAAGTGAATAGCGATGAATATACAACTGGCATCTTGTTTAATATTTCAGAAGGACAAAATGTCCAGTTTGGCCTGGGAGTCTGAGTGGAGGTTTATAGCCAGCAGGTTGACCAGGAGTTGGAGTTGGAGGGAAGCGGCTTTTAGTTGGCCACGGTGCGTAACTGGGGAGGGCATCAGGATGGTGCGGGCAGCACGCACGCCTGTGGCTGCTCAGGACGAGGCACTGCCCAGGCCTGGAAACGCTCTGCTAATTCCCTCCTTCCCCAGCTCAGGAAAGAGCCAGCAAGCACATTTCCATTTATACCCAAATCCTAACCCCAAAGGAGTGGAAGGAGAATGGTAAATCAAAGTGTATCTTTCTGGAGGTGTGAGTTACCTGGAAGATACACTTATGGCCAGCATGTGCTGAGGGAACTGTGAAATACTGAACCAGCAGAATTTGTTATGAACTGTTGACTAAAAATGTCCTTTATATATATATATAAAATGTGTATAATAATATATATAATATATATATTACTTCTAGCCTTTTTGCTTCCCATCTAGCGCCTAGAAGCCTGACCTTAGATCTTACTGAATATTCCCCTTGTTTTCCTTTTATTAGTCCAGCCTTCTTGGCACTGGGGAAGCAATGTGAAGCATGATGGAAGAAACAATCTTAGAGCGTAGAGGTAGGACTGAGATAACGCTCTGCCTAATTTGTCTCAAGGGAGCTACAAGCCCAGGATGCGTTTTGGAAACTCCGCAGGGTGTGCTTGCAAAGGGCTGCAGTAGGTTGGCTTTGGGGCACCAGCTCCGCTCGGAGTCCTGGAGGAGTTCTTTAAAAAAAGGGAAGATGGCGAAGAGAAACCCTCCACTTACATCGGTAGGCAGGCCCCGAAGCATCTTTACTCCCTGAAGCTCTTTTGTCTTTACTCGCTTAGAAAATGTTTGAGTGATTAGCACCAGTGTGTCCCATAATAATTGTATCTCTAAGGGGATTTGTGTAGCAGTGATGAACCCAGGTACATGTAACTTCCTGAGCAATAGCGAACTGTATCCGTATTTGTTCATCTAAAGTAGAGCATTTCTTAGATGGAAACAGCTACAGATCTAGATCAGTTTCTTCAAGAGCTTTAAATCATGAATTCTGAGTGAATTGCTTTTGGGCTTGCGTAATACACACTTGATAGGTATCTCTGAAAAAAGTCCTGAAAAATTAATTTGTCCCAAGCGGGATAAGGCTGTCCTAATGATTCTCTTCTGGGAACCAGCAATATCTGCACTATTGGCTTCAGAAGCTGTACGTTCATAACCTTAACAGAAGCAAGAAGGACCTACACACCCACAACTTTTACAAAAATTAAGAATATTTAAAGTGTAGCTGTTTCCTCCTGGTTTTGTAGCTGTGCTAGAAAGTCATTACATGTGGATTTATTTTTCCTTATCTCTTGGATTATCATCTGCTTCCTTCCTTCCTGAATGGGTTTATCAAGAGTTCTGATTGCAGCTCCTTATTTTTATCACCTTCTTTCTATGTGGCTGAAGATTTTGTCTGTTTAACATAATTGAGCTGAGTATTTTGCAACAATTGATGGTGAAGTTGATTTTCCATAGATTAGTGGGTTGGTTACAGTGAATTTTTTTGTAGAGTACTCGTTTTGGCTTTTTGCTCTTTTGGTTTATTTCATTTATCCTTGTGCTTTATTTCATTTTTGCAACTGGGTGGCACATATTAATCTGACTTTGGAGAGAGGAAACAGACAACATTTTAGATTCTAAGACCCTTACACAGAAATTCAGACATCTGGTCATTGATAAATCCAGTATGCAGACAGGATCATGGGTGTCTTAGAAAGCAACAATTTAAAATACCAGTGCACTAAATACCTCTTTAGTCTCTTTCTTTGGATTTGATTTGGAATTTGATTTTAGGGTATTAGTAATTTCTAGGCTCATTTGAAAAGTGCCCAGTGAATGGGGAAGAAACAGAAATGTTTATTTTAGATAGCTCCTTAAGGAAAAGTGATTTACATGACTTTAAAATAGAGAAGTCTGTAAATTGCACAAGACAGCAATCAACAACGTGCTACAAGGACTGGTCGTTAGAATTAGGAGGTCACCGTCTTTGGGAGCTAAAAATGTTCTCTTGTATATACCTGGGATGATGGGAGACAGGGTGAACTGGGTTTAGCTAGGATGAGGTAGATAAACTAGAGGAGCAATTGTCTGGAGGCTTTGCCTGCACTGGAAGAAAATACAGTTTTTACTGAAACATCTTTAATTTTAGTATAAAAGCCAGTTGTATGTTAGTATGTGTTAACTGGCTAGGATAGAACGTATACAAGTTTTAAAACATTTGTATATTCAAGACTCATATGCCTATAGACTTAGCCCAGAAGCACGAATCTTGCATGAGTGGCATTTTGTTTGGGTCTGTTTACAGGTAGCCTTATTTAACAATAGACAGATTTTCCCCTAATTATTTTTGAAGCAAGACACTTACTATAAAACAGGTATGAACCCAGCTTTGCATTGGAACAGTGGTGATTTGTGACATAGAACAGTTTTGGTTTTGAAGTCTAGTTATATGAGCTGGTAAAATATGTTAATCAATTTTTGAAGAATAACCTTTAAAAGTTGTGTAGAAAATCCTGACTGCTTGCCTACAGAGAGGAATATGATAAATTGATTTAAATAGTAAACAAAAGTTGAAGTGATTAATTTTTAATTAAGATAGTGAGAAGCTGGATATGCTTATATTCCTTGACCCTTTCAAAAGCTTTACTTTTCCAAAAGCAATTTTTTTCTTTTCGTATCCCTGTGGCGCAGGGTGTGAGTTAGTTCACAGTAGGTAAGTTCATTAGCTGGCATCTGTGGTCTGATATCCAGCTGTGGAAGGCTCATACATATCGGTATTTAGGTCATCCTGATTAGGCCTCAAAATAACGATTTAAGATAAAATGGAATAATTGCACTTACTTCATTGTGGTTGAGGTTCTTCGGTGAAAGAGCCGGGCAGTTCCTGGGCAGCATAAACTCACCAAAGCAAAGTCGCTGCAAGCCTGCCTCACCAGTGCTCCTGGCAGCGTGCAGGGAGCCGGGCGGATTAAAACTGGTGAGTCTGGGGAAGGTGAAAGACGGGGCAGTTTCCAGCTGGGTTGACTGCAGTACCAGCTGTGCCTGCTTTCCCAAGGCCTGCTTTTGGTCCCAAGGCCAACACAGGTTTAGGTCATTTTTAGGCTTTGGTGGGACCCAGACTCCTTCGGTTCTGGGGAGTTCATCTTTCCTTTCTTCCGTCCTTGCTTCCTCGATGGATTTTTCCAGAGTTCAGTTTGCATTCAGCTGTCAGTGCTCCCCTTCCAAGCTTGGGTGAGCACGGCAGCTTTCCGCACATCTCACACAGCCCGTGGGATCTTACTTGCCGTGTTTAGACCCCCCCCACTAAACACTACAAGTGAACGCCGTGTGTGAGTTCTTCACCGCTGCAAAAGTGGTGGCAGCGGTTCCCCTCCAGCTTGAGTCGCGTTCCCGGTTAACAGCCAGGACTCGTGCATCCGCTGTAACTGCAGAGTTAGGAACAGCACGGGCTGCCAGAGGAATTCGGATAGTCAGTGGACAGCTGGATGACCAGCGTTTAAAGCTGCCCTAGAGTTGAGGAAAGGCAACCAAACGTATTTCCACGAAGCAGTGAATGCATCTGCTTTAACCACAGGTGCAAACCTAGGACGTACAATCTTCAAACCCATGTGCACCCAGCAGCCAGCAGTGAAGTTGGGGTGATGTGTAGCTTTGGCTGAGGGAAGGCTTGGAGAAGAGTTACGGTGGTGGCTGGAGTACACGCCTGGTATTGCACAAGCGCCTTACGGCGTCTAGCCTGCATCTAGGTGAAATAATTACATTATTAGTCTGATATATGTAGTAGGATTAAGGTAGCAAGATTGCAGTGGTGTTAATCTCTCTTTGGCTAATGAGTGTGTGAAGTTTTAGTACGCTTTTTTGCATTGTAACCCCACAAGATGGGAGAGTATCGTTGTGTAAGTGCGCCGTTAAGCTAATAACATGTAAAGAGCTGCTAGAAAGCAAGGGCTGTCGTTTGCCACATCCCGTGGTGCCGGTGGTCGAAGGCTCCCACCTTTGTTTATGGTCTGATGGAAGTGAAAATGGAAGGGAACTCCTCTGGCTTTGAATTTCTCCCTAGAAAAACGCCCCTCTGACCATGGTTATACCTGGAGCCAAGGGAGCACCCCTGAGCACAGGAGACATGTCTGGTGTCGTCTTCATTGCCTGTGTCAGCAAGTTTAGCACATCCTAATATGCGGATTCCCTCTTCCTCAGCAGCATTTTGAAGGCACATGCTATCCTGTACCAGATCTTCTAAAATTCTAATGTAGATAAAGCCTGAGGGGATTTAGGATTACATATTTTCCTAAGAGGATTATGCTTCACACTTAGTTGTTCTATAAATTGTTTGAGGGTATTTTTTATGATTTTCTAAGCACTTGAAAAGCCACAGATGCATTCGAGCTGTCTTGAAAAGTGTTATCTGCGGGTTCATGATACAAATCTGGTATCTGAACTACTAATAAACTGAATCACCAAACCTCCGGGTTGTTCTGAATTGAAAATATTTCATTAATCTGATTCCTAGCGTGGCTCCAGGAGCAGTTGCAGCAGCGCAGTTGGAGGGGCTAGCAAATTGCAGGAAGGATCAGAAACTGCTTACACTGGCATCATCAGTGAAAAAGGTTTATTGTGAAACTACAGCCCGGGAATAAATTAATCAGCCAAGCACGGGGTGCTCGAAACATTTTCCGACCCTGGAAACTCTTTATACGCTGATCAAGGGAGTCAGGCAGCTCAGTGGGAAGAATATTAAAGTAATTGGAGAAAAATGCGGTAGTGTATAAGGACCTTTATCACTGGATATGAAATATAAAATCACAGGGTTGGGGAGGAGTGCCCATATGGTGGTTTGGGTTATTTCTGTTGTGTGTCGCGTCCTCCCTCACTTCCAGGGATTTTCGGAAGCCCGAGAGCAGCTCTTAGCTTTGCGCTGCTTTCCGGGTGTTTGGAGGCCGGTGAGAGGCAGCCCTGTGCCGGAGCTTCTTGCCTGCCCACTACAGCAATGCGAAAAGCTTGAAAAGAGAGGTTAAAATTTCCTTTACAACTTAATTTCAGCACAGCGTGGGGAGGGATCTGATGCAAGCGAAGAAAATTGGTTTAAAACGCAAGCGAACTAATCTGTGCTGCTCAGAGAGATAGGCAGAAAGCGCCTTTTTAAACCACTGGCTTGTACCCAGTACTAGGAACTCTGATTTTTTTTCCTTCTATTTAGTGACTCCTCACAAGGTGGGTGAGATAGTAACAGAAGGGGCATGACTGAGAAAACGAGTGGCATTTTTTGGTGAAAGCTGTGCACGGGGAGCAAAGAGGAGCACTTACAGCAAGAAGCATCCCCCGAACCGGCGCGAATGGCGGGGTCGGTCCGGGTGCATCTCTGTCCTCATTATTTGCGGTAGAGCTGTACAGTATTGCAAGCTGTAACGCTGCAAATGAGGAACTGGTGTCAGGTGGGTGTTAAACCCCTTTAAAGAAAGGAAAATTTGAAAACTAAGGAGCAGGAAAAACTAAGGAGGAGGAACAGTTGGGAATGGAAAGTTTTCTCTTCCATTTTGATGTAGGAGCTTTTATTAAATAGTTCGTTTCTGTTTGAGATCAAACTGATTTTTTTTAAGATAAGCAAGATAGGAAAAAACACCAAACTTGATTAATACCCAAAGGTATGGCTCAGATCAGTTATCTCTGCTGATTGTAAGCTTGACTAAATAACACCTCTGAGCACTTCCTTACACGCT
Organism: Rhea americana; assembly: GCF_003343005.1. NCBI lineage: Eukaryota > Metazoa > Chordata > Aves > Rheiformes > Rheidae > Rhea > Rhea americana. The sequence continues at coordinate 4,632,714 of NW_028186734.1, forward strand.
GTAACCGACAGTGCTGTTCTGTGTTTTGTTTTCTCTGCAGGCGTCGACTGATCTCCCAGCGATCTTCTCTGGAGACCCTGGAGGACATCGAGGAAAATGCCCCACTGCGGAGGTCATTTTATTTACTGTCTGTCTGGTTACTTGTCTGTAGGACATGTGCACGCACAGACTAGCTGTCCTTGCCCATGCTGAAAACCAGCTACATATGTACGTTATACATGCTTCGTAGCGGGTAAAGGGATGGAGACTTCACGTGCCCTGCAAGATGGCAGATGTCGTGAATTGGACATTAACTGGCTTTAGATTGTTGAATAAAATGGGACTATTTAAATCTGATGAATAGAGAAGAAAGTTTAGTTGTCACTAGCAGTGGCAAGTATTAGACTTTAACATAATATATTTAAACATATATTCAGTAAAGTAGGCTTTTTAAGATTAGCATCTTTTTGTAGTGTTTGCTTCTCTCAGTATATACAAACTTATTCCAGTAACCAGCATTACTGTCTTTGTGTGTTGGCTGGTTGGTTTTTGATGACCACCTCAATAATATATCTACTCCCATCCATGTTATATCAGCAGCTTCATCACAGTTTTGCTTCTACATCCAAGAGGCAACACTGGGCACTGCAGGAATGGGTCCCTAGGCATCCTCTGGAGTGAGGGAAAGTGGAGCAGCTGTTTAACAGCTCCAAAATGGACTGAGCAGTGTGCGGTATGCTTCCAGCACAGCTGTTGAGCCAGGCAGTGGCTTAGTCTTCAGTGTCCCTCTGTGTTGGGGACTGGTTTATATCGGTATTTAGCCTATAGCCTTGTTTATCCCCGTGCAGTTTGTCTGTCTCTCCCCACCTGGAAGTGAAGACTGAAGAGCAGAAGCTCTACCAACTGGCCTATTTCCAAGACTTGATTATTTTTACAAATCCTAGTGCCAAATGCTTACCGGCATGCTATGACGCATTCTCACGAATGATTCAAATGCATATAACTGGCAAGAAATATAAACAAAGCATGGTTAGTGAGGCAGTAATTTTACTTGCTAATTCACAGAATTGTTGGTAGTATCACTCTCTTGGTGATACGTTCCTATGAAGAAGGAAAGGAGCAATTGCAACCCTAGAGAGAGGGAATCGCAAGGATTTTGCTAACAGGAGGAAGGCAACAAAGTGAGGGGGTGATTGCTGGAGTGGGGTCTTCGTAGGGCAGAGCTGGGGTTACAGTTTCTTCTCCAGACAGGGGTGAGGGAGATGCAGCAAACCTAGTCCTCCTCCATCCCTCCCAACTTCCTCATGTAATTTGAAAAGGGGAAAGATTTCTCAAAAATACAATGCACTGCGGCAGTTTGCCCTCAGATTTGGTAGCTAATGGAGGCCAAGATAGTCTTGGCCGCTAACTCCTCTCTCCCAAAAGCTGTGCTGAAATCCCCAGCTGCCCCATGAGCTCGAGAGCTACCTCGGTGCTCTTGCTCCAGGATGCAGTGGAGCAAAAAGCAGTGATGAGCAGTGAAACGCAGCATGTCCGGGTTTCAGCTGAATAAAAAGATCCAGACGGGATGGGGGTGTGAATTTGTCTCGTTGCTCCTTCTTGGGGCAGTATCTGTCTCTAGTCGCAATTTTTATAAAAAGTGTGTCCAGAAGTAAAATAGATTTAAGGATTAATGCTTTGAAGAGAGATTTTCCCAGGATAGTTTGTTTTCAATTGTTTTATATGCTGTCAGGAACATGAAAACTGATATTTAGAGCTAAAAGCAAATAGGGATCACTCTTGTAAATGAGAAATTTTAGTTTTTCTAAAATTAAAAAAAGAAAGAACTTTCCTCAATAACTCCCTTAGCAAAAGCTGAGGAGGATAGAAATGTGTGTGTTTGTATGGGAAGGAAGAATCATATAACGATTTACCAGGTTTCATTTCATTTTTTTTTCCTCTGAAAGCTAAATCTAAGCTATCATAGCAGATTACAGGAAGTTTTATTTTGCTGAGATTTTTTAACTTTTTTTTTTTTTTNAGAGCGATGCACTTTATTTGATTGATAAAGTGCTAACGCGTATATGCAGCTGTCTCTGTGCTAAATGCTTCGTGGTGCACTTTGTTTCTTTAAATGCTGATCATTTACAGTGAGCGTGTACAGTGTTTGTGCCCGGAGGGAGAGCAATTGTTATACAACTCTTTAATCCGAACCGTGATTAAAACCCCTTTTGTTCCTCCCTCCCTGCCTTTCTCCAGCCTATCATCTTCTCTGAGAAATCATTTGGCAAGTAGATACGTGTACATTTTAAGAGAATAAGTCCTCTAAAGAATCCGTTTTGCTTTTGTTCTGCTTTTAGAACTTAGTTTTTTGCATTTCAATATACTGCACTGTTCAAAACGAGTAGGAGGGTCATAGCCATTTTTTTGTGTGAATAAGGTATAATTGAAATATGATGTATGCAGATATCATCACTTCTACAGCAATTATCCCGGCTGTTTGTTTAGTGGGAACRTACTTTCAAGTAGGATTTGAACGTGCTTTCAAGTAGGGTTTGGTCAGTGGCAATCACGTCGCGTGACAGAGCYGAGAGAAGTGACAAAGAGTATGTGAAGTCTCACACCGGGAAATTTTGTGTTATGCTGAGGCTGTCTGCGAGGAGGAAGCATTAGGAATTTTGAAGGTGAGGGCCACCGTGATTTCAGAGAGAAATGCAAAGCGGTTTGGGGAGGCTGGCGCTTAGATCTTCGGGAGATGCCGGGGTTTAGCATTCTGTTTCATGTGGAGACCAGCAGTTAACGTGGTCCTTGTTGAAACTTAAAACAGCTCCTTTGGTAGCTTGATTGGGGAGAGGAGAGGAGACCGAGAGTAAACAAAAATGTGGGGTCTGGAGATGGGCTTAATTGCACGCAGCGCGCCTTGCCTCTGTGCGGCTTATTCTAATCACTCCAAATGGCAACGCAGCACACACGCACGCACACACGCACACAAATTTGATCTGCTCAAGCAGATAAAACTGCTATGTGTATAATATTGCCAGGCTTGAAGGAAAAAAAAAATGGACATCTGTTTAACAATTCTCTATTGTGGACAGGATCATAGAAACACTGTTGCCTGCCTGTCGTGTTCAATCAAAATGAATAAAATGCTGATTTAAAAAAAAAATCAGTCAGAAAAGAGCCTTAAAGTATTTGCTTACACTTTTTTGTTTTAATTTCAGCAGCGTGATGAGGAGGGGGAATCCCAGGGGCAGGGGGAGGTTTCAGCAGCAGTGAAGGGAAGATTTTGTTTTGTTTTGTTTTGTTTTTTCCTTCTCCTCAGTGCAGCCAAGAGAGCCGAGCAGCAGTCGGAACTAATTGTAGCGCGCTCAGGAAAGTCTTCATTAGCACTTGCCACACATGGTTACCAGATGTGCCGAAGAAGGGTGGGCGTAGGGGGGCAAGGGGTATGCGGAGAATGGGCTACACACTTAAACCTAATAATCTGCCTTTTGTTTTGAGGGCTATTGTGTTGGGGAGGGGAAGAAGAGGGAGCGGGAGAAGCCCTGGCTGCTTTCGGATGCAGTTAGTCCCCATTAGCTGAATGGAATTCCTTGTCTTGCAGCCTCCAAGGAAGGAAAAAAACCCTCAATCATAGCCAAGTGAAGGGAGGTTTTTTTTTTTTTTTTTTTTTTTTTTTTTTTTTTTTTTTTTTTTTTTTTTTTTTTTTTTTTTCTTTTGAGTTTTTTTTTTTATTTGACCTGTCGCCTTTCCAGACTTATTGTCTTCATTGTTGTTGCAGATTCCTAAAGCTGGGTGATTTGAGTCATTTGTCTAGTCTTTCCTTCCTGCCTTTGTGCACACTTCTTTGCTGTACAGCAGGGAACTGAGTACGCTGCTTTTTTTTTCCTCCCCTTTCCCCCCCCCCACCTGATTTATTTTTCAGATGTCGGACTCTCTCAGGATCCCCCAGACCAAAGAACTTTAAGAAGGTTCATTTTATCAAGAACATGCGGCAGCATGATACCAGAAATGGCAGGTACTGTGCATGCAAAGGCTGCTGCTTCAAAGGCAATTCGTGGGGCAGGGCAGAAAGGGAAGGTTCAGTATCCCGATGAAACAGCAGAGTGACCCACTGCAAATTACCTCCCACCCAGTCAAYAGCAGCGGTTAACGGCGTCTCTGGGGCTGGAGGCTGCGCCGTGCGCTCCCGGCTCCATGAACCGGTAGTCAACGGGATTGCTCTCCAGCAGCTTCTTAAGGGCTGCGTCTCCGTAACGCAAATAACCGTGTAAAAGGAAAATCAGCGGTGCCGTCAGGGAGGGCTAGGCCTGGTCTGGCTGCGTGTCTTTGAGGACGGTGCCGGGTGGTATGTGGAAGAGGGCACGTGGCTGAACCTGCCCAGAGTGACTCCAGCAAACAGCRGCAGGGATTCAGTTTATGCAGCGGGATCCGTGCTTGCGGGGCAGGTGCAGGCGGAGGGGCTCCCTGGGACACAGGAGAGGAGTTTCAGCAGACACCAAACCGTATCACTAGAAATTCCGATATAATACTGAGTAACAGGTTTTATGAATCGAATTCTGGCAGGTGGCACTTGGCTAGAGTAAAGTTTTCCCCATGGTTATTCTCACATYTATAATTAAATGTAGCAAACAGTCCTAGTCAACATAAATATTTTTCAAATGTGGCTCTGGGAGGTGGTAGCTTTTTAGACACCACTTATGTTGAAGGCAGATGCATACAAAGCCATTGACTTCACTATTGTCTGACTGGTGGCTGACTATTGTCTTAACAGCAAATGTGTGTGGAAGCAAACGCTAAAAAGCAGCCCCCTAATTTCAGTCTGTTTTATGCATAACAAATATACATACGTTCTGGGAATTTCTTACACTAGAAAATATTTATTCATAAAGTATTATACAAATTCCACAAAGAACTACTAATGTCTGAGATACGCATATAAAATATATGCATAAATGTGATGAAAATATTACCTATAAAAATGAATAAATAATTCATAACCAGTCTACAAAATAAGACTTTCTTTTTCTCCATCTGTTGCAAAAACGTATCTGCAAAATACACACAGCATTTTATCTGAAATTTTATATCAGTAATTATGTCTGATAAGAAACCAGAATATTTTTCTTGTCACAAAAGCAGTGAATAAGCTTTTGTTATTCAACTGACTCCTTATCTTTATCAGCACGCACAGTATTGCAGGTTATTTCCATAATTACAATAAAGATCCATTTATCTGGAACACAGATACAATAAGATGCATTGTTTTTGAAATGCTTTTCATCCTATCGACAAAGAGTCACAGAGATGTTAGCTAAATATAAAATGTAAAGTCGACACTGTGTGTCCCCTTAAGGACAGCTAAATCTAGCAGTAAGTAATTGAAGTATGTACCCTGCTTTTCCAAGGGGTCTGAAGACCTTTGCAGTCACTGAAGTTAATGGCCATTCTAGATGAAAAGGGCCTCTGGAAATTCAGGTGAAGCTAGTTTAGCTATTCAACCTAAAATCAGCAGAGTTTTTGAGTGCTTTGAAGTCTTTGCTGTTCGTGTCCTCGCCAGGTCCCTGTAATGCAGGGGAGCTCAGGTATCGCAGTGGGCAGAAAATCTTCCCGGGTACCTTTCCTGCATCGGGGATCTCAGCCCAAGCAGTGGAAATGTGGGATTGGCCACAATTAAAATAATAGTTTGGCCAGGAATAGCTCAGCGGGGGAGAAGCCACCTCTACAGACCGCAGCGTGTCAGTGATTCCTTGTAAGCTTCCTGTTGATAGTTTTGTGTGCTGGTTAAACCAGTTTCTTTGGATTTGTGGGACATGGCTTATTATGGAAGATTAGTTTTCCTGGGCTGTATTACCAAAGCAGTCTTGTAAAACAGGGCAAAGTAATTTGCCTATTAAAATGATGCCAACCCTATCAGACAAATCAGCAAATGTAGCCACCAGTGTGCGGTTTGACCCAGTGAAACCCAGCGCCTTTACTCAGCGAGTTTATTGGTGGTATCTTTCATAAACTGTGAAGCAGATTTCCTRCCTAGGAGGAGGGGCCGCCAGAGCAGCAAGGTGAGCCAGCTCAACAAACAGTTCAGGGTGAGGATGTGACAAGATTGTTTCCAGAATCGTCCCATATAGCAGGTATAAAAGCAGTAAAAAAACAGTCTTCTCCCACCTCCATGCTATTGTTTTTTCAAGTTTTTATTAGGATGTAGTTCTACTACATACTCTTTGGCCAAAACCAAACAGAACCCATGGGCTACAGAAGGGCATGTGGTAAAAGCAGACCCGTGAGCTTTTTACTGCCCTTCTAATCGTGGGGCCAGGCACGCACAGAGGCTGAATATTTGCAGTGTCCTCACTGTTGATAATTACTCTCAGCCACTTTCAGATGGTCCYGGCTTAAACTTGGGAGACACCAAAAGGATGTCTTCTACCCGGACAGTGCACGTGGTTCATGTACCTGCTCTTTGCATGCGGGGAGCAAAGCCCTAGTAGTCAAACTTAATGATTGGGTATGAGAAAAGGGGTTACGATATTCAGAGTGTAGAGAGTATATGTTACGTTGCATGATTGCAGTCTTTTAGTGCTACATGATAAAACCAGGGCAGATGCTAAAGAAAACAGGTATTTGTTCTTTTAGTCAGTAGATACTGATTTTGTTGAGAGCCTTGTGCTCAGCAAGTTTCTGTGGTTTTATAGCATACATTTCATTTAAAAAAATGGAAGATTAGCTTTTACACTCTCAGACAGTTGCACATTGTCAGAGCTCTCTTGCAAAAATAATGATTGCTCTGAACCATAGTAATTAATACAGCTTTCTGGTGAAATGCAAGAACAAAAGAATGAAAACCTTTTTATGCAGTAACTGTAAACATATCTGGATGGCACAGTGGCAATCAGGGCATGTAAACCCACTCCATCTTGGACTACTTCTGCTGAGAYAGCTGATACAGAGCTATGCAGTATCTTAGATGCTTTTAACTCTTCAGCAGAGAGCTAAAATCCARGAAAGTGTTTTTCTTTGAGAAACAGCAGCCAGCTTCCTCCATACCTTCCCTCCTAAAGCATACTTAAAACAAATTTCTGGACATTCTGGACCAACAGACCATTATCAGCCTGCAAATTTTTCATTTTCCACTCATAGCCTTGAAATAATATATTTATTTTATACTTTTAATACATTTTATACTTTTGTGCTTAGCTTTTGACCAATTACGGTAGATAGACCAGCTCTGATCTTCTTTTTTCCTTGGGGCCCAAAGTTGGTCGTTTCTCTTTTTGAACCAGATGAATGAGATAGAGGATGTCATTGACCTTCGTAAAAGGATTGCCTATCTGGCTGCTTTTTATACTGGCCCTGGAGGTGTCGGYGCTGTGTCTCCTCAAGAAGTCATCCACTGAGATGAGCTTTTAGGGGAGCTGCAGAGCTATGAGATGTTGCTGCTCTGCATTTCTCAGCTTTGCTCACACTCCCAGGCTGCCTTCTCTGCACCTGTTCCAGCCCAGCTCCTAAATCTGTTTTGCGCCAACCTCCAAATGGTCTGCTAATGGAGATTTTATGGTGTCCTAGCCACACAGACAAGGAGAAGCAAGGCACTCCTCTCCCACTCTGCTTGCAAGATCTTTATTTAATGAGGGTCCTACAGTTTATGGAAACATGGAGACAACTCTTGGGTCTTAATGCAAATGAATCAAAGCTGATGCTTTTTGTTTCTCTTGGTCTGATTTCTTCTGATTCAGCAACTTTTCCATGATAGATTCCCAGTGTTGCYCCTGCTTGTGGATGTGGAAGGCACCAGTTTGATTTTTTAAAATATTAAGAGGGTTTTTTTGAGGGAGGAATAGGGCATTGGTGGAAGAGCTGTATTTCCAGAAGTAGCTAGAGGGAATAGGGGGAATATGCCTGGTGGGAACTGTGGTTTTCTGAATTCAAAGATGCTTTCTGATGTCAGCCAGAAAATCTGTGCCAAGTTTCATACATCAGCAAACAAGGCTTTCAGTGAACAAGAAAGCTGTTGTGAGTAATAACCATTCAGCAATAAGCAGTGGCAAGCACAAAATCAATCCTGTGCCAGGTTTTCTTGCTTGTTGACTGCCTTGCCCAAATACGAAAAATGATTCCACCCAGCTTTATGACTTACTGCTGCACCGTGACAGCATCTTACAGCTTCTGAGATGCTTACCATGGGTAACGGGTGTTACRGCATTCAAACAAACAGTGGGATTTTACTGTTTCCGCTGCAGGAGAACTTTCTAATGCCATATACTTGTTTATCATTAGAAACCTTCCTTTATTACTGGGTGAATAGTACCTTGCTTTTAAATATGATTTTAAAGAAGAAAATAGAATTGCAGTTGTAGAACAATTCAGGAGAAGGAAAATTGATCATTCTACATTTTTTCCAAATAGTTATACGCAACAACTTTCTTGATGACGTAAACCATTCATTTGATTTCCAAGAATTATCACTAAATTTGTCCCATAAGGAAATGGTGCTTTTAAAAAACAGTATAATGGGTACAAAACTTACATATATGTCCAGTGATTTTCAGACAGCATGGAATAAAATAACTTGCCAGGGTTTGTCATCCAGCTTTGACCAATGCAGGAGAAAGGACAAAAACTTGGGGTGAAATCTTGGCCTCATACTGATCTGTGGCAAACAACATGAGAAGAATCAACATTGGAGGGCAGAGCAAGGAAATGAAATACTTTGGACCATAAGCGGAGCTTTTTAGTATCAGCATAAGTAAATTCTAATGCTGGTCAGGTTAGAAGTGCACAGACTGCCCCCATCATGCCTTAGGGGGATATGATGGGGTGYAGCCTGTTGGGCAGTTTTAGGCAGAAGAAAGGTCTTTTCATTGTACAGTTACACAACTGTCTGTGTCCTGAAGCTGGTGAGGAAAGAGGCTATATTTAGAAATAAACAATTACGTATCGGTATTATATATCCATACATCTTGATCAAGTGTCTCTTGGCATCTTGCCCATCTGCTTCTCCCTTTAATTATGTAGCTAATGGCAGTTTATACAGGTTTATGGAAAGTGAGTCTTTACCTCAAGGTAGTTTTGATATTGTTTAATGATATGTCAGAGCTTGGTGGCGAAAAGTAATAGTGTGGAWGTAAAATGGGTAGGCTGCTCTAAGGGACTTGATTGAATGTCACACGGTGACTTTGCAGATGATGCTGAGATTTGGAGGCTGGCTGAGAAACACAGGATGTCTACTGTAAGAGTAGCCTGGGTTCTGAGATCAGCTCTGAACTGTCAGGGCTACTTGCTGACCTTAAAGGTGAGACCAAAGCTTATATGACGTTTATACCTGACGTCTGTGYAGCTACTGAGTCCAGTGATAGTGCCCATAGGCCATGAAAGATGATGGAAAAGGTGGAGAAAATTCAAGGAAGGACCAGAGGACCAGGAAGACAGTGGAGGGATCTGAAAGCTTATGATAATAATGAACTTTGACTTGATCCAGGAATCCATCTACTTCAGGAACAGAAAGCTGAAAATCAAGGGTGTCCTTTGGTTTAGCAGAGAAAGGTCATGATCAGTAGCTGGCAGTTGGAGTCCAAAAAATGCAGGCTCAGTGTCAGCTACACAGCTGTGGTGTGTGTCACAGCCGCTTGTTGGGGTGGGTCAGCTGAGGGGCTGGGGGTGCATCGCAGCTGCTTCTTGGGGTGGGTCAGCTGGGGGTGCATCGCAGTTGGTTGCTGGGGTGGATCAGCTGGGGGTTCATCACAGCTGCTTGTTGGGGTGGATCAGCTGGGGTGCATCGCAGTCAGTTGTTGGGGTGGATCAGCTGGGGTTCATTACAGTCAGTTGTTGGGGTGGATCAGCCAGGGCTGCTGCTGGGCTTTTTTTGGTTTGGTTTAGGCATAGCTGACAGTTATCAGAACAACTGCTCATGTCTCCTGATGGATACTCTTTCAATAGGGCTTTTAGAAAAACATCTAGTCTGGATTACAAGTAGAATGTATTCAATATTTTCTTCTTAGAAAACCTTACAGGGGATGGCACTGCACGACTTGCTAGCTGTGTAATGTAAGGCACAGCCTTCAGCATTTCTGTAAAGATCCAGTTGTGCAGTGCCTTATTTGTGAGATGAAAATGTTCACATGTTAAAAAGAGGGSAGAGAAATTGTCAATGGTAGAAATCTTTCATTATAAATTCCTCAATGATAACGTCTGTTGCTTTGCATATTGTGGTGGGATTTTTAAATTATAGTCTTTGATTTTTTTTCATTTTCTTTTATATTTTAGAATAGTCCTTATCAGCAGCAGAAGATCCTTCTGTAGCATATTTTCAGTGCTGCCATATCGAGACTGTACCCAAGTCGGGTATGTATATTTATACACATACTATGTAGTCTTTCTGGATGTGCGTATAGAACTGAGTAACAGTATGACAGAGGTTAATGCTTTTAAATATCTGYTCTGAGAAAAGATAAATGTGCTTGCCTTGTGGGACATTACCAGGTTAAAACTACAGTTTTGAGTCCCCAATTTATTTATTTGTGTTCTTGTATCTTTGATTATTAAGTAGGAGAACCTTTCCCATCAACATTCTTGAAAAATGCACTGTTTTTTGTTTCTTCTGACTTGACTCTTTTTTTGACGAAGCAAGTATTCTAGACAGCATAAGTTTTATTTTATAAACAGTCTTAACTTTCTGATCTCCTGTGCTGACAGTGTAATGGTGTGTTTTTCCACTACTATAGAGAAATGATTGAATCTAAACATAATTTTTGTTGTAATTCACTTATAGGTATTTATATAATGTTTTTTGTCCTTTTAGCTATCTCTCAGGTCACTGAGTTACTGAAAACAGAGTTTTCAATGMTGCCTGGTTTCTTTGGAAATAATGCCATGCAGAGTCGTAGTTGGTGTAAGCACCTTCCGCGGAGCTGCGCTGACTTGTGTCACCCACAGGGTTTATTTGCACTGAAGCGGCTTTCCAAAGCCCGGGAAAGCTTTTTGCTGTCGCAGTGGGACCGCAGAAGTGAAAGACGTTCGATGCAGCTAGGAAGCGTGGTCTCGGGGCCCGGCTTGCTGCAGGCGCGTTCAGAAGCACAGGGCGAGGGAAGGAAGGGCAGCGCCGCCGCAGCCCAGGGCAGCAGAGGAGGTGGTGGCCACCTTGGCTGCCCRCGAGCTTGCCCACTCGCCAAGGAGCTGTGAGTTGCCTTTGGTCAGTGTTGGCTCAGCCCCTACAGGGAAAAGCAGCAAACCAGAGTCTGGAGGCAGCTGTGTTTGCAAAATTTTGGGGAAATATTCGCCTGGTAGAACGKGGTGGGTTTGAGTAAGACTCATGAATCATCTTGAGTCAAGCTAATCCAGCRTGTAAAGGATGAATTTGGCTCACTGTTTTCAGCCATTTATTTCATTCTGGAGAATTATTTGCCAAAAGCTGCTCATGCATCAGCAATTCAAAGCAAAGAGAGATTATTTTTAATGTACAAAGGAAAGAGGTATCTCGTGGGAAAGTTGACTTGCTCTCCTGTCTCCTACAGTAAAATATTTCCCTTAATTAAATGGGAAGGACACATCAGGCAAATTCTTGACAGACTATCAGCRTTATTCTTTCTTCTTTGGTGTACTGTCATTCATTTATGGTCACTGCCCTCTGGAAATTGCCACTTTATTGAAAATTGAATGTATTCTGAAAGGCTGATGGCTGGTTATATCTTCTAAATTACATCAGTAACGAGCCCAGCTGCAAACCTAAATATTATTTCAACATGTAATGTCTTGTACTGTGCTTGCATCGCAAGAAGGGCATGGGATGAGAGGGTAGAAAGTGCCAGTACTCAACAGTCCAGCTCAGTTCCCTTTGTTAAAACGCCAAGATTTAAAAAATGCCCTGTGTCTTTCTTCTAGAGCATCAGAGGAAGAGAGGCACAGTTAAATGGTGCCTCCTTCCAGGAACAGCTGGTGCAAAGAACAGTCGAGGCAGTATAGCATAAACTGTAGTCACACTGTTCAGGCTGCACAGTGTTTGCTTGCTTCATTAGACATTTTGGATGTGGAGCAGGGGGTGGGGGAGCAGAGACACTTTTGAAAGTCTGTAATGACAGCATCCTTTAACTTTGCTTTCTGTTGATTCCTGGGTTTCTAATTCATCTGTCCATGGGGAGGATGTCCTGACCAGTTCACGTTCAGTAACGTTTCTGAACACTTTAGGAAAAGAAACAAATCGTCCAGTGGACAAATCATCCACTTYGTCCATGTCCACAGTCAAAACAGAGGAGGGGGGCTGCTTGTGCATGCAGCAGAGAAATACTTGGTGTGACAGKAGCACTCAGCAGAGCTGCTGCTGCTTCTCCACCTCTGCTTGGACTCATAGGCTCTGGGCCAGCGAGGAAACCACAAAGCACAGCTGGGTTTTGGGGTGGCTGCCAGTCCCCATTACATTGTAGACAGCACAGAAGAGCTCTACTGTATCTGGGCTGGATAAAGCTAAACTGTACTAGGAGACCCATTTCTAAAACCTGTCTGAAAAGCTGTTCCTGCAAGCGCAGCAGAGCTCTGCCTGCTTGGCCAGGATTGACGGGGCAGCATCGCCCACTTATTAACTGCGTTCAAGACCCATACTCAAGGCTGTGGCCCTCTCCTACCCAGCTCTTGARCTGAGCTCAAGCCATAATAGCAAGAGTCTTCCCCAGACTGTGGTRTTACATGGTTGTACACATGCAAATGTGCATCAGGGGCTGCAGAGAGGAGAGCCGTTCAAGTATGAGAAGATGAAATCTGAGCTTCTCTTGGCCTTTGCTGTATCCTCCTCCCTTGCTGCTTGCAGTCAGGCAGCTACAGGCTCACCAGAGCGGCACATGGAAGGATTTTGAAAGAAAATGTACTCCAGAGCAGTGCCAAAGTTGCCAGCGATAAATGACAGGTATTTTTACCTGCTGTTTCAGAAGGCCCACCTSGTTGTAGGTGCTGGGGCTAAGAAGGATATCATGCACCAGGGAAATTCTTTTCTCTAGTTTGCTCTGTTTTCCTGAAGAGAAGTGAAAAGTTAAACCAAACAGTAATGTTCTGGAGAGAGAAAAAGTCATGAACAAAAATAATCTCTAGAATTTTTTGCCCTCACAGTTTTGCCCCAACTGATGTCTGATGGAAACCTAACATTTTAGCTTATAATGTTTTTGTGCAAGCAAGAAGGAGGGAATTAAAATCTAGATTCAGAAAGGTCTTGAGATGCATTATCTCTGGCTGAAATCACTGCAAGCAAGCTACTTCTGTGGATCTGAGCCAAAATTTCTGCTCTCCAGGACTGAGTACATTACAACTGCGTACATCTTTGCTCATGGCATGACATCAGGTGCAGCTTCCCCTGTCTCTGTGGCCAAGAGTAGGGTAATATGCAGGACCAGAGCTGCCTTTTTACSCCACATCTAGACCACCAAAGCAGTTGTAAGAGCAGAGGTGTCCAGATGAAGGCAGTGTAAAGATTAAACTGCAGGATCATCTATAGCACCTAGAGGATGCAGCCACACTGATCGTATTGCAAACTGTTTGGGATCTTTGGGTGTGGTTTGGTTTAAATGAAATATAAAGTCATTGRGTGAGGCATAGTTTAGTGCTCAGGCAATTCAGGTACTGTCATGGGCTGGTGGTACTGCAGAATCAGTTGAGCACTTGTTAACTCTAAATTTACTAGAAATGTTGTTAGTGGCTACAGGGTATTCGTGATCTGCATTTTTCTGCTGAAAAAGTCTTGTTTACCCATAAAACACTCGGTTCTGTTATAACACAGAGATTTTGCAGTAATGTTTACAAATGAAACAGATGCAACAGAAAATGCAGCCATGACTACACCTTTTTTATCATGGTGGAGATGCTTGTGCTTTATAAAAATTGTTTCTCTGCTCTTTGCTCACCATTCACTGATACTATGCTATATATGCATGTTGACACTGCAGTATTCTTTCTTAGTACTAACAAATTGTAAGCATCATACATAATGTAAATCTAATACTATTTTTTTGAGTTCCTCTTTGTTATTTAAATACAGTCCTCCAATGGCTAAAAGAGTTACTTTGTAATGGGTATTGGAACTGGATTTCTGGTTCAGCATCCGCTCTATTCTTCCTAGCAGCAGATGAGAAGTAATTCCTGTCTGGTTCTGCAGATTGGCAGAGCAAGGACAGTAATTACTGTTATCAGAGGTGCACCTTGCGTCTCTCCTGTCACTGTGGCGCACACCTCCTTCGCTGAAAGGCGGGTTGTGGTGGGCGAAGCTGGCAGTAAATGGAGCTGAGCCTTGGAACGGTTTCTCTTCCAAAGCGAGAGCGAGAAACACTCCAGGTCTCTGGCAAAGAGCAAGCCCATCACACGCTAGCTCACCACGCATGCATACGCATGTGCACTGGCCTCCACTAGACCCTCAGAAGGGATCTGCATTGGGGCAGCCCACTCAAGCCCAGCTGTTTTTGGATGGGTGACACACGATTAAAAGAAATTATTTAGTTGGAGATTGACTTGAKGTGGATTGGATTGAAACCATTGGAAACAGAGTTGAGGATCAGAAAGATACACGGGATTTTAGCCATTTCTAAGTGTAACCTAATAAAGTAGAGCTATATTTCCTCCATAATATAGTGTAAGAGGTTTCTGGCCTATTCTCCACTGCCTATACGGACTTGGCGTGGGAATTCAGTGGTTTTAGGCACCATTTCTCCTAGAGTTTCCAAGGAGGCAGTACCACACTGGCAAGCCTAATCTGCAGGCACCAGTCAAGTAGTCCCACGTGGCCYGCAGGACACAGTAACCTTCACAAGGTCCTGCATATGCATGCATGAAACCGAGAACAATCTAGTTTTCATTAAATATTTGAAGGTGCCTAAAAGTTTTCTAAAAAGGAGATGATCGTGCAGGTCAGCCATTTTTAGCAGTATTAAAAATGAGGAGGAGATTAGCATGTTGTCTTTTCCACCAAGAAGAAAGGTAGTGAAATTAGTTGGTTGTGTAGTTCTGTTGGTTTTTTTCTTTGGCAGACATTATTACGCTTCTTAATTTAAAAACGTGTTTTTGAAAAGAGATTTCTTTAGGTTTCTTGTTAATAAGACATACTGAGCATTTATGTTCATTCACTGATTGAAATCAGTGAATTTATTATGCTTTTATATTATTTTGTGTTGTTCTATGAAACTGTTGAGAGCTTCTGTTTCTGTAAAGGAGATTAATCTAARAAAAACCAGAAGCAGGAGCGAAGCTGGTGGTGCCACACAGATTTGACATGGGAATGGCTCACTTTAGCTWCAGCTCTCGGTCATCGGAGCAGAAGTGAATGTCAGTGGTGCTGGAGGCGGTGTGCGAAAGAACAGGAAAATGCAGAGCACTGAATAGTGCACGTCCCTATAAAACTGGCCAACTCACCTTACATTTTATTCTTCGTGTCACTGAATTGAAGTGCTGGGTGGGAGCACCGATGAGTTCAGCGCGGCCGAGACGGAGGCCTTTTCAGTACTGTCCTCCCGGCTCGCGACGCGTGGCCCCCGTGGTCGGCGGGTCGGTGGGCCGGGCGCCGGCCGTCTCCGCGCTGTGCAAAATGAGGCGTGCGCGGCGAGGAGGTGGACTTGTCCCACGCGCGGTCTGTTGGTTTGGCAGGTCGGGTAACGGGCGTTACAGTGCACGTGGAAACCGGGAAGTGCTTGAAGGAGAGACGAGAGCGTCAAAATTGCCCTGTGTGTAGCAGAAACGGGCACCCAGCCAAGCAGGATACCGCTATCGTGTCCGTCCGACTCGTCGCCGAGTTCCTCGCCGTTCCTCTCCCCCAGTGGATTTCTATACACAAGACAGTTTTGATTAAGTCACCGACCTTGGGCACATTTCCTGAGCATTTATCATTCCATAGACTTTGGGAAGAATAACTATCTATTTTCCGCATATAACAGGGGACTGAAATCTCCCTGCTTTTCTTTACGTGCCCCCATTCCTTGCGTCTGCTCAGTACCCTGCTCGCTCCCAAACAGAACAAAAACCACAAACAAGTGCATATTTGCTTTACAGAAAGGCAGGTAAATCTAGATTGTTCCCACACAACACGGCATTTCAAGCTAAATAATTTTATAAAGCCACCGTTGCTTTATTGCTTTTTTTCCTTTTTTCTTTTTTTTTTTCTGGTGAGGTTCATGAATCCCTCCCCAAAAGGTAACAGGGTTTAAAGTTTGAGATTTTTCTCCATGTCGGGCAGAACATCAAGACAGGAGCTGACATGCTGACACCTGAATAGAGAGGAGAAGGAGGATACTGGCCCGTTGGAGGAGTCTTTGCACCRGCTTCTCCACCTCCTTTCCCTGTAAACTGCARATAGAGTTGTTGCTCTAGCAATCCYGGTGGCAGTTTGGASCTGAAAACAGAGATCAGTTAAAGCAGGCAGCCTTAATCAGCGATGCCAGCGGGAGAGACGCTGCTGGGCTGGCTGGYAGCACGTCCCTTCCAGGGCTGTCGTTTTCCTTGTCCCCGCGTCCAGTACAAATTGCTTCCAGTGAAGAATRAGAAGAGAGTTTTCTCCTGATGTCTCATGAACTGCCTTTGCTTGTGGAGTAAATCCTAACGGTTAGGAATCACTAAAATACAGACACAAAAAATCACATCTCTAAATAACARTAAACCAGATTMTTTTTGCAATAAGTAGAAGGWKTTTTTTTTAATATATCTAGAAATCCTTTTAATATTTAATCAGCTCCTAAATTATTCACAGGWTAAAGTGCTCAACTGTTGCTGTCATTTAAAGGGCAAGCGCCCAGCAGGAGTCTTGCATGGGGCTTTATAGATCACGTCAAAACATACGTTTGATTCATTAAAGAAATGTTATACTTCCAAAGCTAATAATATCCAATTTATATTCTGTTAATCCATGCTTGACTAATAAAACGCACAGGGTGAGATTTCCTGTTTTTATTCTTGTTTATTCAATACTCCAGGTAAAGTTACGCAGTGCAGTTCCAGAAAAACTCTGAAATGTATTAAGGGGGAGAAACTTTCTTCTTTTCTCAGTCTCAGACAACCAAAATGATATGCTTAGCTGTGAGTGTGGTTTATAACACCTCTCAGCAACATGCTTTTTGGAAATRAGATGCATGAATAGAATATTCAGTATGACACGCGTGTAAACCAGGATAACTTCCCAAAGTCTGTAGGAAAATGGGCTCTATTTTTTTGTCTCCTAAAGAAATKTCATCCGGGTCTTTTAATTTCCTTAAGCTTTCCCTGCTCAAATTCAGTGAAGGTTGTAAAATTAAGTTACCGTGATTTATTTTAACTTTTTAGCATCTGCTCAAATCCCTTGAAAATTTTGTTCAAAAAAAAAAAAAAGTGCTTTTGGAAAATAGAGCCCAGAGAAATCAAAAGTGAGGAAAAGAAGTAAATTTTCTTCACTTAATGGCCTCTTTGGCAAGGATTATCTTTTCTATTACGTGTTTTTAAACACCTTTTACTAGTGGATATTGGTTTACATAGCTCCTCGGTGCTATAGGTAATCTGAATAACTTAAACCTAGCGTTTGACTTTTCCTCCCTACAGTCCCTCCTCCATGGGGCCTGTTGACCGTGGCACCACGTAGGGGTTGAGTCTTGGAGCACTTGGCGGCRGAGGTTTCTGCTCCCGGGTAGCCAGCCCTTTCCGTGCTGGCCGTACCCCAAGAGCCGTCCCGACTGCTTCCYGGGCGCAGCTCCCCGCTTTGCGGCTAGCAAAGCCACGGCACGTCCGCACCCTTGCCTCGCTGGCTCTCAGAAGCCTTCTGGGCTCTCCAAAGTTGCACGAGGAAAGACGAGGCTGKCAGCACCTCTCACGCAGCAACTGCGGGCGTTGGTTAAAAACTTGCAGGCCATGGTTCAGTGAAGCATTTGAGAACACTTATAACTTTAATCTGAGCAAATTGAAGTTGTTGTTGCTGTTGAAATCAGTTGGATCACGCACACCTAGAAATGATACTGGAATGAGGCTAAACAAAACCTTACTCAACTAGAGATGATTAAGCATATGCTTAATTCAAATTGCAGACACGGAGTTGAGAATGCCCTTGGACCTAAGTGGAAATCAGCCAGCAAAATATCACAAGATAAATTTCCCAGAGCTGTACAGAGTCATCATTTGTGGAAGATAAATTCACTTACAGTCTTTTTTTTTATCTTCACTGTCATCCTGATTATGAGGCTAAAGCATGGGCTACAGCCTGATTCTCTTAGGCATGTCATTTAACTTTAAGTGTAAAATGTCATATGGATCAGTCCTCTGAAAATAGATAGCCAAGTTTCCGTCCGGCGGTGATAGAAGGAAAGCTGGATTCCTCCTGACGGCCTCAAGGAGCAGAGCCTCTTCACTCAGCTTTAAACACCCTCTGTGCTTAGGCGAGCAGGAATTCCCCCCGTCAGCTTTCCGAGGCAGCTGTTTCTCTGTACCGGCAACGTAGGGAAACACAGACATTTGCTCTGGAGGGGTAGGTTATTCATTAGATGGATTTAAAATGTATAAACTAGGTCACTGGGTCTTACCTGAAGTTTATATGATTCCCACTTCCCTCCTACTTCCAAATCCTGTCCAATGCAACCAATTATTAGAAACTGATTTTTGCACCATGAGTTGAAGATGACGTGCAATCTGGTAAGAAGTAGGGCTTTTATGTGACTTACAGCTATGAAGTATTTTAAACAGCATAGCACTGCCTGTAGGAAAAGTTGTCTGGTCAATACTTTGCATTAATATGTTTGGATTATTGTTGTTACTTTATTTCAGCTTTATGTGGTGGAAGGTACTTAAGGCATGTGTATTAAGAGGTGTTTTCTGCTTCTCATAAGAAAAGGGTACTGAGCTCTGTTTTTTTTGTTCTCCAGGGATGTGAAGTTGGATGGTGGACGTCAGTGCCACGCTGCAGGAGTGTGTCTGAAAGAAATCATTGGTCTTGAAGGTGTGGAGCTGGGAGCGGATGGGAAGGTAGGAATGCTTCAGTTCCCTGTCTGCAGATTTTATGAAATAAGGCAAAAACATGATGTAACTGATGACAGATATAAACACGAAAATAAATTACAATGTATAGTGCAACACAATAGTTAAAGCACAGTATGTAAAACCTATAAATAAAATCAGCAGGAATGCAAGAGGACTGTCCAAGCAGTCCAAGCCAGCCACTCTGTTTCCCTGAAGAAATCTGCCTCTGACAACATCTGAGTCTGTAAAGCATTACTGAATCACACGGCATTCCCCTGGCTCYAGCGTATCACTGCAGCATATATTGACAGCAGCTTGAAAATAATTTCTGGTAATAGTTTAAAGTACAATTTTATTTGCTTTCAATTTTATTTAATAAGATGAATTTTAGTTAACAGTGTATTTGTCCAAAAGAGCAGGAACACACTAGTACAAACGTAATGAGTATTTCAAAATCTATGAGTGTATTCATTTGAATAGAAAAAGTAATTATGAATCTTCAGGGAGAATGATTCATTTTAAGCAAATATATAGAAAAGAGACAATTTTATTAATAAATGAAAACCTTTTGGCTGAAACCCTGAWTTGTTTTTTACAGTTTGTTCATCCAATCTCCTGTCATTTATTTGTTTTAAGGTCCCAGGTCAATGCTCACCTAAACAAGTGACAGGCCAGACCATTGGCTGTAAATTCTTGAGGACACTCTACCTACTTATATATAAGTTAAAGCTCACATCTTTTATGTGATACATGTTCTGATCTGCTCATAAATCAGTCTAGGGTCTGAGACTCATTTTTTTCTTCAATGTTATGGTATTTTGGAAAGTAAACCTATAAGAAGTAAGGCATAATCTACTTTTGTCCAAGTGGGCAAGTAGAAAATTGGTACATCCTTTAAACATATTTTTGTCACAAGTTATTCATTCAAACCTAGTCCACGTTGGTAGGTAGCAGATGATCTCCAGCAATGTTTACTGTAGACTAGTACCTCACATATGACCCCCAAAAGTCCTAAAGGAGAAAAATAGCAGAGAAAGTGCTCAAGTTCAAGTAGTGTCGAAGTTGATTTGCCTGTGGTTGATCTGTGCAGGAGAGTGAAATCTGCTCAGAGAAAGCCCAGTGAAAAACAGGACCAAACTGGAATACTTCTAAGTRTGCTCCTTGAGTTTTTATAAATCCTGTGTATTACAGTTTGTGTGTGTGTGTTTGCTGTTTTATTTTGTTTAAGATATGAATGCATTTGCAAAAGCTTCTGTGCACAGATGAACTGACTACACTGCAGCAAACGTAGRAGACTGATGTTCATCCGTGCCTAACCATCAAATCTAAAAAAAAAAAAAAAAGTCGTCACACTTTGGCTTCCCTTGCTTCAAATGGGGATGCACCAAATGAATCGTGTTGCGGCTGAGAGTGACTCTCTGTCCATCTTGAATTTCTTTCTAGACTGTGTCTTACACGCAGTTCCTGTTTCCAACGAATGCTCTGGGAGCACGGAGGAACACGATAGACTCCACCTCGTCCTTCTCCCAGTTCCGCAACGCAAGCCATCGTAGCCTGTCTTTGGCGAGAGCTAACAGCACCCAGGGGAGCATTGATGCAGGTAGCTCATTAAGCAGCTTGTTYTAATATCCTTGCCTACTCTTGTGATAGGCAGTTATCGGGAAGGAATTTGGTGGAGTTACGCCACGTTTTACCCCTTTTTTGCTTAAATTAGGCCGAATATAGTCTCTAGCTGATGTCGTACATCCTACAAATCTTGGGGCGCCTTTTGCGCCCTTGTTCTGTGCTTGTTTAGCCAAGCTGGCTTGCAGCTCGTGGGAAGTTAGGTAAGCAAGATCACTGGTGCGTGGTCAGCTTACCAGCCGCTGACGGCGGCCGGCGCACCTCCTTGTGTGCCCGGCGTCGCACGACTCGTCGTTGCCTTGCCTTGCTACGGAAAATATACAGTGGCAGCACGACAGTCGTAAGCCGAAAGCATAAATCGTATTCGTGACCTTTATTAGGGTGGGAAGAGCTGTGTTTGCACAACTGGGCACAAAACGTTTGCTGAAGCCCTACGTGCTTGGGATATTTTGGCATGTTAATTGCAATAAGTGAAAGYATTTGCATAAACAGATGAAAACTTGTTGCTGGGATTAAAAGTCAGAAGCGCTTTCCCGCTCACTTCCCTCTCATCTGGGCATGGCAGGATGTATGGAATCACATTAGTGTGACGGACTTAAATCCTTGGGCTTGTTTATGGAGTTATATATAATTTTGCCGTTTTCTAGGTGTACCCCTTTTGCAGTTCTCTAAGCCCCAAGTTCACAGTTACCAGATAATTCATAAGCTGTAGGTTCTCTTTATCTTTGCAAATTATATTATTATTGAAAGAGTTAGAGTTGGGATATTCAAAATCTTTAGACTCTTTCAAAAACCCTGCATGACAATCATTTTGTGCATTATCTGTGAACTTTTTTGCCATTTATGTTAAGCCTAGAGATTTCCTGATGCAATTAATTCCCTTCTTACRTATACAATTGTTTTATAGGTAGTGACCTGGGGGACTATGTTGAATATGACCCAAATCTTCTAGACGATCCCCAATGGCCATGTGGCAAACATAAGCGGGTTTTAATATTCCCTTCATATATGGTAAGTGGTATGCAAACCTAGCTGTACCATAGATCAATTTTGCTAACAATATCTAGAATGCTGAGTTGCATTTGGCCCTATTTTAAGAAGATTTTTTTTTTTAATCTGCTAATAACAGCTGTTTGGAATACTTTGTGCTAAATGCCAGTTACTTACTGGGACATGCAAAAACAAACTCATGGAGGTATTGCAAAAGTAAATGCTTTTATTACTGCTCTACTTCATAAAAGTTTTAGATGAAAGGCTTGTTCGAACAATGCATTCATTCTCTTTCATTCAGAGGAAAATTTTTACTTCCTCTAATTGGCATGTCTTACAAAATGGGAGGATACCCATTAGRGTTTTTTTAAAGTCTTGAAATTGCATTGTGTTTTGATGCTTATCATTCATTCATCAGAACAGAACTTCAGTGTCTAGTAGAGTCTTTGTTTCCCAAATATTTATTTTGCCATGGAACAGTCCTTCCTTTAATTGCAGCAATTACTGGCAAAGCATATATRTTTTTCACCATATCCAGTGCTCATAACTGTATAGTACAGACTCAGGATTGTGCCTTTATACGAGCTCTATCTCAATATTTTGTGTGGTGAGGAGTCTGTAGCCTTTTATTAGTTGCACCAAGTCTTTAAAATTCAGCGTACTTTTCTGGCAGAAATATTGCAAGATGTAGTRTAATCATAAGCATGTTAGCACATATCTATCTGAGTTACGTATCTGAAGTAGTGGGAAAGTAGTTGGGAAAAAGCTCATTCTTTTTTCAAAATGATGACTTATACTTTTATCTATACACAGATAGGATAGGATTTGAAATGCTGATAAAATAAATGGCCCAAAATGTTATTCATGGCTGCTTTTAAGCTGGAACAGGCCATRAAGATACTAGTTAAGAAATTATTGATGTATGTAAAGATACAGCCCTTATAGGTTCTCTTCTGCCCCTCACCCTGGTCTTTATTTGATAAYAGTTTTCTCAAGTGCTCCTTCTTCAAAAAAGTGTATTTTTTGTGCTTCATGTGGAGTCACATTGATCCTACTGGCAGGAATTTTGTGTGTGTTGCTCAGAAAGCTCCACTGAGCTCTGTAGCTGCATCGGGGTTAAATGTTTGAGTGACAAATTGAGACTCCCTTCTGCTTACACTCAGCCAGTTTTACTTTTAGGATTAGCAAGTAATATTTGGCTGGCAACCCACAAAGTGCCTGCCTTTAGGCAGATACGCCTGCTCCAGAGAATATTTGTTAGCTTTTAACATGGTTGTTGTTATGGACGTGGCACTGTCTTCCTTCAAACAAAAAAAAAGCTGTTAAACTTAACTGGCCTCCAAAGTGAGCACAGTTTTAGCAGTAGTCRTTGTGTTTCCAGCCTTCGTTAAACTGCAAATCGGAGTCCTCTAAGATCRCCTGAAGTCTTCGATGGCTTTGCAAATTGGCATTGAGGTGGACGCAGTGGGGTGAGGCAGCCAGGAGGGCTTTCCGCGCGCCCCGTCTCCTCCCCGGGGCAGGTGTTTGATGCCCCTCTTTTGCTTGCTTGGGCCAGCTTCAGGTAACCGCAGCATTTTGCGGTCCACATTCGGACTGTCRTCGCGGTAAGGAGCTGGCTGGGGGTTTCCACTGTGGGAGAGATACGACTAGGTATTTTTAAGGGGGGAAATGGACTTCAGGGGTAATTATTAAAATCAATGTCATTGATTGTCTAGACTATATCTTCCAGAAAGGCATWGAGAGAGGTCTTCCTGCTTTTTCGTTTTCTCTGAGTCAGCTACTGTTGTATCTGGAGAAATGTCTTGTTTCGCATTCTGGTTTTTTGCCTGGGCTTGACTTCCAGCCGTCAGTACTCCCRCGCTGCCTTAGTCTCAGCGAGGGCTCGAGGAAGTTAAGTGGTATGTTTCTTAAATTGGTGGGAATAACGGGGCCGTGCCAGGGGCTCCCTCATCCGGGGTCCCAGGATCTGGCCTGCCCGTGGGTGAAGCAGTCTAGCTACGAGGCGACGTAGGAGTTAAGCAGCTTTTCAAGAAGCTGAAGAGTGGGTACGTGTCCCCCGCTGCCGTGCCGGGAAATTTCCCCTTGCACTGATGCCCCCTTTAGATCGGGGGGGGGGGGGAGTAGTGTTGCAGTGTGCCCGGAGCTCTTGGGTTTAAACAGGACTTTGAAACCTGGCCTGCAAGTAAGGCGAGCTTATGCATTGAGCTGGTTAACAGCAGGTTAATATTGGCTACGCAGGCGACTTTACTCNGCCCGTGGGTGAAGCAGTCTAGCTACGAGGCGACGTAGGAGTTAAGCAGCTTTTCAAGAAGCTGAAGAGTGGGTACGTGTCCCCCGCTGCCGTGCTGGGAAATTTCCCTTTGCACTGATGCCCCCTTTAGATGGGGGGGGGAGTAGTGTTGCAGTGCGTCCGGAGCTCTTGGGTTTGAACAGGACTTTGAAACCTGGCCTGCAAGTAAGGCGAGCTTATGCATTGAGCTGGTTAACAGCAGGTTAATATTGGCTACGCAGGCGACTTTACTCGCATCAGTTTTATCCTTTCCTGACTCGGCTGGTGGTCTCTCTCCCCGCCGTTCACAGCAGCGTGAACAGCAGCATAGTAGACTGCAATTTGAAGTCATTTTCTTTAAGGAATATAAAAATCGGCGGAAGCTGCAATTAAGGCAAATTGCAGTCCGAGGGCAGAGAGAAACCTGTGGCTTTTTTCCCAGAGYGTGCGCAGCCATCTTCATTTTAACAGCCCTCTGCAAAATGACCGCAGAGATTTAGGGCTCCTGTATGCAGACTGAAGCCAATCTGCGGTCCTGAACAGAATATAGCTTTAATTAYTACTTCTCACCCGCGCTGGAGCAGCTGAGAGTGGCTTTGATGGCAGCACTGAATGTTTTGTTGTGAGTGGAGAGCTGCAGTTTGTAATTAAAGTTTCGTTACTTGGCTGCATTTCGCATTAGCGYTTGGCAGCTGCAAGCCCAGAGATATATATATATATTTTTCTTTTCCCCGCCTTATGGATGCAGAGAGCAGTTAATAAGGGGAAGGTGTGTGACAAGAATAGGAACAAGTGGTGTAGGACATGCAGGAGGCTCCTTCTGCAGCCGCAGCGAGCTACCTCGGGCCAGGATTTCCGCCCCCCCCCCGGTAAAACTCTGCTGAGATCCTTGTGGATTTTGCGTCCGTAAATACTGCAGGCTTTATCACGAGGTATAGGACACACAGCGTTTCTGGTCCTTCTTTGGTTTTTACTCTGAAATACGTGCAGTTAGCGCTGCAGCCTGTGCGACGTGCCGCTTGGAGCCCAAGTTTCTTATCACTTGCATTGGCTTTATTTTCTTACAGTTTTACACAGCTGAATTAGTCGGGACTTGCAGAAGTTTTTTACCGCAAGTCCTCAGCTCTTTGCTGAGCTTCCTCCACAAAGATAGCTGGGGGGAAGGGGAATGGCTTTTAGTTTGGCCTCTTTCGGCAGTGAAGTTCCTAGCTTTAAAAAGTAAACTTCCTTGTAGCGTTTCAAAAAGTGATACGAACAGCCTGACAGGGAACGATTCAGAAAAGGCAACTGAAATAATTTTCCAACACACACCCTGCAGCATCTGTTAATTGTATTAGTCATATTTAAATTCTGGTCTGCCCCGGAGAAATTATTTCACTTTAGGTTGTCTTTGTAGGAGAGTCTACAATCTCTACCACAATATAAACAGTAAGAGGGAGAAGAATTTCATGCTGGAGGGAGGGGAGGGAAACATCATGTCATGCTTAACAGATGTCTTCCTGGCTGATAGWGCTAAAATAGGAATTCTTGCAGATTCCTAAGTCTCTCTGGGGCAGGAACTCCCACTATATGTCCGACAGAACAGTAGCTCCTTCGCAAGACTCTCATGGCGACTTGTGTACGTGCAGACTCTTCGGGGTCTCGCTGGTGTGCTTGCRCTCGTGCGAGCAGAAACAAATCCGTTCCGTGCAGGGGAGAAAACTCACTCCGCAGCACACACCCGCCTGACCCATGCAGCCCTGTTTCTGTCAGTGACATAAAAACACAGGTACATACTGCCAAAACTTGCAGAAGGGTAAAAAAACTCAGTTTAGTAGCATCTTGCACCTGAGTGACTCTTCTGTAATAACATCCCTGCACTGTCCATCCAGCTGTGCCCAGGAGATGCACTTGAAAACTGGTTTTGGTACTTAATGACAATTTCAGTGTATTCATGTCAAAATGTCAAAATAAATTGGCATCTGTATGCCACCTGCAAAAAAGCATGTTGCAGAAGTCTGCAGTTTCCTCAGAGTGGGCTGCGCTTGCCAAGCCCAGCGCCAGCGTCAAGCACAGCTGGTCTGCGTTGGTAAATGCAGTGAATGCATTAGTAGATGGAGTAAATGCATTAGCAAATAGCAGTGGTGCAGGGCGGTTTTGAAATCAGAAGTGCTCGCTGCCCAGTCCACTTAATCTAACCAGACTCTGCATGATGACCCGAGTGCCTTCGGTCCCTCGCTCCCCCGTACGGCCTTTCACGAGGTGCTGCGAGGTCAGGAGTCCTCTGCTACTGCGGACACCCTCCGGTGCCGTCACCACCTTCCTAGCACTGCTTCTCCAGCAGCGTCCCCCGGATGCTCCTTTTCCGCCTGCTGATCTCGAGGCCAGGAGTCACAGAGCAGAGGACCACAGCGGTGGTAGATACTCTGTGCCGTGTGCGTTTGATGCTGTATCTGACTGAGACTCCGCTAAACGTATTTTGTAACAGTGATTCATATGTATTAATTGAGAAGGAGTTCAGCATGTCAACTCTATAAAATAAGCTGGTGTCGTTCCGTGTACTTTAATTCAGAGAGGCAGTTTTGAGATTCTTTGCTTGTGAAATTCTGAATATTTCACTCTCAGGTCCTTGGATGTTAATAATTTTTAAAAAATGGAAACATCATCTTTTAGTCTTCCTTGTCCTTTTGTTTAATTTTTATATTAAGGAGGGATTCGCTCCCATTTTGCTTCGTTACTTTAAGCCTCTGCCCTAAGAGAATTTCCCGTGCACAGGCATCCTTAGACATAAGCATATGCATTAGGCTACTGACAGTTTCCAGCTGCACAGGTAGTCACCTCAGCGTAGCCAGGCAGCGTTGCACAGACAAGGGGAGAGTCCGTGGACATCTTTTCGCCTGCCGTGCAGCTGATGACTTGCCGTTGTGTTTCTATTAAACATATAAGTCTTCTGCCTGTTTGGTACGGAGTAGATTTGCGGTAATGACACCTGGAAAGATGCTGTTATAGAACTTTGATTTCATTCCAGTGTTTTATTTTGATTTTATTCATCCTTCTTAGGAGGGAGATAGAGCCATCCAAAACTAGATCCTCTTTAACTGGTAGCATGCCAAAGTAGGATTTATTTTCAACAATATTTCATCTTGCCAGTCTTCCCAATCATATCAGGCATCCTCCCTCCTCCCCTATTTATGAAACTCTATATGCAGCTTTTCCTATGAGAAAGCAGCTGCTTAAAAATGCTTATGAATAACACACAAGCTAACCTCCAAGTTCAAAACTGCCAGCGCTGCAAAAAGCGTGCAGGG
The DNA here is from genome assembly GCF_003343005.1 of Rhea americana. NCBI lineage: Eukaryota > Metazoa > Chordata > Aves > Rheiformes > Rheidae > Rhea > Rhea americana. The sequence goes on from NW_028186734.1 coordinate 4,659,768, forward strand.
CGCAGACTTCAGCCCCGGCACCCGTCACACCAACCGGGCATCTGTCCGCTACCACATATCAAGGGGTTCATTTGTCTTGCGACTTCCGTCGCCGAGCTAAAATACGCGTAGACAGCTTTGTATACGGAGAACACGAACCGAGCTCCCCAAGGAGTGTTTCTGAATACTGAAGTGAAATGTGTTTTGTGCGAATAAGCCGTGAGGAACAAGACCCTTGTGGATGGCAGGGGTCAGAGACGCTGGGGCCCGGCGCGGTAGAGCTGTCGGCCGGTACTTCCCCGCGCCTCCGCCGTGCGTCCGGCTGCTCCAGAGGTGCAGAACGCCGGCCCCAGAGGACGGCGTTAGAGGTAATAAGGTAAAGCGCGTTCGGCCTAGAAACGTGCCGTGCTCCTTTTAGGGAAATGTTTGCAGACTCTTCATAAAATTTGGAGCAGCGGTGTTGGGCAGCGCAGCTGTACAGACGCTACCAGAATTATTCCAGGCAGAAGAAAAAATCCCCGCTGCATACGGTAGTGTCTTCTCCTCCACGCGGCAGCTTCGTCTGCGACTCTCGGACAGCTCAAGAGCCGTGAGAGATGGTCTAAAGTGGAGAGGGGAAAAGACAAGCAGGCGCTGAGCAGGCGAGACGGCGGCATAGGGCTAGGTTAGGTCACGGCGCTCCCATGTCGCCAGCGAGGTCTCAGCGGGCCCTGGCGGGTTTCTTGCGCATGCAGAGATTTTCCTGCGGTCCGTCTGCTTTTCTTCCTCACGGGGAGCAGTGGGTCCGTGCTCCACGCTGAGCCACGCGGAGGTGCGGAGGCTCCTGCCCTGGCGAAGCACGGCAGGAGGCTGCATGGACGGACGGATGGACGGGGACCCTTGGAGCCTGCTTTTCTGCATAGGTTCCTATGCCTCCTGCTTCACTCGCAGCAGTAGAGCAAACAAGGTGCTGGAAGCCTTGTCTGAAACAGGGCAGAAGAGGTAACTGAGTTGATCTCTCTTCTTTTTCTTCCTTTTCCCTTTTTCTTCTTTTTTTGCCCTCTGACTCTCCACGCACGCTGCACACGCAGGCCGGGGAAGCGCCGTCCCGCGGCTCGGAGGCAAGTCGGGCAAGGCCGCGGCGCCCAGGCAGGCGGGAGGCGAGGGGCTTGCGCGGGTGCTTCTGCGGCGAAGGAGGACGGTTAGCGGGAGGAGACAGCTGCCTGGGAGCTGCCACGTTCGAACGCGCTGGCGTCACGCGGCTGCTGCGCGAGTCAGGCGCAGCGTGCGCGAGCTCTCGTCTGGATCTCCTTAGCGGGACTCGCACGGCAAAGACTTGTCTAGCAGGAAGCGGCAGCGTCTTGGGGGAAGCTTGCACGCGTTCCTCCCTGTTCCTTGAGGCAGCAGCAGGCAGTCATGGGGCTGCACGTGGCACGCAGGGGTCCCCGCCAGGGTGCAGCTGTGCACAGGCGATGGTCCTCACGTTGCACAGGCGATGATCCTTGCATTGCACAGGTGATGGTCCTCACGTTGTGCAGGAGATGGTCCTCACGTTGCACAGGCAATGGTGCTCGTGTTGCACGGGTGATGGTCCTCACGTTGCACAGGTGATGGTCCTCACGTTGTGCAGGAGATGGTCCTCACGTTGCACAGGCGATGGTGCTCGTGTTGCACAGGCGATGGTCCTCGTGTTGCACGGGTGATGGTCCTCACGTTGCACAGGCGATGGTGCTCGTGTTGCACAGGTGATGGTCCTCACGTTGCACGGGCGATGGTGCTCGTGTTGCACAGCAGGGTGCCAGTCAGCCCACATTTAAAATGTGTGCATGACCAAACCAGTGCCCTGTGGCAAGAGGTCGCATTTTCTCTTCATTACAGCATCCATCTACCTCAAACACTGCTGTATGTTATTGGGGGGGGGTATGCTCTGCTTTCTTTTACATTCCTATGATTATCCCTGGCTTCAGTATCATGGCTTCTAAACAAAGTACAGGAAAAAATAATAGTGTTTTGCTCCCCTCCTTGCTCGTTTCTGATGCAGCCAAGCGTGTGACTGCTTGCCTGCAGTTGTCCCAAGCCATTCCCTTCCCCCCCCCCCCAGACCCATCCGTGCACTATTTTAATTATCCTCAAGCTGCAAGGGCTTGCGCTCGGTCCTTCTGGCGGTTTCAGATTCCCGGGAGGAGATAACGCAGCGAGGAGGCTCAGGCTCCTGAAAAGGCATAACGCGCGGCAAGCGCTTCACCCATCTCTTTCCGCCTCTTGTTGTCTGGGGTAGCAGCCCTTTGCCATGACACAGGAGAATCATAAACAGAAATTTGAAAGGAAAACATTGTTTTACCAGAAGGAGAGTGCAGGATACGTAATCCATACGGGAGGCACCCACCGGCTCACCGCTAGGAGTTGGCAGCACAGGATGTGCCTGTGGTGGACGCCCACCACACTTCAGCCTGCTCTCCCCCCGTCCACACTAGAAGCTGGCCAGGCGCCGCGTGCCTCGGGACCAGGTTGTCTGCGGGCTGCCGAAGTCAGGGGTCTTCTCCGCTTCTTTCCGAGGGGCAGAAGAGCCGCAGGAGGAGAACTGGCACATTCTCAAAGCAAGGGTTTGCTTGTTGTTCGGCTGATGGGTTTTGTATCTTGCATTAAATTGAAATACCTGCCACTTAGGCTCGGTGCCTATTTTATTACAAATGTATATTAATACTGAAGAATTTGTACCAGAGGTTTCCTTAATCAGTTTGAAAGAAACTGGCAATATGTTTCCACATATTGCCACACACAAAATCTGGTCGTCGGATCAATTACTGTAGTGACTTGTTTTGGTTTAACAAGACTCCTCAGCTAGGTTTTATCCACCTACACTTAGCTTAAACTCATTCATATTTGGAGGGCTCCTCACAAGGCACATGCTGTTTGGGGCTTGTGCTGAACGGTCTTTCCAGATTTCAGGTCGCTTGTTCTGACAGGAAATTATTACCCTAAGTCAGACTTAACTTTTCCCTATCTCAAAACGTTAGGACCAACACATTTTGGGTATTCCTTTTCAGCAGCGGGGAGCGTGGTACTGAGTGGTTGTGTTGGCTACAAACTGCAAGAATCGTTTTCTCTTGGCTGATCTGTTACAGACCACAGTCATTGACTATGTGAAGCCATCAGATCTCAAGAAGGACATGAATGAGACCTTTAAGGAGAAGTTCCCTCACATCAAGTTAACCCTCAGTAAAATACGAAGGTACATTGCAAAGCCTGATACGGCTGCAACGTGATGCAGCTACCTCGCGTTTCAGTGCACTTGTTGTTTGTTGTAAGTGAAGAGAAGCAAAATATTGCTCAGTTTTCTGAGAACAGTCACCTGTGGAGGTGTTGAATAAGTCAGATGATTACTCTGATTAGTGGCCTGAGTAAGCAAAATAAGGAAATGTATTCAACCATGTACCAGTCAGGTGTAAAACACAATATATGAAGGGATGAGAATGCAAACTGAGTGGGGGCTCTACTGTAAGACCTAGAAAAAAAACCACAAAAATGTCTCTGAGCTTATGGTACATAGCTTAAAAAGAGATGAAGAAAGAGAAATGTTGAATATTTTTTTTGCCTTGTTCAGAGAGCACAACAAGAAACAAAACAAGTGGTCATCTCCACAGTAAAGTTGTAATATTTCATCAATGTTTCCAGTGGAGCAGGCTAGACCTACTTGTTTGCTGAAGTAATGATAACTTCGTTTGACTCCTCAAACAGAGGTGTCCAGGATACTGATCTGTGTTTGTTACCTAGAGAATCCTGTAGCACATTGAGGGACTGTTAATTTGAATTTGACCAAATATAACCAACAGTAAAACTGCTTATAGATCACAGGCAGTAAAGCTGCTGTTACTAAATAAATTGTATGAAGCTTAAGACTTCTGATGAAATCTTTCTGTTGAATGCAACGAAACTTCTTAGTTGCTTCTCTAGTTTCTTACAGCTGTTTATTGGGGGTGAGAGTGAAGTTGAAATGTAATCCCCAAAACAGAGTGTAAGGACATTTGCCCAGTAAATTACATCTTTCTTTCCCCCCCACTTGACTAAGCAGACATCTCTGAAGGAACGACTCTTGTGGTGAAACAAGAAAGGCTTTAACATGCAACTCACAGCATCCTTGTCTGGTCTCTTTATGCAGCTTGAAGAGAGAAATGCGCAAGCTTGCTCAAGAAGAATGTGGTTTCGAAGAGCCTACCGTGGCCATGGCCTTCGTGTACTTCGAGAAGCTCGCGCTCAAGGGCAAGCTGAACAAGCAGAACAGAAAGCTCTGTGCTGGAGCTTGTGTTCTCTTAGCAGCCAAAATCGGCAGTGACCTCAGAAAACATGAAGTCAAGCATCTTATAGACGTACGTACACCTAGGCTTCTACGAGAAGTGTTTCTTCCACAAGATGTGCCAGCATGTGGCTTGAACAAGCCTGCTTATCAGTGGTTTTGGCTCTCCTCTAGGTTCCAGCTAGGCTTCTACGAGAAGTGTTTCTTCCACAAGATGTGCCAGCATGTGGCTTGAACAAGCCTGCTTATCAGTGGTTTTGGCTCTCCTCTAGGTTCCAGCTGTTCAGCCAGCTGACTACTTTCCTTTATTATACATTTATGTGGAAGTGGTAGTGACCAATGTCTCTACAGAGGAGTGAGGAGCTTGCTTGGTGACACTGAACAGCGTAGTGTCAAGATATTGTCTTACCTGATACAAGTCATAAGTTAACCTTCAGGGCATTCATTTTCCCTTAATATATTTTTTAAGAGCCGTTAAGGACTCTCCTTTGAAAGGTAAATGCAGATATTAATTTGGAAAGTGTAATAGGATTTCATTCCTCACATTAAGCTTTTGGGCATAGGACCTTGCTTCCATGAGAACACTTTACCGTGACTTGCCTTCTGTGGAGTCTGTTGGTCTTCTACCCTCACCACATTAAAGGGTTAAAAGAGGAAGGGGAATGCAATTCCCTAATGCAGTTGCAAGCACTAAAATGGCAATATCTCATGTATCTGTAGAGAAAATTGGACAGGCAGCTGGGTGCTTGGCTACAACCAAACTCTGCTTAGTTCAAGAGACATGAGAAGTTGACTGGGGAGCAGAAGTGGATTCATACCTTTATGCCACAGTCACAGAAATGGTTTGACAGTCAGTTTGTTAGAATAATCTCAAAAAATACAGAAAAAATAATGGGTGGGAGTTGAAGATCAGACTTCTCTTGCTACCCTGAGATATTCGTCCGTCCTTAAGACACCCTGAGCTTTTCATTAGACCCAGTGGGGAGAGAAGCTGCAAGCCAGGGAGGCCATAAGAAGAGAAGGGTGAGGGAAAAATATCCCCATACAGCTGGCTGCTGCCTTCTAGTATACAAATCTGGTGAAAATAGCAGAATACATGGGAGATTTAGTACGTTACAGCAGAAAGCCAACTATGAGACCCATCTCCTCACCCTTGAGGATAGTAGAGTTTTTTACTTACTGTTCTTAAAATTGTTGCAGGTGACACCTTTTGCCTCTGAGGCATCAATAAAATCAAATAGCTCTAATTGTAGTGGGACTGATTTCCCCAATAGGAGGGTCTAACACATTCTAATGCTGAGAAGAAAATTTGTGATTACAGATGGAGTACGAATTTTGTGAGCATTTGCAAGAAGCTTGTATTCCACTACACGAGGGATTTTGATATATGCTCATGAAGCTAGGTGTTTCCTCTTCCTGCATTGGTAATTGCTATGATCATTAAAAGACATGTCTACCAGAAATGGAATGAGTAAAATAGGAGAAATAGCATGTCCAGCTGAACTTTATAAACCGCGTTTCCAGTAGGAAATCAGTCTATCCGATTCAGCCCAGTAGTTTATCACCTACTGACCAGTAGAAGGAAGGGGGAGCACAAAGCAACATAACATTATATGGTCATAAGCTGCCACTTAGCCCATTCAGGTCAGTCAGAAAGAAGCATCTTGCTGAGTAAAGTGGTAGTAAGGAAAGATCATCAGTTCTGAATAAGCAGCAGAGTATGCCAGCGCTGATGCTATCTGATTTTGCGTATCTAGAAAGGCTCGGTCAGAGATAGGAGGAGAAAGCCACAACTCTAATTTTCTCCAGTTAGAGCCATACAAATTCAGCAAGGCAGAGGTTTAGTGAGAGCAGTGCACACCTATTTACTTAAATGTCTTGAATAATGTCGTCTGCAAGAAACTACTAGAAAGTCATTCACGGAGACTTCTTCTTTTTTTTTTTTTTTAACATGGCTGTTGCTGCAGAAACTGGAAGAGAGGTTCCGACTGAACCGGCGCGAGCTGATCGCCTTCGAGTTCCCGGTGCTGGTGGCCTTGGAGTTTGCGCTCCACCTGCCGGAGCACGAAGTGATGCCGCACTACAGACGCTTGCTGCAGACCTCCTAGCGCTGGCTGCCCGGCCGAGAAGGGGCTCCGGAGCGCGTCCGCGTAGCTCTGGGGAGCTGCAGTTACTACTGGAAACGCGAAAGCAGACTTGTAACACTTCACTCGCTCTCTTTTTCTCTCCAAAACCGTTTTTCCAACAACATATAGGAAACACTGCGCTGACTTAAGACTCTCAGCTTTGACAGATTTACGTATTTTCTCTGAAGACAGAGATGTTGGTTAACGTTTGCTGAAACTGGGTGGCAACTGACCCTACCTGTGGGGACTACTGATGTAAAAGTTGGTTACCTGAATCAGACATAGAGAAGTTTAAAGGGCAGCCTCCGTTGCCCCCCCCCGTCCCCATCACACGAACCCCAAGAGCCCACTCGAGTGCATTCTCCTAGTGCTTTTTCTACCGACCTGCTGCGACTTACACGAGGACTTCTTAACGTTGCGGAAAAGCTTTTAAAGAGGATATCTTCACTGTGTCAAAAAGAATGTGCCAATCTATTTTTGTATCAGCAATTGAAAGTGCACTTTTTCCCGTGGGGTGCTTGTGTGCATATGTGTGTGTGTGTGTGTGCGCGCGCGCGTGTGTGCCGCTGAACTGGTCTCAGGCCGGGTGGCTGGCTTCGTGGTTTCAGAGTATATCGCTTACTGATGGTGAAGATCAAGGTGACCTTACGTGTTTACTGCTTAAAAAAAAAAACGTAACTACTGGAAAAGTGGTAAATGGGAACATTTTTGGACATTTTTTTTCTTTTTAATTCTCTGATCTTTCYGACGTTTTACCTTTGAAAGGGTTACACTACTACTACGAGAGAAAAAATCAGCAACTGACCATAAGTTTTCACTCGTGTTTGTGATAAAGTGGAAAGCATTAGTACGAGATTTCCATGTCGTGTTTTTTAAAAATGTCTTGTGTTAAGCCACATGCATATTTTTAACCTTCGCACTTTTCCCACTGTGGAGATGGTTAGACTTGCACTCTGTAGTGTTGTATTTCTGTGCTCTATGTTAGAGTGCATAATAAGCACATTTATTGTGCTGTATCTTAAAACAGTGTTTTATTTTAAAAAAAAATAAAAAAGAGTAGGGCTCAGCAGTATAACAGGTGTCTTAAGGCTCTGACAGCAGGGACATAAGCTCTTGTTGTTTTGTTTTGTTTTTAAACTATAATTGACTTTGCAAAACTTAAAATCAACGACCATCTGAGTTAAGGCTCAGTTCCTTTAGACATTTCAGTACTGGAGGTTTACAGTAAACTTCCTGCAGCTTCCATGACACCTTGGACTGGACACCTTGAAAAAAAAAAAAAAAGGAGGAAAAGAAAAACAACTCCCCAAGAGGCAGTACTTTATATTGCACTAAAAAGATAAAGATTAATAAAAAAAAAAAAAAAAAAAAAAAAAAAGGTTGGAGACTTTCATCCAAACTCTGTGATGGTATATACACTACGCCAGTGCCGTGCTTGAGGCCACTATTAAACTGGGTTTATTCTGCGACCTTACACCCACGTCCAACCTCCTCCTATGCTGATTCACTGAACAAGCCTTGCCCTGAACACGCCCCCCACAGCCCAACACTTACATTCATGGTATTAAAAAATAATACCGTCGTCGTCGTCTCAGCCCTGAGGTTTCAGCTGCAGCCCTGCGTCCCTCAGCCTGGGAGTGCTTTTGCTCAGCGTGTGCAAAGGGCTTGTGAGCAGGAGGTAGAGCAGTGGGACATAGCAGAGGATGCAAACACACCAGTGCTTACTTTCTTTTGCTTTTGTTTTAATCGKTTTTTATTATTTCCTTCAGTTAGGCCAGGAAACATCTGGTTTCTTTACTAGCTTTGACACTTTCAAGCTCTAGCACGGGAAATGCCTGTGTATGACTGCTCCGTAGGCTCTGGAAAGGCGACGCAAAGCGTGTCAGGACAAAGGGGAGGTTGGCTGATGCGCTTGCTCTCCCTCCAGCTAAAGGGGGAGGCTCGCTGTGCTAGCTTGCCGCTGTTACTCCTATTTACCCAATTATTAATTAGCTACATTCCGCCAGGAGCGGGGGAAGAGGCGGCAGAGAGACGAGCCCCCCCCCTCCCCGCTCCGGGAGCAGCCGAGCCTGCAGCGCGCTCGGCGCCCGCGCGGCTCCCCTCCGGCCCGGCCGTGCAGCCCCGGAGGGCCGCGAAGCAGCCCAGCCTACGAACCGAAGCGGCCGGCAGGTGCGGTGCTGCCGCCTTTTCCGCCAAAACCACSTGCGATCCGTTCAAAACTCGCTTGTAGCGACGGAGCGCTGTTCCCAATAGTGACCCCATAGAGCTAAAGGGAAGCTTTGCCTTTCYGGGAAGGCTTCTGCGTTTTATCCTGGACTCATATTTTAGTGTTGCTTTATAGTATTGCAGGGAAAAAGCGATAGTGGGTGCGAGATACGGACTGAAGAATGAATCTTGCAGTCGTCTCTAGAGCCGCTCTTGCTGCCACGATGCTGCCACGTCTTCGTCTTCTGTGCTGCTACCCAACCCTGATGTACAGTTTACACAGATTTCTGGGGTGAAATCGGGTTGCTGGAGGCTTCCTGCTTTTCGCTGTTGTTTTGGGGGCAGGGAAGGGTTTCGGAGTCACGTTCGGTTACGGTTTGAATGTGGAGTAAACACGATGGTGATGATGTTGCACTGTTCACGTAGGAACGTACGTAAAGCCATATGATGCTAAATGTCAAAGCACAAAGCTTGGTCAGTACTGTTAGGGTTAGGACAACAGGCAGTATTTGCCCCCTTTTCTCCCCAGCCCTGGGAAAATTCTGGCTGATGTGATCAAGGAAATCTGTACCAGACAAGCAAACAAAAAAACCCACATGCTGATTGTTCGCCTTTGTCTTACATGGTAATGAGTGTTGATTTACAGATGATTTTAGGTTCAACTTTAAATAGTCTGGGAAATAATCCATTCCATATCACTTGTAATGTTTTGAGATTATATACCATACACTCTACCATGCAGAGGTTTTTTTTTTTTCCTTTTCTAAAAAAAATAAATAAATAAAATTTTTTTAAAAAATTGAAAAGCCCAGAGTCTTTTCCACCKATGACAGTAAGTAAAATTATTCAATTCTCTCAGTTGTATGTGTCAAATGTTTTGGGGTTTGTCTTGCCRTGGGACATAAAGCTGCTTATTAAATAAGCCAATGGCAGTATTAGTAATAACTCTTGTTATTGTATATATACAATTGTATATTTTWTATATATATATATGTATATTGTATATATATACTTGTAAGCAAACTAAAAGGAGAAACCTCAGGCTCCAGTTTCCCACCAAAAAGTCTTCAGCATCTCCCCAAGTCCTTGGTCCTTAGGCACCCCCAGTGCCTGTCTCCATGCAGCTCCCCTGTCTCCAGGCGCTTCCCCCAGTTCTAGGATCTTTTCTCCAGCTGAGATCTTCACTTTTCTTCCCTCCCAGACCACTTCTTTTTCCTTTTTCCCTCTCCCCCCCCCCCCCATTCTGGAAACCCCCTTTTTTTCGGCACCAGTGCATCTTTCTGGAACATGAAGCCCCTGGTTTTGCTGCTTTAGAACATCTTGTGTGCAGAAGCACAAGGGGTGAGCAACTTTCTCATCCAGGGGTATGAATCTAAAGGGTTCAGGACTTAGTCCACAYGTTGCCAAATTAACAGCTAGGCCATACGGGTTGCAGCTAGCAAGTAGCAGGCTCTGCCCAAGCATTTGAGTTCAACTTCAGCCATTCACTCACATGTACAAATACAGCCAGTTATCTGCCACCTGTCTGGGTTCCCAGTTTAAGCTAATTTTTCACTAGCGCCTGGTTAGGCTGGACAGCCTCTCTGGAGAGCACCCTTTCATTGCATACTTCCATTCCACAGCCACTTTAATAAAACAATTGCCAAGGGTTTGGCTGCCTCCCTCTACCCGTCACTGTCTGGTTGGAGACCCTTAATTGTAAATTGATACTTGTGGCAATACACAAATTAACTAGATTTACACAGATTCCAGAACACTAAATATACAGTTAAAAAAAAAAAAAAATCCTTTGCTAATCACTTTCCAAAACTGTTAGCAAAGAGGCGTTGACTTCTTTGGGCTACTTTACACTGTCTTTAAATGAAGCAAGCTTAGCTAATTGCTCCAGTGTGCGGTGCACAGTAGAAGTCTTTGGAAACAGTGAGGAATAGCTTATTACAGGATGGTAACACCTTCCTGGGATGCTAAGTCATTTTAAATACCAGGCCTCACATTGAATACTAGAAAAGATAAGTTACTTAGAGACGTGAGAGGCTGGGCAATCGCCACAACAGTGGCACCACTGCTAATTGTCCCAAGTTGCACCTTTGGCGCTTTGGGATTTTTTTTTGGGGGGGGAGGGAGGGGAGAAGGAGGGAGGGATTATTCTTTGAATTCAGGTTACCCATCCATCTTCCACTTTAAACCCCAGAGACAGGGGGGGAAAAGATGAAGAGATTTTGAACATCCCCTCAAGTAAACTTGCAGACAAAGCAAAGGCCCTTCTGAACCCCTCAGTCCTGACTCTGCTGCACGTACATGCAGTCAAAGACTCAGTGCCTCAGCCCGAGAACAAGCCTTATTTTAATTACAGGAACTGAGATGGGAAAACAGACTATTGGCACCATGCTATTTTCAGGCTGATGTTTTCTCTACCYCTTGTACGCTCCCATTTCACCCCAGGTGACCATTACCTCTTAAGCTTCATCCTGGCAATAGCAGAAGGGCTACAAGAAACTCAAATTCATCCTTCCTGCCAGAGACAGTAGCGAAGAGGCGTGGGAGCTGCACGGGACACCCAAAGTCACCCATCCAGCAGYCCCGAGGCCGAGGCCCTTTCCTAACTGCATCACTCATGTTTCAAACCACATCACTGACCAGACGCTGCAGTTACCTGGGCTGAAGTTACTCATATAGCACATGCTCTCTCCTCTCCTTCCTCCTAGCCTGAGAATCAGTCTTGGAGAGTTTTAAAGTTAAATATATTTGGAGAGATTCAAGTTAAATTTGAATATATTAAAGTTAATGCTAGATTACATTAAAGACATATGTTTTAAATCAAGCTTTTTGCCATAAGACACTTTCAGGAATAAAGTCCTGGAGGGAACCACCTTGCTCAGGGGGCCCCCGCTCTGGTACTTGCAGGCATGTGTTATTAGGGATCTGGTCTAGATGAGCTCAGGGTCCATCTTTTTCATTCACTCTAAACCCAGGAAGCATCATCCAGAACCCAACAGCAGACACCAGGACTAGTGAGCCTAAAACTAACAGTCGCAGGGTCCTACAGAAACAGTAGGAATGGTGATCCTGGAAAATGAACTGTWTATATTCAAAGCAAGGGAAAAGCAATGCCAAGAAGTTGCTGCTGACTTAAGACGTGAACAATTTCTATTTCCTAAAGAGCTCTAAATAATTTCCCATTTCTGCGAATTCCTTTAGCCTGTCACTCAAACCTCACCATAATCTTACTGAGCATCTCCTTAAAACACGTAGGTACCTTACCTCTACTACCCTGTTTAGACAGATGCTCCATGACTTAATTCCTTAAACCATTTTAGAAGCCTTCYAGTTTTCAGATGAATTTTAATTGTGGTTAACTTACAACGTCTTGAACTCACACCAGTATATCATGTTACTGGAAACGGAAAATTTCCCCCCTACAGCTTGCTGAACGATAGGATTGGGGTGAGGGGTAGGGGGTCCCTCCTGGCAGCAGATATGCTTAACAAAGTAGTTAGTTGGACAAGCTAGCAAAAGGAAAGGGAGAGACAAGATGAAAATAACTCTTCTCCTGCGATGTGATAGTGCACCCAAGGAACTCCTTCCCCAGCATGGGACACTCTCAGTCATCATAAACCTTGCGTACTATGTTGGTCATAACACACCGTCCCCTTGTTTCTCGTGGTCCTTGTTGCTGTGAGGATCTCCCAGCCCTTTGCTTTGTGACTTCTCTTCTTTTTGCTCTTCTACCTTTTTTTGGCATGATCTCCAGATTTGATCACGGATAAGCTGACACTGGAGAAATGCACACAACGTGTCGGTAAACGCTGCAGAGCCTGCTCATCGGTAGGGAGCCCCCAAGTCTCGCGTTGCCTTAGCCAACATCGGCGAGTACTTCATGCTCATCGACGAAGATGCTGGGCAAGCCAGGGCTCCCAAACTGCTGCCACTGCAACTAACTGCCCTTAGTTTTTTCTTCCTCCCCAGCCTCCAAGAGGTACCCTTTTGACTTCACTCTCTTCCCTCCTTTCCTTCTCGACACATGCAGACCAGGAAGGGAAGTTTCCATATTGTTTCCCACCASCAGCAGCTGGAGGGGTTATTTTGAGATTTAATTGGACGAAAGAGGACGGYGAAGCAGAGGGGAACAACATAAAGTCCAGTTTATGGGCTTTACAAGCTAATATTAAGTTCTCTGTGCTCACAGAGACCTGTTTAACAGGGATAGATTCTGTTCATTGATTGAGGAGAGAAGATGTGGGATTTTGTTGCTGTTGTTGTTGGGTTTTTTGTGGTTTTTTTGTTTGTTTAGTTTTTAGATTGCATCTACATCTTTTTCAAGATTTCCCCCAGCACCTGCAGAGGCTCACAGCTTAGAGCAAGAAAAAGTTTGGAGAAAGCTGGACTGCCCCAAACTATTTGCTTCTCCTCTACTGTTTTACTAATTGCTCATTTTGACCACACAGTTGCCTGGATTTTTACGGAGAACAAAGGCATTTTGTCGCAGCGCAAGAACTGCGGCAGCAGGATCAGGTCGTCTTTCCTTCTCTCACACCGGAAGACACAAGGTTACACATACTCGGCTTTACATTTCTGCCTATATCTGTTGAGTATCGTTCAACCCTTGGGAGTACACAGGCCTCAGCTTTTTCTCCTCCTATTTGTAGCCAGTCCTCACACACACACACAGAAATGAAATGAAAAAGCGGGTGAGATGGCAAATCTCAACGTATTTCTGAAATGCTAAAGAAAAAAAAATCCTCCCAAATGGTAAGCCTAAGAGACCTGCTGTGTGTTGGTCTCTTCCCCCTCTCCCTGCAAGGAGCAGGGCACGGCATTCCCTCGCTAGCCGAAGCAGTACATTTGGGACAGTTTTCCCCACCCTTCCACTTTTCAACATTGTCTTGGACAAACAGCCTGATCTTGGATAGGGAGGGGAGATCAAGCACCAAGAATAGACTTAGAAAAATTGCAGAGATGCACAGTCTGAGACGCAGCTCAAGGGAGGGAGGAATGTCTCACAAAATTATAAATACGCAGAAAACAATGGGAGTCTGCGGTTTCCATTAATATTTTCTGCTGGCAACCCAAGAAGTCTGCTCTTATTTTTAGTTAAGAAAGATCAAGAACGAATGCAGAAACATAGTAGCTGTAATTTTTTTAAAAATCTGGATAAAAGGCTTTCATTTCTAAACTACTCTCATCCTACTCAGCAGTAAAAATGACTAAATTGTTACCATCCGAGGTGGATTAACAGTCTAGACTGTGCTGCTTCCCCAGGCCCTCTCCACCTCCTGGTCGGCCCCTGAAGAACAACGCACATGTGAACAGCGCTCACCAAGCGCCAGCAGTCGAAGAAGTCCTCCCACTGGCTGAGAGAGGACTACAAGAGTCCTGAACAGCCCAGCTGAGGTACGATCAGTAGTCACCTACTCTCTGCCTTCAAGGCCGAAAGCTACTCAGAGACCACCGGGTCTGTGATCCAACCTCCCAAGACACAGCCCACAAACTAACTGCGCAGCAGTTCCTCAAGGGGCACACGTGTTTTAAAGAGACATCTAGGCATGGTATAGATATTTCAAGTGGACAAAGTCCAACACATCTCCAAACACCAGTGGGCTGTTCTAATCTCACTCTCCTAGTYGTGAAGATTTTCTCCAGTTAAAACTGGACCAGTTCAAGCCTATGAACAATCCCAAAGCATTTAGCTGCACATCTTTCAAAAAAACCCAGGAAAGTAGCATCTAGAGTGCGTTTGAAAGCTTCATGTTTAATACCTCGTTCTGGAGCAATTTGCACGTCCTCCCTGCTATCTTGGAACATCTTCCTTCAGTGAGCAGCACAGATTGGAAGCCCATCAGAAACTGGAGTATTTCCATGGGCAAATGTTAAGATTCACCCCAAAACATTAAAATTCAAGCCCAAAACTAGAGCTGAAAAGTGCTCACCTCCCATTAGAGCCTAAGAGGTTCACTAGTATTTCCTGAATCCTAGTCATAAGCGTCTCATCTGCCTTCCAGGGCTACGTATGTATGATCTTACTTATATACGGATTGCAGCTGAGTTAAGATAACCACCTATGTCAAGGAAAAAGGAAAAACTATTTTTTTGTCTAGTACCCAATCTTCAATTTCCTCTAACCTGAGCAATATTACACAGTTAGACCTCTACCAGTCAGTGCAGCACACAAGCCACTGCATTCAGATGTATTCTCTGATGAACACTTCAAGTATCAAAGTTTAAATTACTGGTCACATAGATAAATTGAGAACTATCAGATCCCATTTCCTCTTTCATTCCTTGTTAGCTGTTTTGCCCCTGACTGCTGCTCCTCAGGTGCTTTTATTCTTTTGGTTCACTTTTTATTATTTCTATAAACTCAAAGATAAACAGAGAAAAGCTGGTGCAGTGCTGGGAATTGGGTCTGGCTGTCTCTTTCATTCAGTGCACCCAGAGCTGTGGACTCCACCCTTCGTCTGATTTATTTTAAAAGCCTGCTGTGTCCATTAATGGAAAATTGGACTCTGCTCAGGCTATGATGGTGTCCATGTAGAGGAAAATGGAAAGTCTCAGATTAAAGCTGCAGGAGGCCAGGAAGAAAAATATCTGGTGAATTTAATTAATGGTGGCAACCCAATTATTATGGACAAACATTGAAGAAATGGCAACCTGTGATCCAAAGCAGATCCTTAGTTAGAAAGATGAAGAGGGTGGCAAGAAAGGCTACAAGGCCTCAAGGCTGAGAAACTGAAGTATTCCTTACCTCAAGCTGAAAGTTCAGTTCCTTACTGCAGCCACAGAGAGGTCTGCAGGCAGCAGAGTGGGAAAAAACATGATTCTGCAGTTCCTGCAGCCACTGGCACTGGTCCCCACCACATCTAGCTCAGCAGCTTTCTACCTAGGACACTTCTCTCACAGCACAGACATCATTCCTCTTCCCCATCAGGGCTAACACTAAATATAAATACTCACACATCTACTGGCTCTTACTGCAGCAGAGTAAAACAGAATAACCAGGGAACAGCTCCACTTTGGACTGAAATCGTGGCAGAGCTAAGTGGCACAGCTCTGCTGCGCCTCCGAGCTGCTTCGCTGAGGGCCCAAGAGGACAGTCACCTCCCGCCCTCCCAGCTCCTCCAGGGATTGTTGTAAAAGACACTGCATCCATCATTGCATAATTMATGGCAATACAGAAGGCTGGTCTTAATCTACCTGTTACAGTGCATTTACTGAGCAGTCCCACTAGCATCTCATTCTTCACCCAGTGCAGACTACAAGCAACATTTCTGAACAACAAGTTTGTGAGGTGTTGCGCTGACAACCTGTTCACAGCTTAACTGATAACCTWTGACAATCTGTATCATAATCTTCATTTTGGGAGAGGTCAGTGCACAGGCACGTGTTATTTACTGCCAACTCTGTCAGAAGAGTTGCAAAACACTGCAGGAAACTTGGCCAGAGGTTGCCTGTTGGAGCCCATAGAGGTGACCTAGATGGTCAGAGTGATCACAAGTAAAGAAAAGGAGAATGAGACCTCTTGCTGCAGTCCCACATCCCTTTCACAACCTTCTTCCATCTCTTCTGAGTTAGGTAACAGAAAAGAATTGCTTAGTTTAAAAGGCAAAACAAAAACACCGACCAGTGAATTATTCCTGAATTTTCTCTTCACCGATTGTAATTCAAAAGCTCATTGTCCTTTCAGACACACTGTGCATAGATACACAAATTCTTTACTTCTTTTGGTACTTGCTGTGAAAGCCCATTCTGGAATCCAGTGGTGCTGTTCAGACACTTTGCAAAATTGATCTGCTGAAGTGATATGATAGGATATCTATCACAATGCCATTAAAATAGCTATCCATCCTAATTATACTCCCCATAGGGTCTTAAAGATTTGAGACTTATCTGATCACACTCTGGCCTCCCGCTAGATAGCTTTTGTACCCATCAGTAAGTTTGAGAAAGTGGTAGGAATGGCAGAGAAAATTTCATTAAAATAAGCAGCTAAGGCAAGAAGTCACAGTAGTGGCCTTCGCTGAAGGCCTTATCAGACACTGGAGAAGCCCAYGAAGGCACAAATATGCCCTGGAAAACCACCTACACCTGCAATGCTGCTGCCCACAAAGCAGCTTGTTAAGCAAACTTTACGCACAGTCTCACACAATGGTTAAAGGCACTTACAGATATATTGAGCTGTGTTTTGTATAGCTAGATTGCTTCCAAATTACATGCACTAGAAGCCAGTAACTTGATGAATACACTTTTCAAAGCACAAACGAGCTTAGGTGCTAGCGCTGGGATTCTTAGGGGAGGGGGGGAGGAGAGTGAATCAAAAGCTGAAAGAGGTTGAAATACTACCCTTAGACCTACCAATTGATTTTATAACAATGCTTTCCACATACGATAAGAAGTATTTTCCAGTTAACAATGTAGCAATGAGAGCCAGAACATAAAAATTTTAAATGCAACTACAACCACAATTATTTTAAAAAGGCTACTATAGAGTAAAGGTGGAGATGTAACCAGTGACCTGGAAATTTAATGTGCGCTACAAAAAAGTACACCAAAACTTTAAAGAATGTTATAGCTGCARTCTCACGCCACAAGCTTGCTTTACTGTTTGTTTTCAAATGATCACATGGAAAATGATGGTAGAGTTCTATAGCAGGAATATATTTCTGGAGTAGTTAAAAATATGTCAGAGTACTTTGTACCTTCCTATTAAGGCAAGATAGCCAAACCTCCAATTCACAAAACAATTTGTCATGAAATGACTTCATGAAGTTTCTCAGAGAGGACRAACATAAAAGACAACTCTTTTAAGAGCATGTTTCCTTCTCTTTTTTTTCCTAAAGAACATATACACTTGCAATAGTAGCTGTTGCAATATAATTTTTCCATTATTTTCTTCCTCCTAGCTGAATTCATAGCGTAAGACATGCTCATCTGTACTATCGTCTGAAGGGAGTTGTGTCTAGCCCAAGGCCTATATGAAGTGACTAGAATATCATGACTGATTGATAAGTAGATTCATTTTGTATAATTTAAAAAGAGGTACACATGGAGTTTATTAAATCATACTGCAGAACACAGTAATAGACCTAAGTTTCCTCTACTTCAGAAAACTCCCAGCAGTTTCCCATGAGACTTCTCTGCTGGCTAACTTAAAGCCCCAGATCCTGACAACAAGAGGTTACATGATCACCTCAGCTGTTATTTGCTACATTTACTCTTTTAAAACTGAATTTCCATGCTTTCAAAGACTACTTTGAACCAGAATGGTGCCCTTGTGTCATACTTTCAGAAATCTGAAAAACAAAAAACCAAGAGATATTCTGAAGGGAAAAGGGATGCTACTTYCTGGCTTTTGCACCCGTTTCTGTGWTGGGGGCTAGGAGTTCCTCTGTCATCATTTTCCATGGTACTGCCCTGCGAGTCAGCATTTCCTCTGGTAAACTACACTGCTTTTCTCCAGAATTCTGAATTATGGCAGGGTTCGCTTCATGGGTTTATATATTTTAGTCCAAAAGAAAACAATACAGCTGTTTTTTTTCTTTTTTCCATTCGGAGACTGCAGTAAGCAACTCACCCTTACAACACGGCTATTCAGATCACGAGCTGTTCAGTGCTTTGTCAGCAATTTTACTATTCCGCTTTGAATACAGCTGAGCCACACGAAATTCAGTTGTGTAAGGCTCGCTCCCCCACCCCCTCCTTGAAAGCAGAGATTTATTTTCTTTGGTTACAGCTCATCAAGTCTTGAGGCTACAACCATCTGTGTTAATCCCTGCACAGTCTGTTCTTATTCATCATCAATAAGCTCAAGGAGCACCCATGCTGAAGACAGTATGGACAGGCATAATAAAGAAATAAACGCTGCCTTGCTGAAATTTTTAGCTTCTGTGTCTATCCTACACCCTAATTCTTTGAATGTAACTGGAGACATTACACGAGAGAAGACAATGAACTCAGCCCTGAAGGAATGGAACGCTTGAAAGAAAGTTCAACGCCATTTTTAGAGAGGCCTTTGCTAGAATGATTTGCAGAGCTCAGGCTTTGGCAGCAGGACAGCCAGAAGCAGGATGGTGAAGAGAAGAACTTGGATGCTGTTCTCTTCTGCCTGCTAAAATTTATTGCATCTCTTACATTACAGTTATTCATGTGTTCTCCACTAACTGCTTTGTGACGGGCAAATCTAAGGTTGCTACACAAGTAAACTATTCAGCTGTTGGCAGATGAGATCCAAAGCAATGCCTGCATAGTTACCCACAATTTTACCTCTAACTTGATCTCCAGTGACATCAAGATGGGATTGGCCCTTCTGTTGTTAAGCTCAGATGAAGAATCTCAGAGTAAGAGGTGACCATGCAGAGAGATGCTGAGCACCTCTGGCAACTTGCTGAGACTCTTTTTCTGGCATTGAAYTGTCCCACAGGGTTGCACACTCACTTTGGGGGGTATCAATTAAAATGCTCTGACCCGAAATAACTTCGCTTGATAAATTCCAAGGGCAAGCCTGGCATAAATGATGTACAGGGCACCCCTCCACTGACAAGGCAAAGAACAAATTGATTTCTAGGCATCAGTAAGAGAGAGGTGACTCCCTGAGGAAAGTCCTACATGCCTTGTTTGAAGCCATAGGCAGCTGATCCCTTGGTTTCCTAGCAGCTGTGAGACACCCCAACAGCAAAATTCTTACCAGATCTCCTTCCAGGGCTAGAAAGGACAACTAATCAGACTGGCACAGTCTTCAGCGCTTTCAAAGGAAAGTCTGAGAAATACCTGCCAGGCAAGGTGCTCACGATCCCAGTCAATGCTTTATGCCTCTGCTATGTGACTGATTACWGCAGTGGGGCTCTTACTGCAGGTGTCTACAAATCTCTAAGACATTTGCACTTAAGAACAGCTTCATGCTTGAGTCAGAGGYTTCTTAGAAATTTTAAGCTGCTCCTTAATTTATCTTGCATTAGTGATATTCCTTTTGTGCTTAGGCATGACAAATGGAATTCCCAGCTCTGCASCTTTCCTTGACCCTCTGCGTTGCCTTACGACCTAACCAGTGAAAGCTCCAACCTACCAGTTTCTCATTTGGAATACCCATTTCCTCCAAACATCAGTGTGTTCTCCTTATYTTTCAAAGGAATTGTGCTGGAGGCTTGTTTCATTCAGATAGCTTGCTTCAGGCAGACATTATTATTACACAGTATTGTAAGACACTTGGATGCACACAATTCCAGCATAAACAAACACATTGGTAAATCAGCTTTTTTCATCATCAGAAGGTACAGAAATCAGAAGTTTTAAGTGTAAACATGAAGCAAATGCCTAAATTGAAATAAACCTTAACTCTACCTCTCAAAGGTGCACTGACCATAAGTTGCTTGAGCCAGCAGAGAAGAGCAACTATCACTTCAGCAGTGTGTAAAACAGAAGGTCTTAATGTCTCTCCAGTGCTGGAGAGTCATGAAAGGTGGGRAACCTCTAACAGCAAATAGCAGAAAGAGAAGCTAGAGCATTCTTGGCTCCTGAGATTTGGCTCCTAAAGCAAAGTCTGTGAACGCAGTTACGTATTCACCACTGTATTCACCACCAGGTAGAACTGGTTAAGACAGACCTCAGCTATTTTAGAATGTAGAGAATTGTGCAGTTCGCTTTTCTATACAAGCACAAACTAACAATTTGACAAGTTCCAAGCTACGTATTTCTAAATATTAATCATAACGCCTAAGAAAAATATACTAAGTGTGTTCACATCAGTTTTCAAAAAGATTTTGTATATAAGCAAATCAAGAACTCAATATGTCAACTGACCACCCCCACCTATTTGGAAGTAGCGACATCTATTTATTAAAGGGTGGGAAAACCCCCTCTGACTCCTCTCCACCCCAGACAGGGGAGAGGTACATTCCCCACTCTGGTAATGAAGAGATGACCCAACTTTTTCCATCAGCATTCCCCGAAGAATAGAGTTGCTTTTCTAGTAGATATCAAAGTGTAGTTTAAAAAGYGTCAAGTTTCTAAAACAATGCAGTTCATATGGAAACGGTTACACAACCTGCGTTGGCTTCCTTCGTTCTTTTTTGGGGACTAAACAGCCATGTACTTACAGCATATCCCAATCAAAAATACCAATCAACATGTTCTCAGGGAAAAAAAAAATCTCTTCCTGTTTTATCTCCTGATATAAAACTATTTAGTCTCAATTTTTTTCAGTCCAGCCCTGAATCTCTAAGCCTTCACCCATGCCTTCTTTTCAAAATAAAATTTGAGTCTGTCTCTGTACTTATCATCTGAAACAGGATTRAAGTTTCACACTGGGTCTGTTGCCTGGTTCACAGTAACAGATGATATTTTTGAAAGGTATTCAGTCAGCTTCTGCTCAGGGCAAGAAAATTTGCTTTAGGGTTTTCTTCATCCTACTACCTCCTTTAGCTCACAGTGAAACAGAAAATTAGGAGAAATGTTCTTTTCTCAGCACTCTGTASGGCTTCAAGTAACCACTTTTCTACAATACTCATTAAAAGTATCCTTTTCAAAACATGTTTTATGCCCACACAGTGTATCTTGAACTCTTCAGATCTTCTTGTTTGAAGATGGGAAATAAGAACATAAATACACACACTCCTCCACCAGCTAGGACATAGTTGTTCACAACATAATTGTAAACCAGAACTCTGTCCCTTATCAAGACATTTAATATGTCCATTGCTTTTTCAAAAAACATCATTTCCTATCGCTTTTTGTTAAGATCACTGGCTCTGCAGATTTTCAGCTTCACTACTAAATTGGCACTGGAAGATTGGCACACGTCCTCTTCCCAACACTAAGCACAACAATCACACTGCAATAAGCAATAACRGAAAAAAGTGCTTCAGTGGTAAGCATCAAATTCATTTCATTCATTCAATAAAATCTTCTGCTGCAAGCTACGTTACAGCAACCAGACYAGAAGATTGTTTCTATGCAGCATCCATGTGGCCTGTGTTTTAGTAACCCACTTGCAGCCAAAATCCATCAGCTTTACTGTTTCATTCTTCGTTCCATGGCACTTCTCTGTGTTTTAATTAAAGTCTCCTTACCATGAAGGTCAGTCGCACACAAAGGCACACTGTTGCRGCAGACAACACAAGCCTCCTCACTAACCTATTGCTTTGACCAAGAAAGCCTCCACGCTCACTTGGAGAAAAAGAAAGAAAAAGAAAGAAGGGGGGGGGGAAGGAGGGGTAAGCAATACAAGATCCAAAAGCTGTTACGTGATTCACTTTTGTGATTTGATCGAAACCAGTAGATATGAAAACAGTGCAATGAGAAAGCTGCCAGTGATCGACTTTCCCTCAAAGAGACCACCACACAAGTTTTTGTCTGTCATCCTACATTCTGTAGGCCTAAGAACTGAAAAGCCTTTAGACTCTAAGGGTCCTTAGACGATGGATACTGAAAAAAAGAAGTTTTTTTCCACCAGCTTAACCACAGAACATTGCTATGCATTTAGGCATTAATTAGTTTCATTGCATCTCTCCAATGTAAACAAGCTTCTCTGTGCTCAGAACTTTATACTTGTTATTTGGTATCTTTGAATGACCACAGAAAAGGTCAATTATATATATGCACTCTGCGCCCTTTGCATATTTGCAAAGTCACTAAACGTAACTGTTTGCATGTCTTGCATGAGCAATCTTGAGTTTGGACTTCTAAAATTTCATACTTTGAAGACCATTACTATAACTCTGAAATGTGTTTTTTACTCTTGCAACATCCTCCTTTGGAGATAGGGCTGAATTAAAGATTAGGCCATTGTTTCTTCAGAAAATTACCACATTTGCTCTATCCTTTCCCCTCTGGTCACCAATCCCCTTAAGCCCAACCTGCTCTGCAGCTCACCGAGAACAAAATAAGACTTTTGTATTTTCTGAGGGAACAAAAAAGAATTAACTAAAAGCTTTGCCTCAGAAAAAAAAGAGCTCATAGCCTAACGTCTTTCACATTAATTCTGGTTACATTGTCTGGGACCTGACCCAACAGCAGCAGCTGGAAAAAAACATTGTCAGTGGTTGGGGTTTCAAATAATGAAACCTGACAAGGAGCTTTATAGGGTACTCAAGGCTATGCAGTCTTACTCAAAAGCTAGGTAGCCAACTCTTTTAACATAATCCATACATAGCATACAAGTGGCCAGCATGTTCTTGTCTTCTTAACCCTGCATTCCCTCCCTGCCATAATCACCTCTGCATCTCAAGCCTACTTGCTTGCTTGGATCTGAGAACCCCAAAATACACCTCTTGCAGTCTGTTCTCAGCCAGAGCCTACTGGTGCAAAAGCATCTCTTCCCCAAAAAGGTAGGAGGGACGCTGGGGTCTTCACATAGGTTCCCTCTGACAGCTGGTTGAGGGGTGACTCAGAGTCATTCTCCTTCCACCTCAGAGTTGAGAAAAGCTGGTTTTATTTATTTATTTTACCACTGCAGGGCCTGCTGAAGGTGGCCGTTCCTCCCCATCAGATACCAAGTCAGGCAGGAGAACCCAGGTCATGGCTCACTTCTAGATCTGTTGCTGGCTTGCTCTGAACTTCCAGATAAAACAGTCTTAAAGCTTTACAACTGCTGCATCTCATCAGTTCCCAGACTGAAAGTCTCCACCATAGGAAACATTAATAAATGAAGATACCACTTGTTCTAAGAGCCAGAAGGCCTCCAAATGGCTCTCAGCACCATCTCTCACTCTACAACGCGTCTAACCATTCATAGGCTTGCTACTGGCAATACTTAGGCAGCCTTTCACTTACATACACTCCAACAAGGGCTGGCTGCCATCTGGGACCACTGCTCTGCTGTCAGCTGTAGCTCTGGAGGAAGGAAGCCAACCCATGGCTTCGTGCTTGGCAATTTTAACACATCAGTACAGCTCTGAATACACAAAGATGGAATTTAAAGGCCCTGGAGCTCCACTTCCACCCTATTTTCAATCTTCAGCAGGACTGACAGTCCCTGTGTTGACTCTCCAGGGTCATCCTCAACTGAAGCAAGGTCAGTTTGGTTCGGAGCATGGTTTTCCTTGCCAGCCATGTTTGATAGAAAAGCACAAAACCATTAGTAACTCTTGTTTTCTTGGTTTCCTTACGTGGTGATTAATTGAAAACTGCAAACTTTTACATATATCAGAGTATTGAAAATGCACTAAGGCACAAAAATGAAAGCAGAAGCAAACAGCCCAGCAAGTTAAAGAGTTAATTAGGTAATGGAGTTACTACACAGGGAGGTAGTAACTCAGCAGCTGCAGAAACTGAATTCCTCCAGAATCCAGACAATGTAATGCCCAACATAGCCAAATAACTTTTCCACAACATACCCTCCAGCCCAGACATGCCTTCTAGAATTAAACAAATACGGCAAAAACCCTGCTGGTTTGGCCACTGGCTTTTTGTTGAGACCACCAGCAACTAAGCAAAYGGGTGTTCTGGGTTCTGGTACATTGTGATGAATAGCAAAGACAAGAAAGGGGGGAAAAAAATCCAAACTGTAGCCTACCCTTTAATGTTRTGCAAGAGGAGAGGTACACAAAGAGCTTTTTCCACAACAAAGGTTCTGGCTATGACTGCAAAACCTAGGCACAGTGACTTTGATGAGAATCCCTTGTTATCCCAGGGTTACTAATCATTTCAAAATCAGCAGGAAGGTGGAATGACAATGGTCCTGCCATTTTGTCACACCAGCTAGCAGAATTAACCACCTGGAGAGCCAGCATGCCTCCATTACCTATTTAACTCTTTAATCATCACTTCCAGCACTGTCTGAATTCACAGGAGTGGAAGGCAGTGAGGGTCCCTGGCTACATGTGTGTCTTGGCTCACAGGGGCTRAGTGTGGGCCCTAATTCACTGTGCCAGGTGGCTCATGTTGGTTGCAGGACCAGCATTCGAATGCAAGCATATGTTTTTCATCCTTGTCCCTCTCKCTCCCTACTTTCTTCCCAAATGTGAATTTTACCACCTGCCAAGAAAATGGCTCACTCCAAACTCAAGCCAGAGTGTGATCCAACATACATGGATAACATGCCAGTATAAACAAACCTCTTATGATTAATTAGGATAACCATAAGTATAATACAGGCCACAGTACTTATGTTTTTTTTTTTTTTTTTTTTTTTTTTAACTACAGTATTTTTTTCTGGAAAAAAAAACCTAATCTTTATCTAAACTTTCCAGGCATAGAAATTGACTGCAATCCTTTCTAAAATGTGCCTTATTTGTTGAAAGGATGCTGTATGTAGATACGCTTTAAATCCCAGCTGGACTTGCACGTCTCAGCTAACTGTAGCTTTCTAAAAGCTAAGTGTCTTGTCTGGATTAGTCACGTAGTTTCCACTTATAAGAGACGATTACTTCCAGAKGGTCTTTCAGCCACATCAACACAGCAATCTACCTCTGTTAAGAATCATCTCTGTGAGGGAATCTTTCTCTTTCCATTGGGTACAAAGTCAAATTGAAATTCAGTCAACTTAGATTAAAAGACAACACTTCAGATATCTAATGTTATGTGATAAAAGTGCCTCCCCTCCACTGTTTCTGTTACCAAACTCTTTTTACCAAGTAAAACTTCCCCAAAACATTATCAAATCACCATTTAGTATTGCTTTTACACAGTTTGCTTTCCCAGGCATTAATCTGTCAAGACTAATTTCTAACAGCCATTAAACAACTGAAAACGAAATTATTTTAAGAATTTTTGAGATTAATTGCCTTCTACTCTTTATGACATTCATTCAAATTTTATAATCTCTTTTGCCTCTTGCAATAATTTAAGAGACAAACCACTGCTGGGAACAGTATGAGTCCCTCCAGCCCCCTATGGATAACAAAAATTCAGAGTTTAAGAGAAATCTTGGACAATAGGAGGAAGAAAAACACACAAACAGCAAGCACTACAGACAATGAGATTTATTGCTCATTTCCCCACTCAGCAAAGCTGTCAATCTGCCACAATCGCAGAAGGGAACTATCTTCAGAAGTTCCACGGCCTCAGTCATCGTGRTAGTTCAGACAACATGACTAGAGAACTGTGCGTGGTAGGTTGCTGCTACAGAACCGCTGGGAACAAAATCCATGCTTCCTGACACTCAATTCATGGCAGGATCTAGATTCTGACATTGCTTGGTACAACCTGCTGTCAGCCTCCAACAAAAAATGAGGGTATCCAGTGAGGAATGCTGCTTTTCCTGAGTTCAGATCCCTGTGCAAGAAGCTGCTACTGAGAGGTTCTCACACAGAGCCATCAGAATGAGATAGTGTAGTTTTTCCTTTACTTCATCAATCAGAAATAGCTTTTGTCTTGTGCTTTGAGGCAAAGCCTCCTAGTCAGCCTACCAACTATGCTGTTCTCTTACCAGCACTATTAATAGCGTATTTTCCCCTTCTTAATAAAATAATAATAATAAAAAAAAACCAGTGGGTCTCTTTCCTTGTGTTTGGTTGCATTTCATCATTCTTGCCACTGCATACTAGAATTTAAGCTGCAAGTCAGCTCTTTTCCAGCTGGTGAGATACGGTTCCTCTTTATGTGCCCGTCCGTTCAGTATAAACAAGCAAAGCYTCTCCAACTCCACCGATCACAAGGCTGTAAACAAAGCATAGCACAAATTTAGCATCAGCAATCCCTCCACTTGATAAAATACCAAATGTCACAATATCAAAGTGAAAGGTATTAATTTGTCTAAACATATTTCATCCTAGTGACAGTACCCCAGGTGATYTTTTCGTTCATGTTGGTAAACAATGGCTTAAATTACAAATGCCTTATTTTACAGATCTCAAAATCCTGCCCTTCCTATACTTTAGGGCTAGTGGTATAYAGA
The DNA here is from genome assembly GCF_003343005.1 of Rhea americana. Classification (NCBI taxonomy): domain Eukaryota; kingdom Metazoa; phylum Chordata; class Aves; order Rheiformes; family Rheidae; genus Rhea; species Rhea americana. The sequence goes on from NW_028186734.1 coordinate 4,686,175, forward strand.
AAGTACATAGACAGAGATCTACACAGAAAAGAATTCATCTAGATGTGAGAACAGGTGCATGCTAGCACATTGGCAAGAAGAAAGAAAGAATGGCAGGAGAGTTTGAACCTCTTCAGGTTATTAATGATTCCCTTCACATTTTCTGCTTGTATTCTAGTGTGAAAACTTGCCACCTGACAAGTCAGGAGGGAGACAAAACCCTAGGTTTTAGGGACTAAGGAAATCAGGAAAGAATTTTGTGCTGGGGAGATCCCGCTGGCCTAGCCAGGCCAGTGGAAATTCCTGCATCTGCTGCTTTTTGTGGGGAACCCAGTAGAACAGAACTGCTTGAGCCAAAAAAGCACGAGCGTCCAAGAACTTCCCCACAACATAGTGGTGGCACWAATATTTTTTTCTAAGATCCAGGCTAGAAGTAGGGCTCCAAATAAGGATGAATAGTTTTACAAACAAACGATAATTCACTGAAATAAGCTATTTACGCAATAGTTAAAAATCCCCAAGTCTCCTCTGCTATCATAATCAAGAGGAATATGGTAGGACTCAGACTCTTCTCCCCTTTTGTAACAGCATAAAGCTAGATGTACTGATCTTTCATCTTAGCCTCATGGTTTAGCTTATGAAATAGAAAAGCTCCTTAACGAACTCTATAAACAAACCAAACTTTTGTAAGTTCATAGTTAGGGTGTTTTTTTTTTTCTTGGAAAAAAAACCCCAACATGTAAAGCTGATGGCTGTCTAGACTTTAATACCATTATATTTACTTAATTCTTAGCTTCAGTGAATCATTTTTAAAAAAATAAAAAATAAAATTGCCTAATTCCCCTTGCTCCTGAAAGGAACTAAYATTATGTAACAAAAACATAGTATTTTCTAATAATACAGTAAACAGACCTGGAAAGTAGGTGCTGCGGGATAGAGACATGCAGTTCTGGAGACAGTCTACTTTTTGACGTGGAATTACCAAGAAAGAGCAAATGGCAGCTAAGGACACAAGCTTTTCAAAAAGATCTACAACACAAGAGTCTGTCTGCGTCTAATCACTAACAATCTTGAAGCACTTTTCTCTGAAGAAGATTAACCTTCGTGTCTTGCCTAGATTTCACCACCAGTTATAAACATTCACTCTGCATTAATTCCTTCTGAAGCTAAGGTCAGCTAATGCATGCTACTACCCTAAGGAAAAATCACAATGAATATAACAAGGACTAAACCCASCAGATTCTTAGAAATGACTCAAAATTTTTCTTTCCGTTTTTACTTTCTATGGAAGTGTAGTCTTCTGTTAAATTTTTAACAGAGACTTTAACAGATTCCTATCTCTGCTACAGAATTCTAAAAGTTAGACCAGTAATTCTGTACAAAAGGTATTAAACTGCACAGCACTGTTCTGTAGAGGGGCATTTGCATCTAAACCATTCTTTAATATCTTATGTTCCATAGYAGACAAAAGAAGAATCTCCTTTTGAAAGATCTGAAATGCCAGGTGTCTGCATGCACGACGCAAAACATGTTCACCAGATTACTGGACCAACAGAAACCATTAGTGTAACCTCAAGATAGAGCAAAGCAAAAACATGGCTAAATGCAGGCCCTTGATTTACATTCAGTTTACCATCTGCAAATCCTCTGGCTTCTGTTTATTATGAGGAGACAGCTAACTGCACTTGCCCATCACTCAGAAATTAACGTACAATATAACATTCCACAGTAACACTGGAGCAACACCAAAAACCTCAGTGGTTTAGGATCTCATGAGTACTTTGCAGCTGCTGTCATCTAACAAACTGTATTACCAGAGCTTTGCTGATAGCCCAGACTCTGCTGATGCATGGAATTCAAACAATAAATACAAGAAATGGTTATCTTCTTAAATTGTGACAAACAAAACATAAAAGCTGCCTAAGGGTCAAAGCAAAGTTTCTTGCAAAGATGTGAATGTGTTCATTATTTATATCACTGTCAATGCATAAAGGATAYGTAGTATGTGTGCAACTGTACGGGCTCATGTATTCATATTCACAGTGGTGCATGTGATTTTTTTTTTTTTTAGCATACAGTCAGTAAATAAGTATATATTATAAAAGTCTACTCTAGCATGCACACAACAGACCTACACAAACACATGTAAAACATGGTAAGACACAGCAAGTTAATGGCCTGGACCAGGAGAGTTGTAGTTGCACTGGTATTAGTTCAACTAGTTCAGTCTCCTATGCACATAGGCCACAGAAATGTATTCCTAGAGCTAAAGAAAAATACACATTCATTTGAGCATTTGAGATTACATATGCATAACATACATATATGGATGCACACTCACACAACCAAATATGGAGCTAAATTGAAATTCTGCTTTCAGTAACTTCTTTTAACTTCCAAGTAGAAGCTGAAGAAGAGGCAAGAGGAGAAATCACTTGGGAAAATAGAGCAGCATATAAATGGCAGTATCTTAAATCCATTTCATTACGTTTCCAAGGACTCCTGGTAGATACTAATTACATAGCTTCAACTGTAATGGTTGCATGGTGGCAGAGGCAATATTCTGTATCTTTACCTTTCCATTCTCAAGGTCACTTTTCAAAACGATTCTTTGCTTCTGGGTGATTAAGGCACAAATACCTTTATATAACCAATAAAATGTCAAATACAGGAAGGAAATGTGTGCTTTTCATTTCTGAAATTCTTTGAGATAATGAAGAAAAGTCAAATACAGTACAAACTGGATTATGTGTGGTAGGATGGTAATTTTTGAGCTATACAGGGCATAGAYATGCACTTATTTACCATACAAAAATGCAAATGGTGTGTCTAGCCATTGAAATCAAAATTTTCCTGATAAGCAGAATGAGTTTTGGAAGAAATTTCCAGGATTGTCAAAGTAAACTGAGCACATGCATCTACAGAAAACAGGCTCGAATTAAGTGTCAGAAGCAGCTTTTACAGACTTGGCCTATAAATCAGGCTATTTGTAAATGAAGTGTTTAAACATGAGAACCCTATTGGGATGTGTTGCCTCTCCACTTTTACTGATTTAAATGAAGGATTCAGTTGCCTATATGATTTTATCAATGTTGGCTTTAGCAATATAGTCGTCTTATATAATAACTGATTTAATAACTGAGAGAAAAGTATGTTTCAAATGGCTTAAAAGTGGCATAAATATTATAAGACCAGAGATTTAGAAACAGCTCAGGATATCCTCAGAAACAAATCTGCGGTTAGTGGCACATTAATTCAGAGTCTTGCTACTATTTTAAATATCACACCTGGAATAAAAATATGCAAATTCCATTTAGCACAAAGCTGAATCTTCAGGGTGACAATCAGACTAGGAAGAAAAAAGGAAGCCTAAAACTTCTGAAAAGTAAACAGATTTTTATTTCCAATAACAAATCTAGCCTTAGAAATACACACTTAACCCTTTTTTAGTTATTTGTATGACAGAACCATTTAGGAGCATCGGCCATGCAGTGGAATTCCCTTTTGCTGGGTGCTGTACAAACAGAACAAAACCTTGTCTTTCACCAAAGGCGATTGCAGCCTAAAYGTTTATATCACTTCCTAAAAATTTCAAGGTAGGTGATTCATAATATGTTAGGACACATGTTACAAAAGACAAACAGAGCTTTGGAAAGAGTTACATATTATTTCATTTTCCTACTTGTATTAATGTTTTCAAAGTATACACTGCATTAGGGACTATTCAGAAATTTGAAAGCATTCCTATTGCTTAGAACAACGCTGTTACAAAACCATGACTCAAATGTTTTACTTCCAACTCCGCCACTGATTTATAGTCCAACTTTGAATGGGTCATTTATTTGCCTATTGYATCCATTTATCTAGCTCTAAAATGTGCTGAGTGAATTGTGGTTAGGCTTAACATTCAAAAATTTCTATGTTCTCCCACAAGCAAAAGAAACTCTGTTCCATTTGTATTATTATACTGCATCCCTCATTGCACACCTGGTTCTCCTTACAGGTAAAATATTACTGACACTAATAGAATTTGCCATTTAAAAAATATTTCCACATGAAGCAATGTGTAGAAATTCATTTTTACTATCAAGGAAAAAGCTCACGTAGGCACTTACCAAGAAATTGTTAGTACATTGGCTGTCATGATAAAGAAGAACGGTGATAAGCTAGCAGTGATAACCTGTAAAATTGAAAAGGAAAAAACTTGACATCATAAGTGAAAACTGAAATATTTTTGTTGACATTAAATTCCTACACATGCAGCCATATTTTTTTTTATTATTTTATTTTTAACCCTTAGATTGAGTACCTAAAATAGGCAGTCAATGGACTACAGAAAACCCAGGGAGGCAAACGTACTGCTGAACGTGAAACTGCCACTCCTGCCAAACCTCCCTCTCTACATTAAGTACAGAGAAATACAGGCACCTCCTTCTTCCTCYGGCCAGTAGGAGGCAGGCCAGAAACCGCAGAAAGAGCAAACACACAGGAGAGCAATAGCTGTGCAGCCAGCTGCAGGCACCTAAGAGGCAGGMACCTCTAGGAAAGCACATAGGCTGCTCAATAGGCTGGGAAATCAGTGAAGATAGTATGACTGTTAAACACTGCAGTTTTATTTTTACTTCCAGAGAACTTAGGATGCAGCAGGGGCAAGGCAGGGAACCAGAGCAAAAAGTCCCTTGTTACCCAGCCCAGCCAGTGTAGCTTGGAAACCTGCTAGCTTTTCTTTGCTGATTGTGGACTAGACTGGGGACAGTAGTCAGGCCTTGGGCTTGAAAAACTTTATATTTCTAAGAAGAATGAAAGCTTGATGTGTGTTTGTGGATGTAGAGAAGACAAAAAAGAACAAGGGTATGGGGTAAGGAAAAGGGTATGGGGTAAAGAAAAGCAATGCAATTTTGGTACATTTATATCCCAAATCTCTCATTATACCAAGCTGTCTGTCGAACGGCTCAGAGAAGTTGGTGGCAAATAACTTCACATCCTTACAGCACTGAYCCAAGAAACAGCTGGAAATAGCTAGTTCCTGACATACAATAGTTTGTAATATATCTCTGTTTCAACAGCTATGGAGCTACCACATCTGCACTCTGCACTCAGTTTTGGACATTTTGTTGCCAGATGGATAATGTAAAATGGAAGGAGCTCAGAGAACAGTGACAGAGTCATTAGATGGAGGGATTCATTTTCAGTCAACAGTTAGGATAAGCAATGCCTGTGGGAAAGGAAGACAGTAGTGATTTACAAATGCCTGGGAAACACAAGCATTGAGGAATGTAAGGAACTGTTTAGGATAATACAAAATTGCCTAAGTAAAAAAGATGAAATTAAGAAACAAAACATCTAAATAATTATCAGGAACTATTTCCTAATAGTTGTTTGTCTAGTTGTGTCCCAGGGGAGACACCAGAAATTTCATTACTTAATCCATTAAAGACTTGTTAAAAAAACACTAATACATCTGCAGTAGAGAAGCAAATGCCTCTTCAGAGTAAACTCTGCACAGCAGAACTTGGAATAACAGTCTGTTAGTCTATACCCAGTATATTTGTTATGATTACATTTGAAAAGACAGGGCCTGAGGCTGCCTTGAGTGGAATCGCCATAGAATTAAGCACAGCTGACCAGGAAAAGATGTCTATATATCACTCCTCCAGCCCCAGTCAAACAGTTAGCTGGAGAGGAGAGTAGCTGGCAGTAATATGAGGCTGGCAGTGAGAGCACAAAATAGCAGCAAGCCCCATACACAAGCTGTGGTGTTCGGTGGGCACAGCAGAGCTAGAGCCTCCTGAGGCCTCCTTGGGGATGCTGTCTACTTTAGGGAGAAGCAGAGATGCACAAAAGGCTTTTTACTTCCTTGACATTACCATACATCATGCCCTGACTGTTCTCTATTTGCCTACGGTACAAGTGCCTTGCACAGGGAATAAGGGAGGAGTTGGATTTGGTCCATAAAGGACACCACAGGACTGCAGATCTACTCCATTCCTGCACAGGAATCAAACTGCTGGTATCGGAACAGCCAATGCATCTCCCAGTATGAACTATTCACCCATCAGACTTAAATTATTTCTGCAGTGCCTATCATAGTAGCATACAACAACACCGGCAGTGTTGAAAAGCTTGAAGCTAATAGACAGTAGAAGTTTCCACTCCAGCAGAAAAAAAAACAACAACAAAAAACAACAACAAAAAAAAACAGTGATATGTATTACTACTACTCCTCTCTCCTCTGCTGTATGCCAGTAAAACGTGTATACAAGTAAACTTGTGAATAAATAGATGCACTCAAGAGAAACAGAGGAGAAAGTCAGGTCACCAACAGAGAATTATTCTGCAGAACTCAGAAAGATGATATTGCAGCTGCCCACATTGAGATCACACTTTAGACGGGTTTCATTTGCAGCCAGAGGGAGTAGAAACTCCGAAGAGTGAAACACTAACCATTTGGAAGCTCAATCTGTTATACAGCTTACCTAAATACAGCTCCTATGCTAGGTATCTGTCAGCTCAAATATAGCATTTTGTAAAATAAAAGACTATCTCATTCTTAGCAAGCTAGATCTTCCCCTTGCATATCTTGCAGGAACTATGCTAACCTACACAGAACTATACACCAGTGCAAATGATTGTAGAGTTAATTGTACTGTGCTTATCTTAGGCTAATGCTAGTTTAGTATGTAAAAACATACAATATTCATTATCAAACATATAAATAGAAAGTAATGAATGGTGGCAGCCATAATACCTATAGAGCAATTCTTTTCTTAGAGSTGTTCTCCTGAAAGAAACTCTATTTGAGACATGGCACAAGTTGAAGTTGTCAGCCACTCCACAATATTCATGTTTATTAGAAACATGAGAGGAGGCCAAGAACAGAGGAACAGACATTTTAAAAACTCTCTGAGAATAAGGTTTATCAAAAACAGTACACCATTCTACTGTGATCATCTCAAACCTTTGCAAAAACACTACTGCAGCCTGTAGCCTTTTGGACTATTACTGCAGAACATTTGTGTATTTGAAAAATTATGTAAGAGTGTCTCAGTGCCAAAGAGAAAAAGAATGTGGGTTGGAAGAGCACGTGGAATAAGTGTGTGCAAGAAAAAACAAAAACAAAAGGAAAAAACATTGCTAAAATGGCCATCTTCTCTTGTTTATACAGAAGAGGAACACATTCAAAAATGAAAAACAAATTTTCAGGGAAGTCAACCATATATTTTGTTCCACAGGAACAATCTAAAATCTAAAGACATAGTTCAGAAGCTATTCCTCTTATTACATTTCAGCTTTTACTGAAGTGTAGTAAGTGCACAAGTATTTAGATTAAAAAAAGAAAAGACACCTACGTTGATGTTTTGAATGTCCTTTAAAAGAAAAAAAAATCATGTTACGTGCAATAATCTCGCTTTCCTCACTTTAAAGGTCACAGTTGTCTTCTGAGGCATTCAGATGCATTAGGAGAAGGAATAAGCTTTCAAGACAAAGAAAACCAAGTAAAGGGCAAACTAAAGTTGATTATGGCAAAATTTGTTATGGGACTGAATCATTAAAAGATAGAAATAAAATTTTAATTAGCTATAACCAGTATATTATAAATTAAGTTACCCAAGATTGACAGATATTCTACCAAATGATTCGGACTAGACTGGTGAGCCCTAACAACCTTAGACACAATAATAGTTCCATTCACTGATTCTTTATGTGCTTAAAACTGCCCATGCAGTATTACAAAAGCTACTTTTAAAGACATTTATGCTGTGAACATTTCTACAGAATTCTGACACAGCTTTCAGTAATTTAGAAAAAAAATCCAGGTGTAGTATCATTTAAGAAAATATTTCTATGAGAGTTGAAATTGTTCCTGAGAAATCGTTTCAAACACCTGGCACAAAAGGGAAAAAAAAAGTTGCTTCCTAAAAATAAACAGTCTAAATCTAATGTGCCACTCTATTGTACTGTGGAAACAACATCCATTTAGAAGGTGCATTTGATTAATACATATTTACCTCAATTTCAAATATTTCTATAGTTCCAATCACTGAATTATTTACAGGTAATTATGTAAGTAAACAAAAATCTTGGTATGACAGACTGCATTTGTTCGTCAACATCTCAAACAGTTCTAGCTCTTTACAAAGTGTGTTTCAGCAGGTAACTGAGGGAAATAACTACCCTTGTGATAGACAGCTTCATCTGGGATCAGGTCTATGAATAAACAGTTTGCTGATCTCCAGCCCAGGAGAAGAAAGAAGTTTAGAGAAGTGATTACCTCAAGCACAGGGAGAATTGTTGTAGGACTACTGGAGCAAAGACTGGGCCTGAATAGTTAGGTAATGAAACAAAACAGAAGGGGCTTCTTTATGCAGATTTTCTAATAACAGGGAGAGAACAAAAGCCAGAAAAGAGCAGGCAATACAGCTCTACGGTTTGCTTATGCCACTGGGAAGTGCCTCAAAACAGCAAACCTTTCACAACTTCATACCGGAAGTGGGATTGGACCCACCTAGAAAAGATGATAGAGAGAGAAATATAGACTCATTCATCACTTTAGAAGTTGCTCCATACAGAGGGAAATGACTTGCTCCTGCAAGATATCTGCTCCAGTCTCTGACTAGGGAGTGAAATATTCTGAGAAGGTTCAATAACTGATCATTGTAAGTAGTGAAACTGAAGAAAGTGAGGCCTGAACTGATTTTACATAATGGCTATGAACATGCAACAGCTCTAGTATAGCAGAGGAATTAGGACCATCAAAAATAACTCATCAGGAGCTGATAAGGCCTGAACTGCGTAAGGAATCCCTTAGGAGAAATAAAGTTTGTGTCTGTTTCCTCTGCTGTGAAATGGGCATATACTGCCTGCCTGATATGTGGAGCTTYGGGTAGATAAGTGGACAGTAACCATGGACACACCACAGCCTGACAAAGTACAGTAATGTGGGGGATCTAGAGTATTAACTCACAGGAAGTAGGATGGCCAGAGGTTTCAAACCTTCCGCTTAGGAGAGATTCCCAGATCCAATTCCCCACCAAAAAGGGTGAAAATTTAAGGCAGTTCCATCATTATAGGAAGCAAAAACAGGCCCAGAAGCCATATAACATTGCACATTTTTTTTTTTTAATCATTTTTTACATTCAACAAACTGCACTGAAGGACAATACAGCGCTTAAGTTCGCGATCCAAGGAGAGGTTGGAGTCAATTCCACAGRTGCAGAGCTCACTCCACATCAGGCTGAAGTACTGGCAGCAAGAACAATGATATTGTCCTTAAAGAGGTGGACACCAGGCTAAGGTTCATAAAGCACAAATATCCTAATGTGCGGAAACATTTGTTGCAATGTAGGAGCAAATCCAGGATGTCAAGTCAACCTTGCACAGGAAAAACGGAGGCATAGGAAAGAACGTTCTCCTCTACATCTGTTTGTAAATTTGCTTTACCAGTCCATGAGCATAGGGAAGCATCATTCCCACAAGCTTTAAAGAGGCTCCCAAGGAACTTTGTTAGATATGCTACTACACAACCAACACCGTGAATCATCCCCTCTTTCTCCAAATCACATTATAGCTGGATGAGAAAAGAAGTTCCCAATGGAGAGCTAAATGTATTTCATAGAAGGTGTTTTTGGAAAGAAAAAAAAAGCGCAAGAGAGACAGAGACAGAGTTAAGTGCTGTTAACAGTTCAGACAACAGAAGGAGGAATGCTCAGAGGAGGAAGAAAAATGCTAKGAGGTGAGTGGTGTGTATCCAGAAGGAAAATGTTTTCTAAGAGGGAAAAGGGGTGGTGCGGGAGAGAAACAAAGCAATATTGCAGGGTCAAGTAGAGATATGTTTATAAACTGATAGGATAGGTCCCCAGGAGAGCTATGATATCTATGCTTACATTTCACATTCTCTTTTCTGACATAAGTCCTACGCACCAGCTCTCTAACCAAGGTTGCCACTGGCTTAGGAGAAAGGTCTCAGGCACGTCCACTTATATTGGAGCCACTRGAGCTGGCAGGAGCTCCCTCTTTGCTACAACCAGAGCATGAAGCCTGTGTTAGTCACAGAAAATCTGGCAGGACCTCTTTGTCCAGGAGTTAAGCTGATGGTCAAGTCAAATGGTTCATGAGCTTCCTGAAGAAGATGGATATCCAGGATGAATTGAGGATGCAGCTGAAATCCCAGATGGCACTGTGGTCATTAGGATATACCAGATACACAGCAGTAGCAAGGAGCAAGCTCTGCTGCCAACAGTTCAAGTCAGTGTCTTCATGTCATCAACATCAGTATGAGTTTGTTGGAAGATAATTAAGACTACAAACATGGAGACAATACACACACAACCAGTGACCTTGGCATTAGTGTGTACAGTCTTGGTGATGACTTGCAATGATGGAATGACACCCTTTTTTATTCTGATAATCCTAGTCTTCTTCCAACAGAAACTCTATGGATATATATGTTCCACTGATGGGCCCTGACATAACTGAGCCTACCCTTTCTCCAGAAAGTTGCAATACTCTCCTAGACACCTTCAGCCCCAACCAACCAGGCATAGACTGGCCATTATACAGACTTCAGCACTTTCACTGCAGTGATGGCTGCAATGGACTTGTCAATACTGAAGCCTCTGGTCCTAGATCTGTACAAACCTGATATAGCCAGCTTCCAAAGGCAATACCAGAAATGAGTATTCTGCCTTTGCAGAACCAGTAGTAACTGATGGTACAAGGCATATACCGAAATTAGGAGCCAACTGTTAGATACTGATGATGCTAAACAAAACCAAAGTAACATCGTTGGCCCATTTGTACTGATAAGGTGCCTCTAGCAATTTAGCCATATATCACTGAGTTGTGACTACAGAGCATTTTTGCCTCTTCCTAGAGACTCTCACCCTCTCTTGCTCTTCTCCAAGCTTGCTGAAACATTTCAGTGCAACAAAGTCAGCATGAAGGCTGACAGTAAGGAAAACATTGACCCTTCACAGAAACCTGCATGGGGGTCCTTGAGATGACTATGCAGACAAAAATCAGGGCAGGCCAAGTGCTGAGGTACAGGTGCCAACTCCRAAAGTGCCTGATGGTATGTAAAAGAAATGAAACCTGACCACTCCAAACACAACACAATCCTTCAGAAAGGAAACAGATAGGGCATTCCAGCTGGGGGTACCTTCACCGCACCAAGAGGAACGACCTATTGGAGGAAGATAAACCTGGCTAGAGACACTACAAGGTAAATTGGCTACTTCCTCTGTGCGTTTTATTGCTGTAACTGTTAGGGCTGCAATCCATTCCTGAGTTCCGCTATTGCCAGCCAAGTCTCAAGCATCTGTTATTCCTTAGGCCAGACAGTGACATTAATATCCAGTCCCAACTGAGCTTGCCCACACCTCTGTTAGAGACAGAAATCTAGTCAAGAGCTCCTGACACCTTCTCAGTGTCTTGGAAAAGGATTTCCTAAGCACTAATCCTAATCAGTCCTAATCCTCTCAAGGATAAGAATTAGTGCACCCGAATTTAGTACAAAAGATTTACAATAGGCATTTAAAAAACAAATAAAAAAACCCAAAAYGCTTTATAGAGAATGAAGCAAAAATGTAGATTCTTCAGAGAATTATTTGCTGAAGGACCTTAAGAACATGCAAAACCAAAGTTGGTCCAGCTTCCCAATTAGATCTACTTCTGAACATATAATGTAAGAAAATTCTGGTAAAAGTATGACTCCTGAAAAAAATGACTTAAGGACAGGAGACAGCAATGGCATCCTAAGAGCTCACAGATCTTGACTGAGCAGATACTTGAATCCTGGGAGATACAGAAATGTTGGATCAGCATTCTTCACTGCCTTGCCTCCTCCACAGACCAGAGTTGTGACTACCCACAGACTCTGTGGTGCCAATTCTCAAATAGTTCAAACCAGTCAGTTCTAAGTAGACAAATAAGTAATTTTGTCATTTTGACAAAAATATATTGGATCCCTTCCATTCCTGATGTTGTGATTACCTGAATTACATGGAAAGGTTTTCAAACTGCAAAATTTGGGCCTAGATTTTGAATATCTAACATTTCCATGGTATTCAGGGACATACTGTTTATATAGTCAAGAACAGATCTGGATATTTCCAAAATTTAGATTTTGATTTAATCTTCCCATCTAGAATGGAAAAATATGGGGGAATTTAGTCCAGACAACTGATTTTTTAGTATTATAACCACACTTTTATATACTCTAGAAAAAGTATATTTCTTCTGATTCACTCTTATACAGCTAGATGGTTAAATGCTGTGGTTCGTGTTGTCAGTGAACATAAAATACTTCATGGAAATTTACCTTAGTTTGTGTACACAGAGCCATCTCATTCAACCTCACTTCCCCAAACTGMCAAAACCTCTGTCCTTACAAAAAATAATATTTTTTTCCAAAGACTATTTTGAAACAGCTCATCAAGTTCACTCACTGTTCAAAATAAATCATCCTATTTATCATCAGGTCATCTTCTCAAAACATCAGGAAAAAGCTTCTGTTGTACGTAACCTTTGTTTTCATTCTACTGTTGGAATTAAAGCAATGTCAGGCTTTTTATAGCCATATTTGTTTTGTCCTTCTTCTGTGTGTTTTAACCAGCTGCTAAGATAATCAGCAAAAATTGCCAGGGAAATGGATCACTGTTAGTGCCACTGAAAACAGCTAAATCAAGATAATCTAGTACTACCACAAAGACAAAAATCAGCAGCAATGTATTTTCTTTTGTTTCTTCAGGGAAAGCTACTGAAATAATTTCCCAGATTTCAGGAGTTACATCTTTTATGTGTGTGTGTATACACACACACACACACACACACACTCAAATATAAAACACTGTCAGGTATAAAGATTTAACAAAGATCAAACAAACAGAATCAGAACAGGAAAAAATGAAGAAAATGAAGAAAAAATTTACCTTTTGATGCCATCATCTCTATTCATTAATTCACATGAATTTTACAGACTATTAACACCATTCCTCATTGTTTACATATATATTTTTCATTTCATCTGGACTACAAGCCACTTCTATTTAGCTCTCCTCTGCTTTGCTACATCCAAATTTAACGCAACCAAGCATTGTCAAATGGGAAACGTCTTTGCACCTAAGCAGGACTATATTGATCCAGAGAGATCCATGAGCTACAGAAACAGATGAACAAGGCCATGACTCTGATGGCCAGGAACATCCAAAACAAGAACACTGTGGGACCTGGACGCCCTCTGTGTAAACCCTGACTAGAATGGCCCACTGTACACCGACAAGCCCTTCTGAAATTACAAGCTTCGAGAGAAGATCTTTGTAGATTAGATGCCGACTGTGAAGTTTCACCAACAGCATAAAGCCAGCACGGCAAGAAACATCTGACAAGCACCAGTAAGCTTCCTGACTATGGAGGGCTGTTACAGGCACTGCAAATTTTATCTGGGCAGAACAGGGAGTGGAACAAGTCTCCCTGCTGAAGACAAACATGGTACAGATCCTTTCTCACAAAGATAGGATGGAACTAAAGTAATGCCATCTGGAATGTTTGTGAATATGGCACGGAAGAATCAAAGATGAAGAAAAAAATCCAAACCCACTATTTTATTCCCATGGTCATCAGCCAAAATAAAGCACTAATAGCTGCACATACTGTCCATGGAAGATTTCCTCGCTTGTTCTCTCCAACCCTATAAAGTACCTGAATGAATCCTTCAGAGAAAAACAGATAAAAATATCAGACTAGCATTCCCTATTTAATTTCAGATCTAAAAAAAAAAAAAAAAAAAAAAAAGAGGAAAGAAAAAAAAAAAGTCCCTGGAAGCTTTCAAGCATACTGCTTATTATAATAAGAAGGCTGCAATCTGGATCATTTCTAGAAGCCTGAACACTAACTACTGGCTCCTTGTAAACAATGTTTGAAGTGCTAAAGTCGATCTTTGGTTAAAAGAGATACAGCAACTGAGGGCAAAATTTCTTTACCCCACTCTCCTGTAAAGCCTCCTTCCCCTAGATATCAACTCAGCTGTACTGATCAAAACACTGAAAGGACCCATGAGAGATTTTACTTCATTCTGAGGGTCTGCTGTTATGAGTCCAGTCAAAAGGAAAGACAAAATATGCTGCTTAACTGCTTCAGGTGATAGAAGAGCCCCTTGAATGAGCAGAACTAAATAAATCCACTGACAAGGAAGGATTTAAAGTATAGTCAGCTTTTTGTAAGGAGAAAGAAGGTGGGGGGGGGAGGAAAAAAAAAAGAATCTTTAGCCTTGAAACAAAACAAAACAAAAAAAAAAGGCCCTTCCAAATGGAAACAGCAATGCTGTGATCCTGCCTGCAAAGCAGAGCAGCCCGAACAAGGGAAACAAACAATTCAAAGTGAAACRTGTTAGAAAAGGAGGAAAAGCAAAACAGATTTTGCTCTCAGTTCTGCTTACTAATTTAAAGGTAATTTGAACATGTCTACCTGCTCTGCCCTCACAGTCTGAACAAAGTGCTGACATGCCCCAAGGGTTTTCATTCCCTGACAGACTTAATTGGAGACCGATACAGTCACCTTTTCAGCACACACCACAGCATGAATTTAGCAGGCGGTGYACTGAATTCATGTATTAGAGCAGTTAGGTGTACTTTGCTCACAGAACGTGGACTCTGCTCACCTTTACTGTAGCTGTTTGATGAGCAAAAAGGAAGAATGAACCTTTCTAACCCCCCACATCCCTGATCAAGAAGTGTATGGAACTGGGCAAAATTATTACTTAAATGACAGTCTGGTGCTGCTGGCACCATGGCAATGGTGACACAGTCAGCAACTTCATGATCTACACAGTTTAGATCCAGCCACTCAGCAGTTTTACCCGCTGCTATAAATTTTGGACCATTTCTTTCATATTTGCTTAAGTGCCTGCACAGGTCTCAGCTTCCCTAGAGTACACTGTCCTTAGAGGAGGTTTAGTCACTGTCTTCTGCCTTGCCCTTATATTTTAATTCTAAATTTTGAGCATTATTAGAATCACAATGGCAAATTCAAATGGTTCTTTAAGCATACAATTAGCTTCATGTACTATAACCTGAAATCAGCCAGTGTCTAAATATACCCTGGCAGGCAAATGTCTAGTGAGAATAATAACACTTAGTCCTAGTGTAAATAAATCTATTTTATTTATATAACAATTAACTTCTAGTCCAACTTAGAATCAGCTACGTGATGCATATAAAACAAACAAATAAAAAAAAGTATGAAAAGAAGAAAGGCAGGAGAGTTGATTAAATGACAAACAAAAGCAAAACAAGCAGCCTGCCTTCTAAAACATTTTCAGAACAGAGGCAGTATGCATGCTCAACTCCAGCAAAATCAGACATTTTAAGGGTGTAGGGTTTTTTTTTTTGTTTTTTTTTTTTTTTTTTTTTTACCACACTGATACCCAGAGTAAAAATCTGTATCTCACAGGAAGTGTTTCTATTTATTACCTTTTCAATTGCTACAAGAAAGCAGATTTCTTAAGTATCTCCAGTATGATTTTAGAAGATAGATTCCTCTGCAAGTCTATGCCTAGATGCATGTACACAGTTCCAATAGTTAGGGAATTAGATAAACATCCTCTATTTCCGATCACATTTATGAAGATTTCAGCATTGTTTTTTGAACATTCTTTTTATTCTTGGATCTGACGAGTAAACCCACACACCCATGACCCTGATGCTGCAAGTGCTCCCAGGGCAAAACTGAAGCAATAGGTGATTTTATCAGCTTTCATAAACTCATTCAGAATCCAGTCCTATCAGATTAATACATTGCCGAGGACATGATAAAGTGATAGATTTTTGTTTTGTTTTGTTTTTATTTTTTTAAAGAAGAACCTGGAATATCATGTGAATGCCAAAAGAAATACTGAATTGCTGGCTAACTTCACCATTCTTTTATTCCTTATAAGGCAGAGGTGGCCAAGCTATTTTCCTTGAACTGTATGCATCTCATTAGGAGTTCAGCTGTGGGAGAAAATGAGCCACCTGCAGATACTGAAGTTGTCATTACCAGGTCATCCTGGAACATAGCTATATGCCCAGCCCTATCCTACAATTGGAAGGGACTCTCAGCCATATAAGGACAACTCTCCTCTTATTAGAAATACAGTGATACCATGCTCATATTTATAATGAATGATCAGAGGGGAAAAAAAAAAAAGACAAGACATCTCTTCAATCTCTTCAGAAAGGTCTACATCCATCAAGGTACAAATATATATCAATATATACATACATATACAATCAGCAGATTATATATATATATATATATATATATATATATATAGTGTACAACTATATAATATGCATTACTGCTGAATTATGATTAGAATATTCAACGCATCATAACTCATTCTTAATTTTTTGCAAGGAATGAAAGATACCTTGAAACCTTTAAAAAAGAAAATTCTTTTGCCACTTGTAAAACACTAGATTTGGTTTAAATTTATGGTAGCTATTTCTTTTTGAACATCAAGTAACCACTCCACCCAACCTTCACTCAAACACAAATATCAAACGTCCTGTCATAATAAAGAGAAAGCCAAAACAAGAAGCATGTACTTTCTGCTACTGGAGATAGCAGCCAAAACATACATTTCTCCTTCCTATGACTAATAGGGTAGCTGGTAAAGTGCTACCGAGCTTCAGCCTATAAAATGTAATGTGGTTACAGTGCAGAATTCAATTTTAACCATGCTTCAGTTCATATTTAAATATTTCTTTTAAATGTGACCACTATAAACGTAATCCAGATACAAATATTCCTCTGGCTATTCAGTTTCTGCATTGAAGAGGAAAAGAGAAAACCTTGTCAATTCACGTAACTTCTCCCCAAAACATACTTTGCTGATATAAATCACTATCAATCATGATTCTAACAGGTGCACATACATACTCCAGATTAATAGCATCTATTTAGCTGAAGCTCTGAAAATGAGAGGCAGAATCGATTCAGCAGCTGAAGTCTTGTCAAATAAGGAAAACAAAGGTCATTTGAGGAGAGAGAAGAGAAGGCTTCATTAGGCCAAGTAACTTCAATTCTGCCAGGAAGTGGGGTTTTTTTTCTTTTTCTTTTTTTTTTTTTTTTTTTTTTTTTGGTGGTGGTGGGGTTTTTTTGTTTTTTTCCCCATTCCTACTGTTACAAGATCGATTGTTGAATCACGTAAATTTGACCAAAAGGTAAAATATTTTTGTATTTCCAGATTATACCAAACTTAAGTCCCAAAGTCTCCTACCTCCTGTAACTGCTTCACGCAGCATCCAGCAAGGAGCGTTCTGCATAACCATACTTCTCTGTCATTCCACCCTATCAAGGAATCACTTTTCCTTAAACTGTCTCACTACCACAAAAGCCTTAAACTGCTCCTGACATTTTAGTCTCTCCTCTGAGCTCAGAAGTTGGCAGGGCAATGCAATTCATCTTGTTCTCATTTCATGAATTATTAAATATTTGTATAGTGGAGTAAGTATTCATTGAACAACAGCATTAACAGCAGCAAAGTGTTCCACAGACACTCCTTTACTGGAATGGACAAAAGTGTGTGTTTGCTCAAGTACTGGCTAGTACCAGAGACATCAGGAGAATTTAAGATCCTCCCATAACATCGATGGTCTGCAACCCAGGTACACATCAGACAAAAGAAGGGATTTGCATCTTTGCCTTAACTAATAGAGAACTTAGATCCCATGGCATGCAGTTTATTAGACTTTCCACTTCTATTTAAGATTTACATATGTCTGCTTCTGCAAAATTACTAGGAACACCACCACTGAAACCTTTTGAGCAGATCCCAGTTCATATAAAATATAAACCTCTCTCCTTAGTCAATTTTCCTAGTATTTCTTACATTCAACATCCTGAATTTTCCTGGTCAGTAACACAGTATACTATGCTAAAGAATTATTTCTTCTATCTGATTTGAAACATATTACTTTTGAGTTTGGGGGAGTGGCCAGCTGTTCCAGTGCTCTGCTGCAGTAAATACTGCAGTAAAATAGTCTTCACATTATGTTAAAAGCTCGTCAACAGCTAGCCTTTTGGCACTCCAAATTATTCTTCACCTCATCTAACCCTTATGAGATTAGATTATGAAATAGTGATTACTATAAGGAGACAGAGGAGCCTGATAACCCTAGTAAGAAAACCATATTTTTCAGTGTCACCCTTTGGGGTTAGAGCCAAGGCACTGACAGTTTGCTACATAGTTCTGCAGACTCCTTGGGAAGGACTGAGTTCAGCACCTGCCTGTGGCTATCTTCCTCCTAAGTACCAGATACTAGTGGGTGAGCCAGTATCCAGATCAGGCAGGTACTGTACTGGGGCTATTGTAACAGCCGACCTTATAGCACCAGAATCTTTGAAAAAAACATGAGATGAGGAAGCAAGCACCTCACAGGTGGACCATGACATCCCACAGAAGTGACAGCTGACATCCAGGAAAAAAAAAGATTGTTCCAACAGGCAGAGCACAGAGTTCTTTTCAGTTTCAGTCCATAAAGAACAGGCAAACTGGCTTGTCTTGAATACATCAGCATTGTGGTGGAAGACAATACCTTTTAAGAGTAGATGGCTTAGCAGCCATCTATACTATACTATGTCCCCCAATTTCAGAGTTCTTAGCACAGTCCAAATTAACTAGAATCTAATAGTTTCAGTCATTTTCAGTTTGTTCTCTCCTGAAGTGCGAGAGAATATAGTTCAAGGGACAATGACTTCTGAAAGAGAACTTCACCAATGAGGTGAATAAGGCAAAACATGGGGGAAAAGGCAGATATGTTACAAACTAAAAGTCAACATGTTTCCATGTACCCCTAACAACTCAACATCTTTTCAAATGCCAGATTGACATTCAATCCAAAGTCATGCACTTAGGTATTGCCCTACACCAGGAAACATCATAACAAAGTAGAAGACTGAGCAGAAAATATCCCCTGAGCAACCTAGGAAACCTATGGTAAATTTTTCTTTCTTTTTTTTTCCTCCTAATTGGACTTGCTCTCTGCTATGTAGTTGGAAAACACTATGCTTTATACTTTATTTACATTCTCACTACATCAGATATATCTTGATCACTCAACACTAAGAGCTATCAGATGTGCAGTGAAGCTAACATTCTTCGCCAACAACTCCCCAACCTCAAGCAAGAATGCATCCAGCAAGTATTACCAAATGCTGTGTGTGATCTCTGCCAAGACAAAGGATGGGATCCATATTCCTACTGACTTCTCCAACCTGGACCCTGATATGCCTGTTGACATTACTGCCTCACCTTGGTAAAAAACACAGTACTGTCCACAAATCCTCACATAGATACCACGTAGATGAACACTATCCAGCTATGTGCTCTGAAGTCACCTCTGCAACTGGCTTAAACACCCAAGATGTGCTGTAGCCCATGGTGCCAGAACTGACCAAATCTCGGGGATGCTGCATATACTCCTGATGACTGCTCTCTGCACGCTAAATTGCCTGGTCTCAGGCTGAACTGTATAGACTAAGACCATTACCGGTTCAAGATCAAAGAGTTTGAGTGCATTTTCAAATGTTGTCTTGTTCTCAGTATCACTGCTGTAAGTGAACAGACCCCAAGCATGCTGCTTTACTTGTACACGAATAGCAAAAATGTGACTGAGAAGCATTCAAGAATATTGGTAGAATCAGTGAGGATATCTAGTTTAAGGAGGAATATTTTAGTTGTAAGAAGAAATAATGCCCTTTTTCCATTGTTGCAATCTGTAGAAACACCTGAAGTCTCTATATTCYTAGTCAACCAAATCAGATGCAAAACACTTTTCTGTCATGTCTCTAAAACTCATTACTCTGTGGGGGATATCACTAGTATCAAAAATAGCATAGGAAACTTGGGGATGCGTAATCAAGTATTTTTGAAAAATCAGTTAGTAAAAATAGCAAGTTTCCATCAACCTCTCTCCCGCATGACACTTACTGTTTTGGTATTTCTGTGAACGTATGAAGTCCATTTCCTATTGTATTTCCCAACTCATGCCTCCTTGGGGAAAACCGACTTCATAAACAAACAATTCCCAGCCCAGATAACTAAATCTCTCGACTGATCCTTTTCCATACAACCCAATAATAACAGAACCACAGTCTCTGCATTGCCACTTTCTGGCGTGTTTATGCTACTTTAGCAATGATGTAATGGAAAGAAATTGACATATTTTTGTTACGCTAAGGACTGCAAGGAAGAACTGGTATTCTTTAAGGTTTTAATTTTCCATTCAAAAACAAAAGCTTGTCCAGGGCTTTCTAACCATTCACTGTTACAAAAGGTCAAAATATTCCATCAGAAACCTTAAAAATGTGGTACTTTTAAAAATGTTAATATAGTTAATCCATTTTGAGTAATTCCTTTGAGCAATGTCACAAGGTTAAAGAGTTAGCTCTGTGGGCCTCAGCCGTTCACAGGCTTTAATGGATGAGACTACAGGGACAGACTCCCTGGTCTCCCATTATCTGAGAAAGAAGAAGGGAACCTCTGCAGTACGAACCGTTTCCTCCTGCACCCTAGGACAACAATTCATCATGAGACACGGAGAGAAAACTGGACTCTGCCCCATTCCTCTCCAWGCTAGCCATGAATAGGAATAGAGTAACTTGCAGGTCACATCTCAGGAAATTGTTCAAAGCCTAYGTAAGTCTCAAGCATCATCTTTCAGGGACAGGACATACATCAGTATGTCTGATAAGTATGTATACATTGGAGACATAAGTCACTCAGTCTGCCTCCCTCAGAGCCCTATAGCCGTTTGCCAACCAGCGGTTAGAAGTCATAATCTAATCCTTAGATAACTGTAGAGAGAGGGATTTAGAAATGAATGCATATGTAATTTTAGACAGATTGCTTCCAAGTTGGGGAGGAGAGGAAGAGAGAGACAGGGTAGACCCATTTGAGACAGCCATGTCTGACTAGCATGAGAAATGTCTGAAGAAAGCAACTCAGCATGTATCAGAGAGGTAAATGATCAGGCTCAAGATTTGTGAGACAATCTGGAGATACTTCACCCATGAAGGGTTTTAAATAGTAAAAGGGCAGCTGGCAATCCAGAAAAGAACAAGGAATCAGCAAAGGAGTAGAATGTGGCTGAGTTTGGCCAWTTTTGGAATCCAAGATGTGGCTAACTTTGAAAACTTCTACATTAGTTTGTTATAGTACATGTGGCGCCTCCATACAAATTTGGCATTGAAATCAGTACATTAGGAATGAAAACTRTTTCCAAACCAATCTTGATTCTTTTGTCTTGTCTCACTTATGATTCACCTCTCAGCCTCAGTTCTCCATATATAACTCCAGGAGAATAAATAAAAACATAGGAGGGTAGGAATCTATTATGCAGATGAACCAATGAACCTGCTTCCCCTGCAATTTAAAAATCTGTTAGATTTGACAAAAATCTATCTTTAAATTGTAATTCTCTGGTGTCAAATATACAAAGATAGAGGTAGCTTGCACAGGTGAGGGTGAAAAAGCACCTTCCAAAGACATACTCCAAGCTGGCAGATCAGTAGTAATCTCCATGTTCCAGAGAACATCAATACCAAATGCTTTTTAAATGGTTATCAGGATAGAGACTAAACAAACCAATTCAGAGCATCTCTTTGTGCTTAACTTATTAATACTCATTGAGACTGGAAAAGGAATGTATTTTTATCGAGCACAAAAGAAAATTGTGCAATGCTACTACCCCAACTGGCAACAGATAACTTTATCTACTTACTTGTATAACTATGGCACGGCCACAAGCTGGGTGGCTGTTATTTTCAGCAGATACATAATTGTTGGCAGCCCTATGCAACATCTGTTAATATACATATTAAAACTATTATCAAGAGTCTCAAGATCTCCAGTAAGTCTCAGCTATTTTTACAAGACAGCATCCGTATTAAATTATATGAGTACCCCTAGGAACATGTGCTACTTAGCTTAGTGGTCATGTAGCACACAGGGGAGTTGTTAYGGAGACTGATGTCTTCCCAGCAATTCTAGGCTGTAATTAGTGTTGGATGCTACAACGCAACTATCAAGCTGTCTCCATGGTAACTAGCAGAAAACCTATACTTTTAAGGTTTTAGCAACTGGTATTTTTTATAGACTGTTAAGATGTATTTAAGAGCACACTGATTGCCTTATTTGCTTGTCAAGTTCAGCTGAGAAACACATTCTGTCTTCCAAGGTATTTACATAGTCCCTATGGTGATTGACAAGAATCAATTACATGTGTCAAGAATAAAGCATGTCCTGCATTTCATAGAATGAGGGCCACAAATGAGTGAGGATTTTTCATTCTTATTTATGCATATACATAAAAGTACACAATTATGGTGGGTAGATGGAAGAAGTTTACTTAATTTTTACCTTTAAATTCCTTCTCAGCGTATGTGAAAGCTGTAGGGTTTAAAAAATCTCTCTCTCAGGTTAGAGATGTATTTAAACCATCTCTGTGCCACAGCAAGCATGCACCAGCAGAGCCTCATCAGTTCTGGTGCACAATTCTCCCTCTCTTCCAGGGCTTTGGCACGCATCTGCACAGTTTTTTCAGGTCAGAAACAGAGATCTTGAGACAGTCTTACATGCTGTGCAGAAGACTTGCCAAATGAAAATATACTGTGTTTATGAAACTCCAGTGGGAGTTTATGACATTCTTGTATTAAGTTTTATGAGGTCCAAGCCAAGGAAGCAATGTGATTTTCAGCCAAAAATCTCACTGTCACTTCTGTCTGAGTATACCAACACACTACTTGAAATTGCAATACAACTGAATGGGCAAGTGCCAGAAAATAAAATACATTCTTGTTGTGGTTACGATATATGCATCTCTTCCACTGAGGTAGCGGTACAAAAGAGCCACTCACTTCAGAAGGTGCCAATGGCAAGACTCTCTTACAATGGCATCTATTTCTGCAAGTAAGTGCTTTTCRGTGAAAGTAAGGCACTGAGTCTGAACTGGTCCTATTTCTAGTTTTTAAGAGGGATATCATCCACATCTTTGAGCTGAAATGAAGATGAATCTAGCCTATCCTTTCTCCTCAAGACATCATACAGACCTAAGAACCAGATACACAGACACAAACTGGAGACCACAAGAGGTATTCTAATAGCTGTTATATATGTTGGGGGAAGGCTAAAACTCCTGGGGTATAAATACACTGGGCTAGAGTTAGTTGCATATAATCTGGAGGTAAAATAGTCTTTCAGAAGCTCTTGCAAAAGCATGTTTGCAATCTCTGGCAGCCAGCAAAAAAAACACAGGGTGACTTGGGACAAACACTTCGGAAATTAACAAATAAGGAACCAAAGCAGCTGTCAGGAGATGCTTTTACATACCAGACAGCTGCTAACACTACTCAGACACACCAGAGATTGCATAAGGCTGCACAGGAATGCTGTAGAGAAGACCTGCATATTCCTGTTAAAATTAAACTAAATTTTCTTCAATGTATAAGAACCAGTGAAAAAGTCAATGCAACCTGATTCTAGCTATCCAACTTCACTTCTTCAGAGGGAGGAAGAAAGAGAATACAAAATCCACTTTCCACTGTCTGTCCTATTTATTCTTCCTCTTTGTAATAAGCTGTCTCAATAGGTTCCTACCAGAAACAAACCGCTGCARATTTTATTAGGATAACACTACATATGACACAGGAGTATGTATTCATAAGTAACCAGTATCTTGCTGAAGAAAAGTTATGAAATGTCATTGTTCCCTTCTATTCATGATTTCAATTACTTCTGCTGTCTAATTTCTAGAGAATCTAACAGGTTTCATCACCAGATACAGATTAGCAGCCATAACAAACTCACTAACTGCACTGTTTGAGCTCATTAGTGTTCTCACCAGATGCTTCTGTCTATATATATGAGCATCTCCAGTTTTTCCTTCTAGTACATGACCTGTGATACTAGCATCGCTTTCAAATTAAAGCAAGAAATCAAAACACAGCTTCAAATTCTTGCTCTTCTGGAGATTAAGTGTATGCAAGGCTATGACAATTCCACATTTATTGGGCTTCTTAAAAGCAATTTTTGTTTTACAGATCACTTTAGCATTTTTGGCATTTCTTGTGTGTCTATACAAATATGACTAATGCACAGGCTATTTGCTTTCACAGCAAAAGTGTTGAGTATATTTGTCATTATAAATATCACACAGGGCTATACAAACAGATGAAATCTGGACTTTTTCTGTGCACAGAGCCAAGCTTTGACACCAAAGCTGTCAAAAAATAATTACAAAATAAGAATTTAAAAACCTCATACAATGACCAAGTTTCTGCAGCCGAAGTAAGTACCATAAAGGCAAGTTATGACCCAGCTCTAGTTTTTAAGTGAATGAAAAATTAGAGGCAAGGAAGCCAAATATGCAAGCTTCAGAAAGAATGTCTCCTTGAATCTGTAAAGCAGGACCAATTAGATCTTATGGTTAATTTATTAGTCTATCGGCACCAAACAAGGAACAAAGTGATGGCAGCAATCTTGGTCCCAACTCGTCAGTCACAGAAGTACAAAGCATGCAAATGGAAAACATTTTCTGATTCTCTTCCCCTCCCTAGAGGCCTGCATTGCTGCCTGAGGACTACAGCATTCTCCTGTCTTGGCTCATTTGCAAGATAAACATATTTTGGCCTCAAACGCTGCTCCTTTCCAACTGCTGGTGAAAACTCCRGTCAGTCTGAGAGATTAAGAGGATGATCTAGGACACTACTCAATCCAAGAAAAACGCTCACGTGGGAACGCAAAGCTGCTGTTGTGACACAGTGTTTTTTTCCCACTGAACCTCATTCTGCAAGTCCAGATTCAAGTAGTTTCTATCTTTATTCTTTATCCACATCAACTTCCTTCTTATCTTTTCTTTTATTTTTTTTAAAGGGGAGTTGCACACTTGGATTCAAAAACATTTTTACAGTATTACTTAAATACTCATTTTCTACACCTATGACGACTTGTGGTGTGATTGAGACAGGCCTCATACCCAGGCAATGTCAGGCTGAGTCAATATTCAACTGCAATTCTTCAAGACACCTATAGGAAGCAGTATCAGTGATCATAGAGATACAATTTTTTCTAATTAGGCCATATTTAAATCTATGGTTCCCAATTGTTATAAGATACCTTGGTAGACTTCTGAAGGCACCGATACATCTATCCCAACCCTTGCATGCAAATTCCAATCTCATTGGTTGCTGCTGATCTATCTCTCTGCAGTCTCCTTTGCTCCCCATTCTAAAAATGGCATGTTTCTGAATTTTAAGCATTCATGGACTTTGACACAAGAATCAGCTACATTTCATCACTGAGCAGTTCCTGCATACTGCTCGTATTTTCTGAGAAGGGTATGACTGAGTCATAGTGACATTCCTATGACAAGCTTTAAAATGCTAGTGAACGATATTAGAGAAAATGCTAGTTTTATTATTTTTAGAGTTAGACAACTCTAATGTCCTCACTACTTATCCCCCACTTCAAACTCCAGAAAAGGCATATAGATTGAACAACAGATTAAGAGTTATAACAGGAAAAGGACTGATTTTTTTTGTTGTTGTTACAAAAACCCTCCTAAGCAAAACTAATAAAACCACAGACTTGCACGTGAACAAACAGACTTTTAAGATTGTTTATAAAACAACAGATTAAATTAACACAATGATACAAAGACAAATCTTCAGTTGCAGTAAAGGCATATAATCTCATTGCCAACAGTGTCTAGAACAAACTCTGAAGTCTGTATCTACAGTTGGCCAAAACCCCACAAATCTAGAAACCCTT
Organism: Rhea americana; assembly: GCF_003343005.1. Lineage (NCBI taxonomy): Eukaryota > Metazoa > Chordata > Aves > Rheiformes > Rheidae > Rhea > Rhea americana. The sequence continues at coordinate 4,711,961 of NW_028186734.1, forward strand.
GAACTTTGGGAAAGCTTTGATCCACTCCAGACTTTATGGCTCTGATTCACTTCAGCTTGGGAAGGACCTAGATCTGCTTAAAATATATTTCTGAACATATTTTTTGCCTGCATTTTTTTTATAGGTAGGTCATAAATACCGCACGCAGACCCATTTTTCCTTATTCACAATGCCTGTTAGCAGAGTCAGCTATTCCCAYCTCCAACCTAAAGCATAGTAAAAAAACAGTAACAGCAAGCTTTAGATCAGTTGACTTGCTCCTAAGGAACAAGGAGAAATCTAAAGTACTAAAATCTCCACAAGCAACCTGTTCTGGAGCTTCTGAGGGAAATTCAAACCAGCTACAATCTCTGAGAGTTGTACAGTGTGAAAAAACTTGCCAAGCCCAAAACCTGCCATACTACTCCTTTTTTACTATCCCCAGAAAAAAACAACGAATGATTTGACTACAGTTTCTAAACAAGTATATTGTGCAAGTCCATTTTGTTTAAGGTAACAGCTTCATTCACTGCAGTAATAAAGCAGTGATCACAAACCACGCAAGAAGGCTGTGGTTTTTAGATGGCCTAGCTGACAGTGATGAAATTAGGCAAATCTATCTGAGGAAAAGGAATCAGATCAGCTCTTCTGACCTCATTAGATTATTAAACGAAGTGTCAGTAACTCAATAATAATAATAATAAAAAAAAACAACCACCACCACCACCACCACAACCAACAACAACAAAAGCCTCCACACATCCAGACCCCTAAGACCCATGGATCATAGAATAATTCAGATATGAAGGGATCTCAGGAGATCTCTAGAACAACCCGCCTGCTCCAAGTAGGGTCAGCTGTGAGATCAGACCAAGTTGTTCAGATCTATGTTCAGTCAGATTTTGAAAACCTCAGGGTGGAGACTGCCCAACCTCTCTGGGCTATCTGTGTCTCGGCTTGACTATCCTAGGGTTGAAAAAGGTTTTCCTTATAGTCAGTTTGAACCTCTCTTGTTTCAACTTACACTTGTTATYTCTTGTCCTCCTAACACACACCACTGTAAAGAGTCTGGCTCCATCTTCTAAATAACTTCTTTGTATGTATTAGGCAGCTGCCGTTAGGTGCCTCTGAAGCTGTCTCATCTCCAGGCTGAACAAACCCCACTCCCTCAACCTCTTCTAAAAGGGTAAGTGCTCCAGCTCCCATCGTGGTGGCTCTCAGTTCAACTTGCTCCAGTTTGTCTCTCCTGTGCTGAAGGACCCAAAATAAGACACGGTGTCCCAGATGTGGTCTAGCAAGTGCCTAGTCGAAGAGGATAATCACTTTCCTGAATCTACTGCCTGTGTTCCTGTTAATAAAACCCAGGATACTGCTGGCCTTCTTTGCTACCAGGGCACACTGCTGGCTCAAGCTCACCTTGTCACCTACCAAAACCTCCAGGTTCTTYTCCCCCGAGCTGCTTCTCAGTCAGCCAGCCAGTCCCCAACTTATGATTGTCAGGGACTCTTCCTTCCCTCGTGCATGACTGTTTGTCCTTGCCAAATCTTCTAAGACTCCTGCTGGTCCACTCCTCCAGCCTGTCTTAGTCTCTCTAGAAGACAACTCTGCGTATTTACCGTACTGGCTGGTTCCCACAGCTTGGTGTTATTTACAAACTTGAATGTACTGATCACTTCCATCAGGTCACTGATAAAGATGTTAAACAGGTTCCAGGATAGACCCCACGCTACTGGCCTCCAGGTAGCTTTTGACCCATTAAGCACTACCCTCTGAGCCTGATCATCCAATCTCTCTCTCTCTCTCTTTTTTTTTTAAACTGATCTCATTATCTGCCCATTCAGATTATAACAGTCTGACTTGCATATAAGATCATTGTGGGAGATGATGTCAAACACCTCGCTAAAGTCAAAGCAAATGACATTCATTGCTCTCCCCTGTGATGACAGCAGTGGGAATTCTGGTATTAACCTTCAGCAAACTAGGTTTAACTCTTGACTCAGTAAACCAGCACTGTTGGGAAGACTCACTAGAAACAAGGGCTGGTGCACACACTCTCAGAAGGAGTATTTTTCCCCCAAAYACCCCCGCAGAGTATCAATTTGTATTACTTGGATTTAGTATCAGCATAGCTCCATTAAACTCAGTCTAACTTCAATACTTTGCCTCAGCTAACAATCCTGCTTTGTTATGCAAGTGACTGATATTTGTTGCCTCAGTTCTTTAGCAGAATATTATATGGACAGGCCCTGAGGGATCTGACAGGAATAGCTAGGGAAATTAGAGAGATAGAGATGTGAACTTCCTCACAGTTCCCCAAGGAGGCACAAAAATACACTATGTTCTTGTGACGGTCTTTCTCTTACCTTTGCAAGGAAACTCCATGCTGCATATTGCCCTGAGGTTGTGCTGTTTTTTAGTTTCACTGAGTGCAACATCAGAAAGAATCCCAACAGTCCACTGCAAAAGATGGGGAAAGCTTTTGTTAATAAAGTCTCTTACTAAGCAGCCTCTTACAGGCATCTTCRTTTTCCTAATGCACAACTGAACAGACACCCTTCAAGCACTGTTAATCCCATTTGGGGAAAAAATAGGGATATTTTTTGGACAAAGAACTTTGTCTAGTAAATTTGAGGGCTTGTTCAGCCAGTGGCTGCAGTCTGAAAAAAGTCAGATAGTTCTATGCTTGGTCTCTAATGCACTTGCATAATCAGAAAAGTAGAGATTATTGGAAACACARGGTCAAATATTAGCTTCTGGCATTGAAATGACTCTGAATAAAGGCAGTGAAAATTTCAACAGAAACCACACATATTTAACCATTAACTCACTTCAACCACTATGGAGCCTTAGATTGGGGAAAAAAAAATCCCAAACCTCATACTATCGGAAAATTTGTCTGATGCTTTCTAGTCATGCAAACTTCATAAAGCCCAAATTCCAATTTCCAATGAAGAAGTCAAGTACGTCTCTACCAGACAGCAGACAGATGACTCAAACTCTCAGCTGACTATTAAGTAAATTCTGATTCTCAARTCACCTAAGATAGCAGTCCCCAGGGCTCCTGCAGCCAAGCCTACTATAAAGAAACTTTGTTCCACATCTCACTGGACTTCAGACAAATCAGCTTGGGTTCTGGATTTTGTTTCACTTGTAATGGATTTGCATCCCACTGGTTATGAAACAGTGACAGAGTGAAGCAAGCAGAGGATAGAAAGGGACTTCAAAATGCATAAGGGACAAATCACTGCCTAACTAGTACAGAGGCATAAGAGACTAAAGTATTGTGGGAGGAAGCATGGGAAAGCAGCAAGTAGGATCAACAAAGTATGCAGGTAGTGAGGCAAAATGTGCCTTGGCTCTTGAAAGGGGTATGCTGTCCTAGATACTGATGCAATACAATTGGTCCCCTCTCTGCTTCAGCAGAAAGAAGCAGATTGAGGGCCTCTCCGGGCTAAAAGTTTTATGCTGGGCCTTTAACCTGAGCCAAGAGCTGCTCCCTGCTCAGGACATGGAGCAAAGTCATGAATCAGCCCCACATCCATGCTGGTGTTTTTGAAACACAAAACACAGCATGGTATTACTATAACCACCCAGGAGAAGGAGATACTACAATGTCTTTCACTGAACCATAACACAAGACCCCAAAGGATGACCTGCTGCACCTGGAACCAAGCAGCTGCTGCTCTGATGACAATAAAAAGGCCCAGAGTCAACTACCAGTTACAGAAAATGGGCAGAACATTCCACCCTGAGAAGCTGGTGAATTCAATGAAATACTAAGCAGCATTGCCCAAACTTCTGAAAGTCTAGTAGCTGGCTAAAGTTTAACAACATCTTCCTTTCTGAAACAGGCTTTTAGTAAGACTGATTCAAAGCCGTTTAGGGCAATTCAGAGATAAAAAGTGAAACAGCTAAATATTATACCTGAAATGCAGATGCCATTGAGTTGAACATTGAGTGAAATAATTGAAGCAGTTTGCTTCAACTCCTAATGTGCCAGACATTCTACACAGGTGGCAGATTTCACTGMATCAGTTGCTCTTGCTTTATATCATGAGTTTTCTTCCACATCCTTAATGTTTACAAAGGCACTGTATGACAAGATGTAGAGGACCAACTGAGACGTTTGTTTCTACATCTAGCTACTCTCTTCCAATTTTAGAGGTGTGACACACAGTCCTATCTACTATATGTATAATGAAAAGGAAACATAAGTAGGAGGCTTCAAGAACAAAAATTTAATGAAGTAAAAGAGAAGGAGTATCTGGGCTAGCTAATATTCATTGGGGCCTGAAGCTGGACTTTGTCTTCAAGAAAAGAAGAAACGTACTTCACTTAGCTGCCAGGGAACAAGCTATTCATCAAAAACTAAATGCAAGTTGTTAGTGGTGGGGATAATCTACTCTTGAATAAAGTTTTGTGTCCAAATGCAGGGGAATCTACACTGGGGAATTATTTAATGATCGTTTTTCACACCTTTTAATAGATAGCCCAGATAGAAAAGTTTTAACAATCAGAAATTAGCATGAAAATACAAGCTTTTCCCCCTTTAAAAAGAAAACACTTTCCTTGGGCAAAAGTTTGGAGGAGAAAGAGGAGTAAAATTTGAGATAATTAAGAGCTACAAAAGACATGCTTACGTTGTCCTGTGAGGGCTGTGAACTATTGCTACTCAGAATAGAGGGACACTTGTTAAAGCTTTTCCCTTTTACCCCAAAAAAGCATTCTGCCAAATAACAAGATGTACAAGCAAATAAATCCACATACACTCATATACTAAAGACTAATACTTTGTAATCACTGCAAACAGCAAGTTTTACAAGGGCTAATCCAACTTGGAAAGCATTTAAGAGACGCTGATTATCAAAGGTTTGCATTTTACATTAGGTAAAAACATTATATTTTACACTAAGTAAAAAATATTTTACTGGAGACTGGGAACACTTATGGTCAGAATACGCTCACCCAAAAAAACATACATACTTCCATCTGTGACAAGGCTTCAAATGCATATTGACAGAGTCACTTCTCTATAGTTTTACTGCCTTGTGCAGGAGAAACTAGTGTAACTAAAGCTTTGCATGTTCCAAATTTAACTGAGAGTCTTGCTTGGAGCTCAGCAGGTTCTCTTATTTTGAACACATTCACATGGCCTGTTACAGAAAGGTTACCTAGCACAGCAGCTGCTATGAAATCTGTAGAAGTACAGGAATGGAAAGTCCAAGGCACTGAAGAGATCACCTGAGGGGAAAAAGCAGTACACTCAGAGGAAAACAGAACGGGGTGGTGGTGGGGAAATAATTACCCATTGTTACAGGCAGGGGAACAGCAATTATATGACCATTACTAGTTTAACATTCCTTTAAGCCCTTGTAGCTGCCTGACTTTTTGTTTATAATGCTTTCCACATTTCTAGTGTGTTTATTGATTTCTGTCTGACCTTCTTGATTCCAGCCAGTTCCTGCCTTCAGTTGAAAAGGGGGGAAGTGATTACACAAAACCTAAGAATATTCTGTGTTAGTATACAACTAATCCTGTCGATGCAACAGTTACCAGTTAGACATGCGTCACATTCATCTTTTACTTCAGAGCCTGCAATGCTTCCTACTGAAGTCAGGAAACTGGCTTACTGAAGCAATAGGAAACAGATGTATATTGGCTGTTTCTCCCTCTCAGATTTAAACTCTGACACCTAGCACAAGTCAAGAGACTTAGAAACATTCTCCTAAATTCAAGGAGAGCTCTAGAGTACTTGCATTTCCAGGCACTTGGGCCCAGGAGCTCTAGGTAATAGCAGTTCCCTGGAGTTGTCTTGCCTTCAAGGCTCTACGGATTCAGAGAAAGTTCAGTCTTTCACTTTTTGAAATGCAGGTCTATCTTCCTTGGCATTTCGTGTCTATCCTCATGTGGGAATGCTGTATACACAATGTGAACGACCAAGCAAAAGAGGAAATTTAAGTTTACTTAATATTTTTCTTTGTCTTTCTTTTCTTTCTCCACTTCTATCCTTTCATTTTTATTGATAAAGAATCTTTATTTTTTTTTACCATAAACCAGCTCAAAAGCTGTTGTTTATTGTCTATCCTATGTTGCTTCTTTACAAAGGGCAGATAAGAAAGATATTACTAAATATCACACAGATTACACAGTGCTAGGTACCTTCTTCCTTTTCCTACAACATGCRTATTATTAGTCATATTGCCATGGAATTCTAGGGCTAAACTCCTATAGGATAAGGAGTTTACATGCATGAAAAGGGAAAAGCAGTATGCAAACCAAAAAAGGGAACATCTCAGTCCACTTTACCTGCTGGATGGGATGCAGAAGCCAACAGCATCACACTAAAAAGAGAAAAAAGTATGATTGTATTAATTRTATAAATAGATAACTTTGCATGTTTTCTTCCATGAGTGAAATTTTTTCCACTGAAGAGAATAAATGAGGCGGAAGCATCAAATCAGTAATGTTGGTTGAGATGGGATCTCTGGGGTCACCTAGCCCAGTGTGGYTCACATGAAGTGGGTCTATCACCAATACTGACATGTGCCCTGTGGCTTTGTTTAACCAGGTTTAAAAAAAATTCCCAGCATGCAGATTACATCTCTGTGTAATTTGTTCTAGTATCGCCCCATCCCTCCTAATGTGCAGTTTTAAAACTGCCTAAGCTACAATTTATGGCTGTTGTACCATATTATACCATCTGCCATTCCTTAGAAAGATTTGGTTCTGTCATCTTTGTAACTCCTTGTCAAGAAAGTATAGACATTTGTTAGGTTGCCCCTTGGCTGCATTTTGCCAGTCTCAACAAGGTCAGTTCCCTCAAACTCTCCTTGTAGTAGACTGTATACTCTGGCTCTTTAACAATGACAGCAGCCGTCTGCTAGATTCTCCACAGTATCTCAGCATCTTTCTTGATCTCAGGGGCCAAAATTTTCCAGGTTTATTGCAGGGGCAGCCTCCAAAATGCTACACAGGATCATACTGAGCGGAACTGTAATTTCCCTAGATCCGTTTGCCACACTCTTCCTGTATGTATTCCAGGATACATGGTTTGCCTTCATTTGCTATGAGTGTGCCTCATACTGATCTCACAATTCATYGTAACCCCCAAGTCCTTTTCATTAGGAGTGCTATTCAGTGCTGCTAGTTAGTGACACCATTGAGACAGAATTTATATGAGCTATAATGGTGTAAACTTGTGTGTCCCTCTGTCCAAGGATGAATTTCAACTGCCTGTATGCAAATATCTAGCCTATAGGAACACACATATTTTGTATAACAAATATCCAGTTCTATCTGTGTGATTGTGCATGCACTGTACATTCATGCCCCAAAAGTCACCCAGAAAAAAAAACAAATGCTGCAAATAAACAGTGTTTTTCATGCATTTTTAAATACTAAGCATCATCTCAACTCATGCACACTTTTTACAAAGATGCAAGTGAATAAGAAAATCAGCTATGATCAGTTCTTTACTGGAGAATCACTTAATATTTCTGAGGTCCCATAAGAACTTCATGCTCTGAGTTTTTAAGTATAAGCTGTACAGAGGCTTTTCCATCACTACTGACTGTTCCTGTCATTCCACATTGTTTCCAAGATTAAACAGCTACAGACAAAGATTCTTGGGCATTGTAAGCTGGGAGAAGCAAGCAAATCTTTCAAAGCAAAACTACACCTCCCTCCAGATACCAACAATACATGCAAATGATGGACACAAGGGACAAAAGAGTATCTGAAGGGCCTTTTCTGAGATAAGTAGCAAGCACTGTGCTTCTGAAAGCAAAAAGACATTTGTTAATGTTATGAATGCTAAAGCCAGGCATTTTCTCCTAAATATCACCAATTCTTACTATGCCCAGTAGTAGCAGTAAAATACAAACCCAAACAGCGGAGGAGTGGAAGCCTGCATGACAAAAAGATAAGGCAGAGCAACAGTTGGAAGTGGTTCCCAGCACATACAGTGATGGGTAGAAAACTGAACTCATTGTAAATGAGCTAACTCAGGTACCCACACCCATACAATCTCATCAACAAGGCGCTCAGACCAGACCAATTCTGCTTTTCAGCATTAACGCACTTATGGTTTCCATGCTAGTTCACTTTCAGCTAGTTCCCGTTCTCTCTGCGACCATGTGACTGCACTTTGTGGCCTGCCTTCAGCATGCTTTAGTGAATCAGAGATAYTCCCAGAGGCGCCAGCACGAGAGGAACTCCAAAGAACATGGAAATCCTGTGACTAAAGTCTCACAGGGGAAGATCATAACTGAAATAAGWAGTAGAAGATGAAGGGCTGAAAAAGGCAACTGTTTATGAGGGATATACAGCCAGGTGTTTTAGGCTTAACATTATATATAAAGTCTCTGAAAGACTTACAGTATAGAATACTCTTCTGCCTCTCCTCCCCATGTATACACTTTCTCCCCACACTAGATGGCCAAAAGGAGTTCACAATAAACAGGCTCAATACCACAGTTTCCTGTTAAAGGCAGGAAAGGAAGCAAAGGCCTRTTGCTTTAGACTGAGTCAGAAAGACTGACTGGAAGGACAAGTGAAACTGTATCAACACTGATGAGAATTATGACTAAGCTGTGTTCCTCCGTTTTTGCTTTCTGCTTTATTGCCTCTTAAACAAAAAGGTGAGAAAAACTTCCTTCTGCAATGAAGAGAAATCGATAGCCCTACTAGACATCCCAGGCTAAAATAAAAAATAAAAAATAAAAAATAAAAAATAAAAAATAAAAAATAAAAAATAAAAAATAAAAAATAAAAAATAAAAAATAAAAAATAAAAAATAAAAAATAAAAAATAAAAAATAAAAAAAACATGGGAGGAAAACAAAGCCGTTTTTGTGAGTGAGGGGCAAGTTTAGGTAAATGGGTTAAATGGCAGTATAATCACACTGGAACTCTGCTCTGAACTGAACATCAACAGGAAAGACAATGATGYTGCAGGACCAGTCTAGGGATTCAGCGGTTTCCAGAAGGACCAGTCTGGACATCAGACCACAGTAGAAATAAAAGCCCTTTGCAGGGCTCCTCTGTTCCTCTTTTCTTCCTCCAGACTCCTATTGCTCTACTTTGGACTGAGTCATCTGCAGTCTTCTATCTAGCTAAGAAGAGGTGTATTTCAGCAGGAAAAACAATTTATGCCCACAAAGTTGCCTTTCTCTACTACACAAAACCTACTGCAGCTTTTTTAATTCACAAATGTGACAAATCAGCAGCTCTTCCAAAAGCCAGATACAGGATAGTTGCACAGGCTACAGCCTCTACCCCACATCTTTGCCAGTGCCATTTATTCAATGTTTGACATCCTCCTGCTCTATGTCTTTGTTTTCTCTTCATCAGTGACTACTAGGTTGTCTGCCATGCCTTTGCAAACAGCAACAGATATTGGGATGTGCCAACATCTTTTTTCAGGTTTTCCAGGAGCAATGTATCTCTATATACCTCTCCATAGGAAAAAAAGACCAAGACAAGCTGTGATTCACTTCTAAGAAGCATTAGGTACCCCTCAGCATGCCAGGTAGACACTACAACCCCCTCACAGCATCTTGCCAGCCAGCTGTGGGAGCAAAATCTGGCTCCCACATTGGCAAGGGACTGGAAATGAATAAAAGAAAATGCAAGGTTACTGAGCAAACACTGGCAAGTATCAGCAGCAATGAAGTCTGAGAATGCAGGAAATACAACACTTTTTTTTTTTTTTTTTTAAGGAAGGAGTAAGATTGAGAAAAAATAGAAGGATATTCTTGGAAGTATATTTCCCTCTCCTCCTCTCCCCACTTAAATACAAGGGAGAGGGTCAAGAGAATAAAAGTACAGCTTTGCTTTCCCTCCTATCTGACACCTAAAAAAAAAAAAAAACAAAACACAGCGATGCCGCAAGTGATGAAGTGAGGAACGCCACGCTTTTAACATCAGCAAATATTTCTTCAGACCCATTTGGTTCTGGAAAGTTCCCATCCATGTACATTTGCTAACACCTTAACTTAAAACACTCTCTCCCAAAATTTGTTCCAGATATTAAAGAAATAGTGCATGTAGMGACAGAGTACAGTAGGAGACTTTGCTAGTTTCAGTTGTACCTCTCGCAACGTCCAACAGAGCCAATGTWGGCAATATATTTTTTAATCTCCATATGTATTTTTTAATCTAACATATTAGTACACGAAAACATGTAGTAGCCTGGGGTAAAACTTTTAATCTGTTCTATCCAGGCAGCATCTACATTCAGAGTGCAAGTCTGTTTTTGTACCAAACAAACACTTTCAGCAGATCCCACTATAATAAACACTGTCTGGCTGTGTTCATACAGCTGCTCTCTTTTCCCCACACAGTCCCATGTTACCTCTCTCACGTTAGAAATAAGGAGCTATAAAGGCCCATTGATACTATTCCTAATAAAAAGGAGTTGCAAGGATACTGCCCTAAGAAGTTTCTTCATAGTACAGACAAGACCACCAGCATGTCACACTTTCTGATTCTGGAGATGGACCTGAGTTCCTCTCACAGCTGAAACAGTCTTTGAGAAGTCTGGTGTAGAGAAAGCAGCATATACCCCAACACAAGCTAAATCACAGAACGGGATGCTGCATATCCTCTGCCAGAGGTAATCCCATATTCACAGTAATTCTGACCAAGAATTGACTATAAGAAGTTAGCACTCATTCAGATAATGTTCAGAATAAAATATRTTTTAAATTGTATTTAACTGTCTTCTATGGAAATCAAGCTTATGCAATAATGCTGTGTGTCAGTCACCCTTTTCAGCTCTCAAACACACCAATCAGTTTCACATGAATTTAAGAAGCAGACACCTCAAACATAATTACATACTCACAGGTCTCATGAACAACTCCTACCTGTGCCTTCTGTGACAGAAAGCTCTCAGCCTCATTAGACACCTGAGAATCTCCACTGCAGTGGTACCTCATGAAGGTCACAAACAAGGCAAAAGCTTCTGTCAAATTTCACACCCTGTTGAACATCATTGACTATAACAACAAAACAGAAATCTGTAAGAAACCAGATGCCAGTTGTTCCACTGTTTATGTAACCATTTGTTTTCCATTGACAAGATGACGTCCAAATGCCCATGGATTGCAATGTTCTCTAACAGACAGAAGTGTGTGTGTGCACATGTGCATGTCTACAGACTCAACATACACAAACAAACATAYATTCATCTGCTTTCTCTTTTCAAAGAGCAACCTGTTCTCTAGGAATTGCTTTGCACCATCACCTCCCAAGCTATGCTGATGAAAATCTTTACAAGCCAATGTGTTATCAAAGTCTGTGAAGAGCTGCTAAAAACAACAAAAAAGGCAGTCTCCCAACTCCTACAACTCCATTTCTTAAAAAAAAAAATACATTCTAAA
>NW_028186734.1:4723343-4746154 GCF_003343005.1 Rhea americana
AAAAAAAAAAAAAAAAAAAAAAAAAGTAGCTTTTAAATACAAACCCCTGCATCATTAGACCGCACAGTTCCTTAGAGAACAATACCTCCTTTTCAAAAACTTCTAAATCAGTAATCATCCCTTCCACTCAATGTGGAACTCCTGCTCTCTGCTGGACACAACCTCACAGACTTCAAAGCTAACACAGCAGAGAATCTGACCCTGATTTCAATCTAATCCGTAAAATTAAGACCTTGAGCTAAAATCTGAATTTAAAGGTTGAGGCCCAGGCAAGCTTTGACTAAAACAACAATTGAGTTATAGTCAGATGCCAAATGAAAAAAAATCACTTTATTTTACTGCTTTCTTAATTTTTCTCCCTTATACAAATAGCTGCCAGGAGAATAAATAGCTGCTTTAAGTAGAATAGCTCTCTCAAGACTTCACAGATTATTTCTGTACATAGCAGCATATCTCCAAGTTCTGTGACTGTAACATTCTTCTAAACAGCTCCAATAGACACAATTGCTTTCTTTGACTAAACTAGATTTGCTTTGTAGTTCAAAGTAGATGAAAAATGACAACTGACTTGAAACAAAAGCCTACTGCAAGCCAACTGATATTCAGACATTGCCAATGCACAGAACCTTGGTGAATACTCACTGGAACCATATAAATCCATAATAAAAGGGCTCCAATACTCCTTTATGGATATAGGTGATTTGATCAGACTAAGATGAGTAATCGTGCTATCGAGTCGGTGTTCATAAGATAAGAGGGAACTGCAGTCAAACACCTGTCCTACTGCAGTGTCCTTGATGCATCCCTATCAAAGATCTTTATCAAATGTGGTCAGACAAGAGCACACATTCATGCAAATCAATTAGACAAGCACAATTTCACTTTTGTTATGCTTATCCATAACTTATGCTCTCTATTATGCTTCTATCCAAACCCATTGATGGGTTTCATTCCTTTTGATCACTCTTCTTCCTAAGAGCTTAGTATTCACCCTGCCTAGTATTTCCTCACAACTTCACCTACTGTTCCAAAAAGAGGTCAATGAGTATAAGCAAAGTGAGGTAAGAGGTTTGCTTATGGATGGAGGAGGATCTAGCAAAATCTCTGCAAAACTTACTTCAAATAAAGCCTCAGAAAAATATAGTGGAAGCCATGAAAGCTGATTGCATTGGCTTAGATGGTTCTTTGGGGAAAGGATTGGCAAAAAACAGAACAACAACAACAACAACAACAACAAAAACCCACACCCACAACCAAACACTCACAAGGGACTCTAGTTGGTATCTAAAGCTCTTTCACTAACCACAAAATAACAAACCAGTTTTATATATCCTAATCAGCAGAACAACAAAAGGTCTGAATTACTCAATCATCCTAACAGGACTCTGATCAATCAGTTACTGCTCATGTTTTTTGCACATGGTACATCTATAACCACTGCCTCTCCCTCTAGCAATTTTGTGCAAGTTTGATTTTTATGAGTGGGGGTTGCCAAAGAGGTACTCTTTAAATATCATTCTGGAAAAAGATAGCTCTCTTGTGCACATGGTGATAAAAAAAACATAACACATCTTTACTCCCCAGGTGTATACTGRCATGTCCATCTAACCATAACCAAAGCATTCAGCTGCTAAGCAATGTTCTTTCCATGAATATCCTGCTACCCAAACATATTTAAGTAGTAGCTATGAGTTTTCTAAGCCAGACATGGCTGAAAATGAAAACATACCACATAAAACCATCTCTGGTATATTAAAGGCTTATTGATTTTACCTGAATATATAGTTGATGTACTGCTGGTCCAGGTCACTGAGAAAGGGGAAAAAAAAGGATGTTCTTTTAGTAACAGCTCATTTGATAGAAGAGATTAGTATACTAATTTACACATCATTTACACTGCTTTTACATTACTTCTGTTGTTATTATGCCAATGGTAACCTCATTGAAAATGAAGGTAATAGGAGACTGACTAAAGACTGGAATCCTTTAAGCACAGATGGAAAACAGTGCTGAAACAAATGGGCCTATTCATATCCTAAACATATATGTATTGTGTTTACATACATGTCCGTAACACTCAGTGGGAACATATCCATCCCCATACAGACAATTGCAGATTACAGATGCTGTGAACATGTAATGTCACCTGATTTCAAAAGAAACTCCTGTTTACTCTTGGTTTAGTGCTAAAGTGCTCATGAGATTGGTGCAAAATTACAGGATTTTTAAGGTACTTGGACATTCAGGTTTTGTTGCAAGTTACCAGCTGTTGCATGCTCTTGAGACTTTGTTTCAAAGAGGCATTCACAGGCACAAACCCTGCAGCTTTCAAGGCTAACACAAACTAACATTTCCTCTTTACCTCTCTGATATTAATCAGAGGATCTTTCTCCAGAACTAAGTTATCATCCTTTGATAACACACTATTTAAAACTAATGTAGTGTTTGAGTTAGTATAAATATCAATAGTCATATGGTATAGTTGATTATCAACAATAAATATTGCTCCTCTGGTAAGAAAAGTTAATGATCATTCAAGAGTGCCTGATAAAGCAGAGATCCCTACAGTTTACCCAACTGCTAGATAGATGAGTCTAAATCTTTCTTTTAAAAAAAATATTATAATACATTACCTTAGAGAGCTAGGTTTCCATAACTTGTGAAATACTTTGTAAGTCCCTGTAATTGAAATGACAAATATAATTGCTGCAACATGCAATCATTCTGACAAACAATGAATTGTTTGACCATGGTACAGACTCACTCATGTGGAACCTTCTGAATTACAGTCAGCAACATGGTACAAAGGATGCCTAAACCATGAGTAAAGTCACCTAACACTTCAAATTAATGGTTTCCAAAGTATTATCATCTCAGAGTACTGTCATACTATATGTTTCTCCTAGTCTTTCTGAAGAAGAGAGAACTCCTAGCTCATGACAGTTATCAAGGGACATGGGTATATGGGTGTTTGTATAAGTATATGAAGAGAACTGCTGCAGAAAAATAGGTTCTTTGTGCCAGCCCACTTGGGGCAGGGACCACTACGTCTTCATCCGTGTAGGCTGTTGTCACTGTTGCCTCTAAACCACCTTTGCTGTTTGAAGTTTCTTGAGCTTTAGACTCTCAAGGTTCTTGGCACTCTTGACCTATTCACTTCCTGGTGTGCTTCCACTTCTGTTTTGGAAAGGCTTTAACTARTCAGGGAAGGAATAATAAAGCTTCAATCTCAATGTTTTTTCCGGACTCTTTCTTCGGGGCTATTCTTTTTTTTAATCGCAAAGAAAATCACAACATGAAAAGCAAATCAGCTCGAACACTACGTAATAAATCTCTTCAATTCCACCTTCTTTAAACAAGCTGAAAGGTAGAACAGGTATCCCTCCTTCAGTGCTGTCTTAATTAACTGTATGTTAAGTTGGTTCACGTGTTCACCCTCTCTAGTAGCTTCTTTGTCTTTGTGTAATTATACTTCCTATTAACTAAAAACCCAACAGGCATGACAACAGCTTTCTCCCCAAAAYAAGAGAAACTGAAAGCAGCTATATTTTGAACATAAACATTACACTGGCACCTCCTACATATTTTAACCATACGGTAGAGGGTTCCTGAATACTCTCTGCCTTCCACCTCTGTGGCCTAGCACTGTTTTACAAATTAGACCTCGTGACTTTGAGAAAGCAGTAACATGACTTGCTACAGCAGACAGAAAATATTTGAAGTGCAAAATCCTTAGCTTTTTGTTTTTACCTAAATAAGCAAATATTTACCATATGACATTTCCTAAATACATACACACACACACACACACACACACACACACATATATATAGTTTGTTATTTGTATGTTAACATTTTAGACTGGAATCTCTAGACCTTCCTGGACACAAATACATAAAAAGACACAACTTCTGCCCTAAAAAGTTTACACTATGAATAGACAAAATAAAGACAGAATTATCTCTATTTTGCAGATGAGATTTAACATATGAATCAGTCACTCAAGTCTGTAAGACACCTAAGAACTAAATATAAGTTCCTTATTACCCAGCCTAATGCTCCAAAACCCACAAAATTACAAAATTACCTAGTTAAAAATTGCTACTTTCTTCAGGTTCTCTGCCTCTGACTGTTACAGCTTTCAGGAGAAGAATCTGATTTACTTAAAAATAGACCGAAGATTTATTTTTAAAAAGACAGAAGAGAAATACACAAATACTGATATGTCATGAAACCCACAGTCTTTTTTTTTTTTTTTTTTTTTTTTTTTTTTTTTTAAGCAGCGTATATGATTGCACCAAAACCCCACATTTCAACATCCTTCCTCTGGGAGCATATTCAATGATATTTTAGAATATTATCTATCAGTTCTTTAATAAAATCAATGTGTTCAATAAGGTTCTAACTACAAGCTATTCCCCCCCCCTTTTTTTTTTTCGTGTTTCCTCCCACTCTATAAGGAAGGTCCCTTAGTCGGCAACCATCAAAAACTCCCAGAAAAGCTTACTGTTTATCAAAACTACATACGCATTTTCTTATGTTAAGTGACTGCTACATCTAGTTTATTCTACTGATTTCAATATAAAAGCTATAAAGGAAATTAACTTTCCTATCTTTACTGAGCATCTTTATTCCTTCCAAGTTCTTATATCAAGAATCTTAAATATCAGTAACTTCATAATAAACCTATAGTTTGGTTTTCTAACATATTCATTTTTCCCAATTTTTTTTTCCAAAAGAAAATGACTTACCAAGACAGACCAAGTGAATAAAAGCCCATAAATAACCATTTGGATCAAACTGCAAAAAAGAACATCTAAATAAATAAATGCAGAGTCATATAAGCACACATGTGGACATTTCCTCACAGTTAGTTTAACAAAGCGAGTATAGTAGAAATTATACTACAAATAGTACTGTATTAGAGAATACTAAAGGTTTCTATTTCCTCTGGAGACCTGACATACTCTAGATATCTTTATCCTCTTTGTCTCTGGCTCTCAAGCAGTCTATGTGAGCACAGCTGTTTCCTTCACATCATTCAAAAAAATCTGATAATATGGACCCCGCTGTGTTTTTTCTTGTATTGCAGCCATTTTTCATTCAGCAGAAAAGTTAATTTATGACTCCTCCTGTACATTTGGATAAGCAGCCAAGGATGAGCAAAGGGGTAAGAGGTTTTTGTCTCCTTTCTGCTCTCAGCTCCCACAGCAGCTAAACAGTCTCTCCAAACCTCTCATTCACTGCTGGGCTATGATAGGAAGAAACTCATTCCTAGACCAAGCAAAAGTGACAGGGAAGATCATTCAATCTGCTGTTATATACCACCCTCTTCTTAAGGGTATCAAAAAAAATGCTTTAAATAGACATCTACCTCTAAGCAAGGTAGGCTCTCTTCACAATCAGAAATAAACATTTTTGAAGGGAATTCATCTGGCATGTTTTATGTCTACTTTTATTTGAGATGACTTATACACCAGAACTACCTACTCTGAACTGTGGACTAGGAAGAATGCACACAAGGCCAGCTAAGTTCCACATCACGGATGCATACATTTGATCAGATGCATCCAAACAATTCACAGATTTATAAGATATAACTTCACATATGAACTGAAGTATCTATATCAAGCATGAAGCCTTCGTAAGCGTCCAAAAGAGAAAGACAGGCACCTCCAAAGAACAGATGTTCAGTGGACTGGACTACTGTCTAGAGATACCTCCTTCCTCTCTCCAGAGACTACAGAAAGAGTGTAGAGTGCTCACAAAGATAACTCAGGAACCTGCTTAAGTATGTGCAGTAAGTCCAGGTCTAAGTGATTTGCTTAGAGCCCTTTTAGGGGTTAAACAAAAGTTTTTGCAGCCCCAGGGTTTACCCAAGACCTCCAGGTCTGAGTTACTCAGAGGTTTTACCACAACACAAACACATTAAGAACAGCAACAGTGTAACAAGGCAACAGGCCACATTTATAATTCCTTCAACAGAACTCACAGACCTAAGCTCACAAGTAAAAGCTGCATCATGTATGTCCTCCCTCATTTGCTATCAAGATATAAAATATCAAGATTAATCTAGAGCCTGTTTACAAAGCAGAGCTCACCTGGGTGTCACATAAAGGAAGGCATACTGCTGCTACCAGAAGAAACAATGCACTGTYGGGAAAAGAAAAGACAAGACTGAAAGCTCACAACCTGGATCTGTACTCCCCAGGGAGTTTGGAGGTTTCCACTCAATTTTACACTGGTATTTCATTTGTTTCATTTTTATTCCATATTTAAGAAGTCACTTCTGCCACCAAAACTAATTTTTCAGAATTAATCTTCTTCATAATTAATACACAGCAAAGTTGTAAGAAGAGAAAAGTGACACAAAACAATCTCATTAGTGATGCAAACAAACTGTTGTAGGAAATACTGTTCTTCACTTGCCATCTAGCTTTCCTTGCATACTTCAGAAAGCTGAAAGAGAACCAATTTTTAATCTATGGATGGCTACCAAAAAGTTTATTCATTCAGTTAGATGGCCTATCACAACAACTCAAGCAGAAATAAGAGGGGTGACTACATTCAAGGTTATGCTGTAACTCCAGAATGCAGACCAAAGTGGGAGCTGAAGGTATTACACTTGAAGTACCTTAAGGGAGGACTTGTGCTGTCCTTAGTCAACAGATTTGGGCTAAATAAAAATCTTAAACTGTGGCTGAGGCAGTACTTCTAAAGGCTAAACTGAATACACAGATACAGAATTTCTATGGACTGTCACTATTAATGAGTATTTGCTTTTGCAGTTCATGTACCGACTTTCTAGCAGAGTAGGAGGAAAAGACAGAATAAAGAAAAAAATCACTATCCTTGACTGGATTATCATCCAGTGGGCAAAACAAGGTCATAGTAAGCTAGGTAATGGAAGCAAAGCAGAGAAAGTAGGAAGACAGAGCTTCTAAACACACTAAATAGTAAACCAACATTGTACACTAAGAACAGCTAAGCGATTACAAAAATATGGAGAATATCAATTATATGTTCTTCAAGGGAATTGGGGAAGAAAGAAACTTCTAATATATGAATGGCTGGCTTCTGTTTTTCACTATCTCCTTTCTGAAGTCTAAGCACCCAGGGACAACAAAGATTTTTGAGGGTGTGATAACATATGAACATGAACATATGAACAGTGCTAACAGAACTGGATATCACCCACCTTTTCTTTCCTAAGACAGACATATCTAGTTGTTTTCTATCTCCTTTTCTCTCTCCTTTTCAAAAACATTTTTTTTATGAAAGCACTGCTTTGCTATTCAGAAATACTGTTTTTCTGTTTTTTAAAAATGTTTACACAAGAAAAAATATATCTACTTAACCAGTTCCTCAAAAACAGAAAGTAAAATTTAAATATTTAATTACTCCTATGTTGCTATTCAGGCTTACTGCCTACAGGAATGTGTCTTACATTCTTTATTGTTTTGGTGTATCATTATCTGAAGCAAATACAAGAAGCTGGAGCCAAAACAAGTCTGAAAGTTTTTTTAAAAAAAGAACAAACAAAAAAAACCCAAAACTTACCTACAGACTTTCAGAAGAGATGTCTGCTGTAAAAAAGAAAGCGGAGTTAAAAACACTAAAGGTAAGAAATGGTGAAAGAGTGCTTTCCCCTTTTATAAACAGAAAGGGATCATAGCTGATCTTACTGCAGCAAAAACACTACAAAAACAGTGAGCGACATTCAACAGTCCATTATCTTTGAGTACTGCCAAGCAAATTTAATTTGAAAAAAGAACAAGGATTACAGATCGGCCTCCTCCAACTTCTGATTTATACTTACAGATTATCTGCCACTGAGCAAACTTAAAACCAGATGTGAAGTTCACACCTGGTCTTCAAACTTAYCTTTACCTTTACCAATACTGTGATTTGTATTACTCTGATACTGAGTATTCTTAATTCATTAGGTACTACCCTAGCCAAAATAGTTTTGATCTAAACACAGGAGAGTTCCTCCAATCTTCTGGTCCAAATTTATTCCTCAGAAGCTTCCCAGCAAGACCTAGGTTTCTATTATCCTTCTCCATGGTACTTTGATTTTCAAGGAGAGGGAACCTAGGCATGTGAGCTGGAAAGACAATGTGGCACACTTCGGAAGGGTCAGCCATCGGGAGACAATGTCCCGGGGTGTGCCGTCGTACACACTGCTGTGCTCCGTGGACACGGTCTCAGAGAGCTCTTCAGTTTATTAGGAGTAACAAACACTGATCACTTATTTATCTCTCCATATACACATGGAGGGGAGGGAAGATCCCTTCTACAGCAAGCTGGCATCCTTTGTAGAAGAGAGTTTGCAATGAACAACTTCCCAATGCTATCTAACATAGCAATTCTCCAGTAAAACAATTAGAAAAGCATTTCAGAGCTTGGAGCATAGTGTGATCTCCAGGATCTCTCAGTTTATGAGAAATAGACTCAGCTCAAAGTAAGCAAGAATTATTCTCCTGTCTTTAAAAGGTCTTGGGACAGATTCCAAAACATTAAAAAAACAAATCCAAAAAAATGATTTCCTGCATTTCATGTGGAAATGTAGTCTACCTATAACCATACAATGTATCAAATGCTAGATATATTACACTGGCTAGACATTAGGACCCAGTCCTCTATCCTCTCAGTTCAACTGAAGAAACTCTTACATATGGCAACAGAGACGGGATGTTAATTTTCAAAAGGGGGAGGAGAAGAAAAAAATTTAAAAAGCAGGACAAAGCCTGTCTTAAAAACACAGATCAAACTGTCGATACGCATTTGCAGTGTTTCCCTAACTAAAAGGGAAAAGAAAAGGTCAATATAGATCCTTGCCAACAGCAAATGTTGGACTCATTAATGACCAGCTATCACAGTAAGATTAGAAAAACAAACAGTACTAAAGCCAGTAACAAAAGAAAGTAGGTTTCTTGTTATAGAGTAGCTATATCACAGAAGGTATCATATTAGCACATCAATTACCTCTTTCTGCACAAACTTCTGGAACCCACAGGTTATAACTTCTGCTGCATTGTGTACTGTAAGGAACATCGGAATTGGCTACCATGGAAAGAGAATAAAAAACAGTCTCAATAACTGRGTCACTCTAGTTCAGGCTAGCTGTCCCAGGGTTCTTTCGTTTCTGATGACTGTAAACCCACATCACAGCTCCTAAGAGTGCCTCAGACCCATCCCCAAAATGGAATCGCTATTACATAACAGAGGCACTTTCGTGCAACTGCCTTTAAATCCAGACCGTTCCTAATTCTCTGACTTTGGGGTACACAATCAGTGTGTTTCTACATAGCTACCACAGGGAGATTTTTCCAAGTATGTGCTTCTAGTTTTGCCCCTCCTTTCACAAATCTGCAGCCTCGACAGTAAATAGTTTTCATTAGTTTTCCCATCTCTGTCTACTGGTATTAAGAACATTCTGTTATTCCTAGCAACAAAATTATGGGCAAGATGATTTTAGGTGATTGCTTTCAGTTACTGCTATGAATACCTGCCAGAAAATAGGGTGGAAATGTAATAGTTCACACACAAGAAGTGCTGAAATTACAATTAACAAGCTGTCTGGACTCCTTCCCAAAATGAAATCAAGAAACAAATCCCAATGATAATGAGTCAAACTACCACCACCCCCAAGCAAAAATCAGCAAGAACTAGTGGTTTATAACACTTCCTCCAAATCAGGTCCATGGGGTAGCAGATACAGTCAAAACTGAGGCAATTCCCTGCCCCAATTTAGGTAACCTAAAAACTGAAGCAGAAGAACTGCCCACTCACTCTACTCACATGAGTAGAGAATGAATTAAAATTCCAGTGATGTTCACTCCTCTTAAGTATCAGATGATATGCTTAGATTTGACTTTGCAAACAAAAAAAATYTAGGTTTTGGGGAGATTTTCCTTTTCCCATCAAGCTGGATAATCATTAATTAAATATTCTAAGTCACAATGACAACTATGGTGGATCCACAAACAAGAAAGTTATACCAAGATAACTCTTAACACCTCTAAATTAGCCAGGAATGAAAAACCACACAAACACAGCTGAAATGAAATTGTTAGTTCCTGCTTCACCAGAGCTGAAAACCAATTCTCAACCCTGTTGCTGGACAACTGAGAACATCATTACAGAAGTATCTAACATAAGCATCTTGAGCSCGACACAATTACAGGAAATACAAGAAAAAGATACACGAGAAAAATTGACAGCAAGAATGTACATTCTTCCTTTTGTGGAGTCAATTTGTTGTCTGTCCCCCTCCCCCCATTTGGAAGAGCCTTTTGGCTCTTCCAAATGTGTTTTGGAGCCAACAATGGCTCCAGTTTGCCTGGCTCCAGTTTGCCTAGCTCAGTTAATCTTCTCCATATGTTTGTTGTCTTTGATGTGAGTGGGCTTAGTGCTTACAAAAAGAAAGGTTTACTGGTTGGGCAGACAAGGTGAACAGACTCTGTACAAACCTCCCCTCACAGTCCTGCATATTTTTGGTAATGCATCACAGTCCAGAGCTAAGCAGCTCTCCTCCAGTTCCAGCCCTGAACTCCTGTGCAGGACAGGCTTCTTGTGTCTCTTGTGAGAGATAAATGGAGATTAAGACTGTAGTCCTGCCAGTACACATGGAGTGTTTGAAAGTAGATGCTTGTGGCTTTGATCAAAAAAAGTTCACATAATTTCTACTTTAGAAATAGACCCATTTAATTCAAGTACACTGCTGCAGTGAGATAATTTAGATACAAGGATGAGGAGAGTCCTTTTTCCTTCTCCCTGTGCAGTAAAAATATTGTAGGTAGAGTTATTGTAAGTAAAGCTTGTATTTAGGATCAACTTTTCCACCAGTGCAAGGCTTTACACGCCACTATGGCTGAGACTACTCATCTTGGTGCCTTTCCTCAATGGCAAAATAGTCACAGAATTAGGCCTCTAAATCCCCATTTATGTAAAACAAAAAAGACATGTAGAAATGGAAGATGTTGCTCAAGAAAGATCTGGGATACAGATCAAGACCATTCAACCACAGAGGAGACTCAGCTCTTGTGTGGCTCCAGAGCATCTCACTCTCTTCAATGATCACAGCATAGGGAAAAGAAAGAAACAAAGTAACTTATGAGAGAACTCAGAAAGATGAAGAAATAGCAAGAAAGGATGTGATTCATTCCTCCTCCACCTCCCAGGTGAGCAAGCAGAAAAGATGATGATGCCAAAGGGTCTGTTACTGTTTCCAGGCAGTTCTTTCCTTAAAGATCTCTACTCTGTTCACACAAGGGAGGCCTAATTGGACTTGCTTTGACAAGGAAGTAAACACAATTGCCACAAAACAGCCAGTCTGGAGGCACGTAGCATCTGAGCACAYGGCCTAGCTTTCCTGAAGATCACTTGGGTCTGAGATCAGGCCCACAGCCTTGCCTGAGAGGACAGAGATCTCCTGTCCTCTTCAGCCCTACATCTCCAACAGCATGTTCAGGAAGGGACCACAGCAAGCAGATTCTTGTTGAAAATTCACATTTGATTCTTTTTGAAGTTTAGGAGTTGACAGCAGTAAGCTGGCTTTGGAGTTAGATAGGATACTTTGACAGAATGTAAGAGGAAACTAGCAGAGAATCTGCTCTTGCAGACTGTATAACAGCAGATAACACTGCTGTTTTTTAAAAAATTGAGGTCACAATTTTTCTTCTTTTCTCTTTTGGTTGTGGCAACAGTGGATCATTTAAGAAAAAAGCATCTAGCTTTAATAAAAGTAGATTTGACATCTCCTAAATTTTTGGTATGTTACTGTGATTCAAATGAATCATAAATCTGATCAATCTAGCCATTCCCATAACCTTTTCCCAACTTTCAATTTATTTCTTCAAACCTTGTAAAGCATCAAAACCCTGACATTGAAAGGGTCTCCATCCTTTTCCTAAACACATATCCTACTGATCTATGTCCCATTGCCCACTTTGCAAAAAGTTACAGCTAGTAACTTCTTCAGCTTCTTCCCTGTTGGCACAATTCAGACTATTAAGGATATGTTCTCCAAAATACTGAGCGCTCTGGAGAGATGCTGAGTGCTTTTGACTGTCACTGAGGTCAAGGAGATCTGTGGCTATTTTGCACCTTTTGATACTGCTCCACACTTCATAGGACTGGACCACTATCCTAGCATAGTTAACAGGTTATGTTATTTAAATCTTTCTTCCCTTTTCCCCCAGCCCAGGAACAGCATTAAACTCCTTGTGTGAAGAGAACGATCTTTGTTCATAGAGACAATAAAGAACTAACTCCTACTTGTGCATTTCTTACCAATCTAGACAGTGCCCTGGAGCCAGCGTAAATAACGCCCACAAAAAGTGCTGAAGCAGGAAGCCATGACAGGACATCAGACCTGTGAAAACAATTAAAGCTCTATTACACCACCACATTCTGTTTACCTGTAGTCAGCATCAGTTAGTTGCAAAGAATAGAACAACATATATATATATMTATTTCAAAGGTGTGCACATTAAATTCATTAAATTGATTGTTCGGTATTCCTCCCACTTACTAAAGAAGTCTGAGATAGAAATGAACCATCTCTTTTAACTGCAGATATGAACTAGCAGAAATACTTCTACTCTTTCTCACACTCTTCCTCAAAAACTGTTTAATGCCTTCATGGCAATTACTAGTATTGGTTTTAATGGAGAGAAATTTCATTTCAACTGATTTCTTTGATGTAAAAGGAAGAAAAGCTGACAAATGAAGGCTTGAAATGCCACACTTGCACAGACAGCACACATTTTCACTATGCCTAAGTACACTTGCCCACCCACACATTCATTTCTCAGCCAGATTTACAAAGAGATTCTTCCTAAAGATCAGATTGTCTCTGTGGAAGCCTGTCTCTTGAGATTTCTTAATGATATTCCTTTGACTAAGCCAAACTCCTAGAGGCAGTTTGACAACTAATAGAGGAATGAAGTCGTCATGATCTGATTTTTGTTTAAAGTGATATTGTAGTGGGGTCAGATTTCTGTTTTGAGATTGGCCTTCAGGATTCACATTACTTCTTTGCTGACCTCAGTACTTCAGGGGAAAAATGGGATCAGGTAGGTGATAAATTTCAGAGGGAGCAATGTAAGATACTGAGTCAGGAAAAGAGTGGCAAAGACTTACAGGCCTGATCCAAAGACTACTGAAGACATTGGTACCCCCACTCTTTCTGAGCTTTGAACTACAGTTCAGACAGCACTGGTGAATATTTCTGATTCTTAGAACAAAATAAAATTGTTTGCAATTCCTTAATTTGGATCACATTTCCAGGTAGCACAGAAGAATCAAAATTCCACTATATTACTACATTTCACAGAATAGAAAAATAGACCACTAAAATAAGAAAATTAGAATAGTTTGAATAAAAATAAAAGATGCCCTAAGATTTTTACAAACATAGGGCAAGAGAAAAACTGTAAACACCATGTTTCCTTTCTCTTTATAATTTTCTAAGATAGTTGGTCAAAATCTCAGAGTAGCAGAAATAGAGCAATCTTTAGATCATTTCCCTTGGGGGGGGGGAAATACTTGCTCCGTTTTTTGGGGGCAATCATCATCATTTTTAAAGAAGCACTGTGCCTTTTAAGGTTATTGTCTCAATTGGAATTTTACAGAGACCAGGATCAAAAACTGCCATACTGCATTACCAACCAATTCCTGTCAGAAATCAGCCAAAAAAGAATCTCTATTGGAACCGGAGTAAATTGGAGAAAAGAGGAGGGAATGGAAAGAGGGGAGGGAGGCAAAAAGAAGAAAAAAAAAACAAAGATGAATGATTGCACCATAAAAATATCACCTCTTCATGCTCTACACCACTAAATCCTAGGAATCCCAAATATGTCTCCATTTYCAATGCAGTAATGCAAAGTGTAATGGAAAAGGACTTCAGATGCTTTTCCCATGATGTAAAAGTAGAATTTTATGTTGCCAAGGGGGAATTTCTGGACTGGAAAAGAATGCATGAGTGTTTGATATAACATATCAGCACTTACAATCTGTCCTGTATACAAACCAATTAGTAGTTTCTTGTGTTGGCAATACAATGATGCATGTGCAAAGAAAGCAAGCTCAGYGACAAACAGAACTGACTTGTTTGTCATTGCTAGATTTGCAGCTCACTGAAGTCAATAGGTAGTTTTCCCTAAACTACACTTTTAAGCTTTGGTTTAAGCTAAGGCTCTGAGCTGCTACTTAGCTGTGGGGAAATTGCAACAACAATAGAAATAGCAAGCCAAACACAGCCAATTTAGGTGCCTAGGAGGTTAGGCAGAAACTATGAGGCAGAGATCATAGCACTGGAGGCGTTACACAGATACTGTGCTTATTCTTCTGTGCTCCACAGAGGCCCTGATTTTGATACAGATTTGCAGAGAGTCACCATCCACCCTTCAGAAACAGCTCTCTTAGCAGCTGGGAGAGCTGAGGGGAAATGGAGGAAAAGTAGGTTCTCTATAAAACCTCAGGGAAAGTAGTAAGTAACACGTTTTACGGAACTGAGGACCAGTTTTTATTTGGTCTTTACTATGMAGTTAAGTTCCCGAGTTTGTCAGATGCTTTTGACAAAAGGGTGATAATCTCTATGTACTGAAATAATTTTTCTAGGATGCTTCTGAATAACTCGAACTAGCTCAGAAAGCATATGAAATGAGTCTGCAAGAGAGAAGATACAAAGACTACCAATGGGTGCCAGTTTATGATTTCTAGTATTAAAAGTCTGGATACAGTATTCATAAATTTCCTATATGTACCAAAACAAAAAAAAAACAACAAAAAAGAAAAAGCTAGATCCACAGACCAATATTCTGTGAGGGGAGGGAAAAAAAAAAAAAAAAAAAAACACGGTTTCATACCATGGGGAAAAGGTCTTTGTAAGAAGGAGGAGCTTGAGGGGAAGTTGTGGAGAAAAGCCTTTGAGAAGTTATATTTCTGTGTTGTTGTACCTTTCTCCCTGCTTTCTTATAAATACATGCTGAGTCTAGCTGAGCAAAGCATTAAAGCATGTGCACAATTCTTCTGAATAAAGACAGATTTAAACTGATGCCCAATACTTTGCTAAATTACAGCCAAAACACAGGAATGAATCCTAGTCATTTAATTTCATGTGTAGCTAATACATAACCCACCTATTCCAGAAGACTGCTGAAAAGGTTCCCAAGATTTATTTTAATCAGTTTTCCTAGATTATGCTGACATCTGGCGGCCTGAAGCCTCTATATTCAAAACAGAAAAATTTTCCAACAAGTACTTAGATAAAAGCATCTTCAAGAGCAAAGAATGATTCTTGTTCAGTATTTTCTTTAAGGTGTTTCAGGTTTTGGAAAAAAGATACACACAAACACACAGACATTCTCCCTTTTTCTTTAGGATTTTTGACAAAAAGCTTTCCAAGCTGTAAAGAAAAAAATCAACTTCTTTATTTTCATGATTTAAGGCAAAAGTAACTTCTCAACCAGCAATGAAACCTAAATTAGAAAGGACATTAACGATGGCTGTATTCCTTTGTCCTTCAGCTGTACTGTGAGTACAAAATATGCAGGAATAATAAAAGCTTCATAAAAATACGTATCGCTAACTGGCACTAAAGCAAGATTCGGTATCTAATTCTGCTTCTACTAATAACAATGACAGCTTTTATTCTAATATCCTCATTTTATCTAAACTGCACTTAAAAGATAGGAAGATAAATTCTGCTTCCATTTATAATTCCAGTTAAATTTTGAGGGTGATGTAGGCACTTGCATGTACAAGAAAAAATGTGGGCTGGTTCTTTACACATATGCATGCACAAAGCACTTTATTCCAAATGAGAAACTGCAGTTTTGCAAATCAGCTGTTTGAATCCCAAACTGAAAATCCATCAGCTATCGTCAGCTAATACAGAATCACAGGAAAAAAAAAAAAAAAAAGATTAGAAGGGAGCTCTGGTAGTCATCTAGTCCAATCCCCTAGCTTCAAAGTTAGGAGATGTTGCTCAGGGCACAGTCCAGTCAAGAGTCAGGTTCCGAATATCTCTAGGGGCAGAGACCGAACTCTTCCTCTGAACGCGCAAAATGCTATGATACATAAATGGTAAAACAAAAAGGACATACCACATTCCGTGTAGCAGACTGCATCTGTATGAACACAGTACAGTATTCTGGATGACTTTTCTAACTTGCTGCCACTGTCAGTTCAAGCAGGTGATCTTGATCTATAAAGCATCTTTCAATCTAGAATTTTATTATGATACAGATCCTGTGCACTGCTGTAATGACTACTTGCTTTGTGTTTGTGACTGACAAACCTGCATATAAAATTATGCTTTAGCAAGCTACTGTCTTCCACAGCCACCCTAACTACATCATAACCCAGCTACAGAAAATAAATATTTAGTAAATACTGAAAACCCCACAGTACCTTGAACATAAGTTTATCTCCACCCATCCCAGCTTCCAGGAGGCATGCAGCARAAGTCCACCAACTAATGTTTGCCATCTGAAATAGAAACAAAGTAGTACCTCTGAATTATTTTTTTTTTTAACTGCATGGAACATGACCTTAGAAAACTCATTTCTCACAGCACACCTATGACTAACTATCTGCCTTTCCTCCAGTTTAACCATGGATGCCCACTATTCCCTTTTTCTTATCTTTCGTGGGTCTTTGTTTCCTCCAAAATTCCTGTCTCTGGTGCTTGCCCCCTCCTGTTTCAAGTGTTTTATAAAGGACCATCTGTCACAATGTCACTGGTCATACTGTTCAAACTCCATTTTGTTGTCTTTTGCCATGAAAGGTTTACAATAATAGTGATGTTATAGCCATGATAGTCTAAAGATACAAGTGAGACAGGGTTTGTCACAGGAGATAAATATCCTTTCCACAGGAGATAAATATCCTTTCAAACTGAGTTGTTGTTAGAATAGACAAACATACTTTCAGGATTCAAGACTTACTTCCATTGGACCAAATAAGCCCCAAGGATGAGAAGTATTGTCCTGGTAATTTCAAAYATAACTCTGACTTCTCATGTTAGTTCATTCTGGACCTAGATTATAAACTCTGCGACTCAGACTGTGGGTTTTTTTCCTTGCATCTTGTGTAGCAAGCATCAAGTGAAGCATCAGCAACAATCAAATCATGATGCTGCACAGAGCCTCTTCGGTCCAGAGCCTCTATGGAAAACTTCTTTACAGCAAGATAGCTTTGCACATCAACCATGACACTGTGGTGTTCTTACTGAAAAAGCATATAACAATTAAAGRCATTCTGGATTGACTTATCCACCTAACAGCTTAACAGCTTATAAAGAGATTGCTCAGACTACTGAGGAAACTGTATGTGAGGCCTTAAAAAAGCTTGCAGATAACTTAAAATTAGTACTGATGCACACTGTGTTTTTTTATGCTTTGAATAAATTATCCGTTTCCTCCTTCTTTTGGCTAGTAGTTTTCAGAGAGGTGTTTCTTGGGTGAATATCCTTGAATATTTAGCACAGTTCAGACAAATTATATTGCAATATTAAACCACATTAGCATCTGTAATTGGTATGTAACTGGATTTATTTATTAGTCCCATTCATTGCAAAGCATCTAAGCAATTTTTAAAAGCTCTCTCACATGCATATGTGCACATACACACACATTGGCCATTGTACATAATGCTGCCTAAGGTGATTGTGAGAGAAAGCAAGCTGCTTGTCCATAAGGGGTATGCTGAACATTCAGTGCTATTATCAAAGCTCACTTCACACCATTTAAGCTCTCATGTATTCCTCAGCTAAAAGCTGGGTAATCCCTGATGTTCACCACAGGCTTGATCGTGCTCCGTCCCAAGCGAGTGACAAACTCCTAGCAACTTTAATTTGAAAGATTTAGAGAGGACAGGGAATATCTTCTCAGGTGTTAAAGACAGAAGTTGAAGTTAGTAACAGCTCCAAATGCTCAGCACCATTTCATATAGTCTTAAATTATACACAGAAGGGAAACAGTTACAGTAGAAAATAATAGCATGAGCTACTGAGGATAACACTCTTTTCCTTTTTTCTTTTGCCATAGCTCTAAATGAAAGTGCACCTGAGCCTCTTAATAATTTTCAAGAAATCATCTTTAAAAGCCAGCATTTATGGAAAAATATGAAGATGCTGAAAGGCAGTACAGCATTTCCAAATGCTAGAAAAGGCAGATAACTGTGGTAACACAGATGCCACAATGTAATTGCATGCCATTGAATGTATGCTTTTTTACTGTTGACTTACCACACTTGCATTTTACATACATTGCTTGAACCTTTCCCCATATGATAAGTCTTGTCCAAGACAATTTTTGTATACATGAGACAACTAAAGAAAGCACTCRTTGCAAACTTAATAGAACCGAGTATGCTCAAAGAAAATGAAGATTCCCTTGGRAATTATTTTTACGGTTGTTCACAGTCCTGGGGCTGGAGGGCAGGCAAAAAATATGCCATGCTAAGCAGCAACATAGGATTTAAAAATTACCCAGTGTCTGTTAATCTTATACACATACCAAAAGAACAAATGAGGGAAATGTTGACTCTAAGAGGCCACATGCAATTCTGCTAAACATCTCAGATTAGTAACAGCACTGACAGTATGTATGGATATTTGGCCAAACATTGTATTTCTCGTTACAGTCATTAAGATATGCTTGTGATTTACCATATACAGCAAATAGGCTAAATATGAAAATAAGCAACTTTATATTTGTGTTTGCCTAAAGATTGATTTAAAGTAGGCTTTCATTAGCATAGTGAAAGAGAATACACCACATGTAAACATTAAATGCCGCTTCCAATGACAGGCTGTATTATAATTGCTACTTTTTGACATAAAGTATAAGACTTCCAGAAAACCCAGAAATTATGGAGAGTCTATATCTCTTAAATACATTACCAGTATGATGTTTAAAAATTAACCAGGACAACTAATGAACACTTTACTAAGCGTTCATAAAACAGGTTCTCTAGACACCAAAAACCAATAATGGCACGAAGTACTAAAGTTAGCTTTAGCATGGAAGAGCAATACCTTTACTAAGGAGAGTCATTTTTCAAACAAATGTACTCTTAAAATTGTACTTACCCTTGAAAAAGGGTAGGGTAGGTGAATTTCAGGACAGACAGGACGTACTGGAAAACAAATACCAAATTAATGGACATCAAACATCCATGGTGTTATAACATCAACAAGCAATCACAAGAGAATGAAATAAAGGAAGTTCCTATTAAAATAAAGAAAAAAAAAAGATGAGACATTTTGAAAATTTTCAATAATTTCTCTTCCAATGCCAGAACTGCTGGATACTGCCCCAGTCACCGTGAGAGGAAGCTGACACTAAAGTACATGAAGGATGGAATAGACACACTGAATGACAAAGACAGGGCTACTTGCTGAATTGCTCTCTCAATTGCTGACCACACTTCTTGCTTTGCTCTAAATGGAAAAGAGTTTACAGCAACAAAAAATATAAGCATTTGTCAACTACAATTGCATCATGGCACAGAGGCAATCTTAAGCAGAATTAATCATTTCCTGATGGTTATTTCATTTCACAGACCTAACATTCACTTAGCAGTGTTCCAYGTAAAATATTAAGCAGTGTCTATAAAGCACTCTGGAGCTGTTATGCTCTGCAGAAGTAGCCTTGCCTTTGCTTTGGTGAGCTTTGACGGGGTCTTAGTTTTTGAATGCTAGTGTCCTTTCTCACTACTGTATATATGTGCGTGTGTGTGTGCACATGTGTATGTACACACATACACACAAATATGTATACACATGCACACACAAATATGAGTGAGAAATAGATCTTTACATGTTACCTCAGGGTCTAAAAATTTCCTGTGATCAAGTATATGACACTCTTCCTATAAGGGAAAAGGATGCCTGGGACTTCCCTGGAAGAAAGGAAAAGTACCCTACCATTCCTGCTATGAGCCAGCAGAAGTTGTCAATGGCAACAGGAGAAGGTAAAAGATTTCAGAGAGAAAATGGAACTAAGCACTGTGCAGGTCCTTTTTTTTTTTTTTTTTTTTTTGTGAGGAGTGGGTCACTAAAAAGATATCAATATATGCAGAAACAAGGCATGTTGATTCATAAACAGTCATATAATACATACACTTATCAAATGGCATTTGGGTTTTAAACCAGGATGATATACTTGCACATATCTGTATTCCACTTGCATTTACCCACTGTCCAGAACAAGCAAAAAGTCTGTATTCTGGTTATTTTAACTTTGCTGCATTAAAGCATATATTAAAGTTTTAAAATGGAGTTGACAAAGAGGGCCCTATGTCAAAGCCTTTCCAACTTCCTCTCAAGTACACTTAAGCCAAGTGTCTTTTCCAACTCATGACACAATTTGGCAGCTCTTCTAGTCCCTTTCTGTTACTAATCACTGCTCCTAACAGTCTGCCAAATAAACTGCATTATTTCTTCCTGTGAACTTTGCTTCATTTCTGGACTTCAGTCTACTTCTGGACATTCTTAATAGTAAACGTACCTTGGAACACAGATCAGTAGTCTACATACAGAACATACATTTCACTTTCATCTCTGAAAAAAAGCTGTATTTCCCTAACTCTCCCTCAGGAAATCCATACCCTACTTGCTTCAAAAAATGTCTTTTCTCTCAGAAATCTGCTTCAGGAACATAGAGGTACTCTCTGATATATATGACAGGAACAAGTAGCTACTCTATCATAGAATCATAGAATGGTAAGGTTGGAAGGGACCTCTGGAGATCATCTAGTCCAACCCTCAGTATAGCCCATACGGGGATTGAACCCACAACCTTGGTATTAGCAGCACCACACTCTAACCAGCTGAGCTAAACCTGCTCATATCGGGTCTTTAGTTTACAATAATAAGACATTTCAAAGGCAAGCCTTAAAACTCATCTAACCCACTGGCATCAATGATTTTCACTGAAGTTCCCCAGATTTCAGCGGTTTTATTTATGACTATTTTCACTGCAACTTCCACAGAGCCACTCTCACCAACCAACAAGTCTCTGGAAAATCAGTGAGGGAAAGAAAAAACAAGCAAACAAACAAAAACAAACGAACAAACACACACTCAGGMATTTTGGAAGGGTATTCACATAGTCTAGGTTAGACTGTGTGGGTGCTCCCTAGAGTGCCGGTGTCACTYCATTGGCTCTCAGGGAAATCACACTCTTAACTGACAATCTCTGAATCAGACTGAAGTCAGACACCTAGCTAACCTGAACTGGATAACATTACTGACCCTCCTCCAAGCTATTTCAGCTATACATTTTTATCCACTACGTGTCTATTTTTTGCACGCTTTTCTTTCTGCTTCTGCTTAGACTTTTCAACAATACCAACTGGCAATTAAGTTGCACAGTAGAAAACACTGCTTGTCCTTAATTTAGAGGTTAAACTACTGTACAGGTAAGTGTAGGTTAATATTTCTGTAGGTATTACTATAATGCCTTGAATATTTAAAATTTTCTTTTGCCTAGGTTCCAGGTTAACAGAATTTCTTCTGTGAAATCTTCAAAATTCTGAAATAGTAACTGATAATTAATGGAGAAAATCCTGCATTGTGGCATACAGGCATCCAGGGGCAGACTGGAATACAAAACAGATCTCTAATGCCTCTGGGCTCAATGGTTGCTAGATATCTAATAATATATTCAGTACTACTGATATTTTCAAGGTAGCATAATTTCTGGCTTTATAACTAACATTTTATTTATTTGAACAATAAGAAATCATCCCTTTATTCTTCCAAATACACTGGTCTTGAAATTTATACATTAGAGAAGCGTAAAGATCTTGCACATTCAAAAAAATGGAAGTGGTAGAAAAGGCAGCTATACTCTGAATTACAAATGCACACTGGGACTGGCAATGGTGGGTCTTCTGGCTGAAATGCTGTTTTGTAGTCCTCATTTTGGAGGGATTGACTAGCAGGCTTTTCCTAATCAGTACAAAGTACACARAAAGCATGCTTTTACTTTTGTTGCAGGTTCCTCACTTATCTTACCTTTTCAGGCACAGGCCACTGTGCATCTGTTAGAGCAGATTAGCAGTCACTGCTGCATATTTATGGGTCTCACTGACAGACACTGAATAAATCCAAAATGCAGTCTGCTTCCTTGCTATTTTTAAGGCTCCTCTAAATCTTTGAGAGGGCCTTAAATAATCAAAGTCTCCCACTTTCTTCACAGAAAGCAAGGAAAAAAGGCAGTAAAGGTGCACTACATAAGCAGAGCATAAATCCCAGTGACACAGCGAAGAATTGAGGGGACTTGGCCCTCGTCTAACACTGCTTTAGCCACACTGCTTGGAAGAGCGATCTCTGCCTCAGCCTGGAGCCGGCAAAGGGCCTCCTGCTTCAAGCTTCCACGGCGATTAGGAATGGGGACAGAAACACTCCACAACAACCATTTCTACTCAAAAAAAGGGGGGGGGGGAAGGAAGGAAGGAAGAATCCTCGTGGTGACAAGCAGCTGTCCTGCCACCTATTCTTTCCTACCTAACCCCCAAAATAAATAAGTAAATAAATAAACAATAGGATCTCCACGGCTGCCCCGACACCCCTCAGCGCCGGGCCGGGCGAGGGGCCGTGCCGTGCGTCCTGGCGCTGGCGCCGCCGCCCTCACCTTGTTGGTGAAGCAGGAGGCCACGTAGAAGAGGCAGAAGGCGATGCCGCCCGCCGGCCGCTTTAAATACATCTGTCAACGCATGTCGCGCCGCCGCGCGGAGGGGGCCAACGCCGCAGCGGCGGGGCGCGCCCGCTGCGCGCCGGCCATGACAGC
>NW_028186734.1:4747093-4757790 GCF_003343005.1 Rhea americana
CTGGGGAGCCCAGAACTGGACACAGTACTCAAGATGAGGCCTCCCCAGGGCTGAGTAGAGGGGCAGGATCGCCTCCCTCGACCTGCTGGCAACAGTCTTCCTAATGCACCCCAGGAGACCATTGGCCTTCTCGGCCACAAGGGCACATTGCTGGCTCATGGTCAACTTGTCATCCACCAGCACTCCCAGGTCTTTCTCTGCAGAGCTGCTCTCCAGCAGGTCAGCCCCCAGCTTGTACTGGTGCCTAGGGTTATTTTTCCCTAGGTGCAGGACTCTGCACTTGYCCTTGTTGAACCTCGGGAGGTTCTTCTCCGCCCAGCTCTCCAGCCTGTCTAGGTCTCTCTGAATGGCAGCACAGCCCTCAGGTGTGTCAGCCACTCCTCCCAGCTTGGTAGCATCAGCAAACTTGCTGAGGATGCACTCCATCCACTCATCCAGGTCATTGGTGAAAAAGCTGAACAGGATGGGACCCWGTACTGAGCCCTGGGAGATGCCACTAGCCACAGGCCTCCAACTAGACTCCACACCACTGATGAYRACCCTCTGAGCTCTGCCTTTTCAGCCTCAATCAATCAATCAGCCTTCAGTTCTCAATCCACCTCACTGTCCAGAGGTAGTAGCATTGTTATGTGCAGCCAAGAGATTAAAACAGAGATACTACTGAAGTCAATGGTATAGCTGTTAAAATTATCAGTTGTTTGGGAGATGACAAAGTGTGCTTGGCATCAGTTAAGAGTATCTTAAAGCACAGGTCAAGTGAAGTGTAACAACTCATCGAATGGATGGTGTTTTGCAGCTAAGTACTTCAGAGGCTTGTAAAATGCAAGACAGACTTCAGTCGGATGTACCAAATTGTATTTCATAGTACTATTCATCATGTGTTCCTAAACATACACTCACGTAATCTCAGCTTGTAAATATATATTGCCTTGAAACACAGAAGTCAATTTAGTTCTGTAAACTGAGTTTCTGTTCAAAATTACTTTTGTCTGACTACAATTTATCTCCCATATATCTTTTACTTGACTTACATTGTTTTTGGCAAGATCTAGCAGTTCCAGATTAGCTATATTATCAATAAATGTTCTTTGGGAGCTGCTCTGGCAAGATCTAGCAGTTCCAAATTAGCTATATTGTCAATAAATGTTCTTTAGGAGCTGCTCATGCCATTACAGCACCATCTTAATTGTGTTCTGAAAGCCTGAAAAATGGATAAAGCATGAGGACAAGTTTTGTCCAAATCAGAAATGCTGACTTAGTATTATCTGTGCATAGATATCTGGGAAAATTACAAAAACAATTTACAGATAAGATGAGAAATTCCAGCTGCCCTAAACTTGATGGGAAATCAGGAGCCAATTCTGCGGGTAAATTACTGGGTAAGTCAACCTTCCCTAACCTGCCAGGAAACAGCAGAGTAGAATATTTTGGGGTCTGTTTTCAGGTACAGAAAAAGTGTTCTAGGTTGTATACGCTGCATGTTGTATCGCTGTAAAATTATTATCATCAATCAGTAAATCATTACAATGCTCTATACTGTCAAATGTTATGTAAATGGTTTATTTTATTATGTGAGAGCACAAGGATTTAAAAATTAGGAATATGATCAAAAGCTCCTTTTGATACAATATGGAGAGAGTTACCTGCCAGCATCAAGATACCGAGCTGAGAGAGCCCAGCAAACACAGACTTTACTATTTGCAGACTGTTATCAGAAAGGTTTGAATAGGTAAGATTTTCTAAGGTGCTGAAAATGTTGTCCAGGTAACTCAGTCTGATTTCAGCTAAGTCAAAGCAAACAGTTTCTCTGTATTCTTGAACAGGTCTAATGACAAGTTTGTAAAGTTGTTCCAAGAGAGATACAGATAGAGAATGCTCTTGCCACTGYCTACCAAAGAATTTTCAGAAGGGAGAGCTGGTTTTAGGCTATACCTGAGTAAGTTAGATTGAACAGGTGTAGAAACAGCCCTGGCAGAAGGAGGCTGCCATTCAAGATGAGTTTCTGTTTCTTGGGCAATACCAGAAATTGGTATTCACCAGAACTGCCAGGTGAACTGGCAATTTGTTAGAGAAGAGATGCAAAAACACTTCAGAAAATGGAAAGATATCCAAAGAGCAACATAAATACCAAAGGAATAATCATGACTGCCTACAGTGGGAAAGGGAGGGAGGAAAATCTAACAATGTGGGCCTTTTCTTATTGGTGTGGTTTTGCTTCTAACAAGTGACATGACAAAATGCCGATCATTTTCCATAACTGTTGAARTTATTTTCTACAAGCCAGAAGAATGTTGTTCCGTTGTACATGAAGAGGAATAATGCACAGAGTAGTACAAATCTTTCTGCATTCTTCACGTAAATGATTGGGCTACATCACACTAGTGACAGGATCTCATGCAAAGGTGAAACCAATTTCTTTGCTGGTAGTAGAACCTGGCACAGTTGCACTGAAGTTCATTTAAACCACATTCAAAGTGATGGAATTATAAAAACCACAGACTCATACTGAAATAAGTGTCCACATGACAAGTGGACACCAGAATATCTCATTTTATATTCATCTGTTACTTCATATCAATGTTCTGTGCATTAGACAAGCTTTTTATCATAGACTTTGATTCAGCTATTTTACATACCTTGCACATAAGGAATACACATATTTTTTGATACCTCTGGGTACTTGGGGAGGCAATACATAGATAAAATTTTCCTTTGCTCCCTATTTCTGACAAGATATCAATTAATTTCAGTTAAAAATACTATATTAAACCATCTTTCTGTCTGTATTTAGCTATCAGGTTGAAGCTGAATGGAGATGCAATGTAGTTTTCTCTGAAAATATCTTCAAAATCATTTATGAAATGAAAAGCAAAACTTCTTTATGAAGAAAAAAAGAAGCCTGTCAAAGGTAGAGTTGAGTTTTGTATTCTTGTCCTGCTTATTTTTTTAATATTAGAAATCCATGCATGCGTAACATATTTTTCCTGGAAAAGCTGTCATCCTTGGATAATTCTCTGCAGTTCTTGGATGACTAAAAATAAGTGAGACCATCATCAAGAGAAATTAATGTTGGTAATTAGGGGATGTTTACTAAGACATTTTGTGCTTTAAAAAAACCCYGCTTTTTTAAGTCTGTATTTAACTCAATCATTTAACAAACACTAAGTAAAATATTTAAACCACCTCCTCTACCTTGCAAGGTAAGTTTCCTTTTCCATTCTCTAAATCTCCAAGTCATTCTCTAGTAAAAATAGGGGGAAAGATTTCTTATTTCTGTGGTAAAAAATTAGTACTTTGGAAGTGATTTTTAGAAAAGGAAAGTTAACAAATCTTTTGGGACTTTTTCTGTCATTAAATGGCAAATACAGAATAACAGCATTCCTTGATATCTTCAGTTACAGCTCGCAGTCATTTTGTTGACAAAAATAACATTCATAACATGTCTTACCAAAAATAAATTACTTCCTTTGTGTTTAATTTTAGCCATACTATCTGAACATTGTATGTTCAACAACAAGTTAAAAAACAGTTTGTGGTAAAATACATTCAACAAATGGTGGATACTCAACCTGTGAAATTCCTGTGTGTTCTCTGCCTTTAGCAGCTTTGTAAATTTAACCAAAAGTGATTTCACAAACTGTAGCTTTTATTGCTTAACTTGTACTGTTTGAGATACTTGTTTTGCAAGCCACCCTGGGAGAGAGGGGAAAAAAAAAAGTAAAGCAAATAGAAACTGAATGTAAACAAGTAGATTTCATAGCAGTTCTTATGCATGTCAATGACGCATAAACTATAAATATCCTAGGGAGTCAGAGAAACAGTGARAGACGTGCCTCACCTTGCTATGATTGCTGGGTGTTCTTTTATTAGAGTGTAGGCAAGCTGCATTCTTGCCCATTGATACACTGGCAAGGTGCTGTCTGTGCAGCTGTCATTTCAACTTTGCTCGGGTAATTCAAGGTACAGGGTTCTCTCTGTACGTGTACATCCTGGTTCTGGAGGGCAAAACAAAGCAGCATAAACAGGGAACTGATGAGCATAGTCTAAACTAGGAAGAGAGAGGGGAACCTAACTGGTAGACCAGAGGCTAAATCCAGCCCACCATAGAATTCTGTCTAACCTGCTGCTTTTGCCTCAGAGACAAAGCCAGTGGCCAAAGCTCAACACCTGAACAGTCCCCTTTGCACTTAGGCGAATTTAAGCATTTTAGTCCATGAGACACAATCCTGTATGATTCATAAGGAGTTGGCCCAAAACAGACATCTGATTTCCAGAGCTGAAAGGAGGTGTGGTTCATCCTGGCTTGAAAAGACACTTTCATGCCACAGTAATGGATGCAATAGAAATGGAAGGTAGATTATATTGCATTTCTGCTTCATAGAGTGTATGTTAAAGTGCTCTGAATAGCTGTAAAAATGTAAAATGTATCTTTTGCAGACAAAAGTATATACTTTGTATTGTATCACAAATTCAACCTAGAAGGCTTTACTGTATCAAAAGAGTAAGAAAAGTTTACAGGTATCTACAAAGACTAATGTCAGCATGTGATCAAAATACTTTTGACTTGTTATTTAGTGAAATATCATTTTTATACATAATGTTACATTGATATYTCTCTTTGTTCTTCTTGCACCATTTTCTATTAAAAGTGGGAGGCTTGTTCTCAGCCAAAAGTAATATATTTTCCTACAGCAAAATGCATGAAGACAGGTTTGAATTATTGTAAATCACTTGGATTAAGAATGAAGACAGACTTTTTTGCAAATGACTACTTCGAACTACATATTGTGTAATTGCAAAACAGCTTTGGAAATATTTTGAGTAATATGAACGGAAGTTTCTGCTCCACCTAGATTTTTACCTGCATTTTTATTAGGMGATATGAATGTGAATGTGTGGCAAATAATTTTGTTTATGTGACATTTTACAGAACATTTCCTCTTAATAYTGTTCAGTTCTAAGCTTGATCCATTCATTTAAAGGGTCATGGGATTGAGGCCTTTACTGTAATATTTATTCAAGCAGGACGTGCTTTGAATCTTATGTCAGATTGCAGAACTGAAGGCTACGAAAAAGGACTCATTTCTGAAAATTAAAAAAACAAAAGGCAAGGGAATATTAAGTTATTTTAATGTCCCTTTGAACAAAAGAAATACAAAAAGAGTGTTTCTTAATCTGTGCTTGTACAGTTGTGCTAAAGTAATGATTTTCTTAGGACAGCAGGACATTGCTCTGACACTCAGCTCATTTATGTAAGTGGTAAATTTAGCCAAGGCAAATGCAAGGGCATGGCAGCAGTCCTCAAACGCAGAAAGGCAGCCGCAAAGAAAAAAAAAAAGGAATCCGTCTTCTCCAGGGCCACAGGCACAAACCACACTGCGATCGCAGGGCCAGACTGAGCCCCCAGGCTGCATCCGCGGGGGCATGTGCCCGACCCTCTCCGGACCCAGGCAGCCCACCCCGTCACCAGCACCAGGAGGCACTTGCGGCAGGCATGGGCCCTGGACTGAGGGATCGCGGGCCTCGCCTGGCCAAGCTGATTCTCCCACAGCCGAGCTGCTGGCTGGTTTTGCAGGTGTGCCCTGGTAGTGCGGGCTTTACCGGGACACGTACCCCGTGTGTGCTGGGGACGCCTGGGGGGTGGCAAGCCCCCTTACCGCTTCTCCTGAGCCTGGAGCAACCCCGCTTGCGAGCCTGCCTCGCTGCTCATTGGCAGCGGTCGGAAGGACACWGCATCCTTGCGCTTACCGATCGCCCTGACACGGGGCGATGGGCCAGGCTCAGGGAGGTTCCTAGCCACCGCTTCCCCGTGGCAGGGAAACCTGCTCACACAGAGCGGTAAGGCGGCAAGGCATTGTAGCAAAATGCCACGAGATTGCCTCTACCCCTTTAACTGAGAATTCTTCCGGAAAACAGCAGGTTTTAATTACGATACTACAGTAAACGCGATATAGCCCCGCCGCCGCGGGCGCCCCTCCCTACCTACCTGCCCGCCCGTCCCTCCCCGGCGTGCCGGGCACGAGCGCTTCCGGCCTCCTGGCGACATCACCGGAAGGGCGGGTGACGCCCGCAGGCCGCCAGCCAATGAGAGGTCCGGAGGGCAGGTGACGAGGCGGGAGGAGCGGGGAGGGGGAACCCGGAAGGGTTTGTATTTGGAGCGGCGCTGCCCTGCGGGGAGCTTCTGCCGCCGCCGCCGCCCCGCTGCGCGCACAGATGGACCCGGTGGGAGTCGCCGCCGCCCCTCCTGAGGCCGGGCCGGGCCCCGCCTGGCAGAGCAAGGTGGGCGGCGGGGCCGGGCGCCCTATCTGCCCGCCGGGAGCCGCTGGGGCCGCTATCGGGGGCGCCCGCCTGGGCCCGGGAGGCGGAGGGCGCCTGGTTATCGGCGCGGGGCCCGGCCGCCGCCCTCTCTCCCCGTAGCGGAGCCGCTTGCGGTGTTTGTCCTTTCGGGGTGCGGGAAGGTGCTGGTGCGCTCTCCCCGGAGCGCTGCTGCGGGGACGGTGTAAGCTCGCTCCTGGTGCCGCGCTGGTGGTGCGTGCGGAGGCTGCCCCGTGCCTTCGGAGCGCACTGCAGCCGAAAAACGCGAGGCTTCTTCCTTCTTCTTTCTTCTTTTGCAGTTAGTAATTGACCATGGGCACCCTTTGAATCACTCTTTTTCTCTACCGAGTTTATGAAATCGCCCCTCGACRTTTTTCTGTGCTTTAGAAAATCATGCTCCCCTAAGTGCCTATAGAAGACAAAATCTTGCGTAATTGTATGAGCCCGCTTTGTAGCCGGTGACGTCTAGGGGATTAGTGGGGACTGACTCTACATCTTCTGTCAACTTGAGGAAAATGTTTTTTCACAGTGTCCCTGGGGAGCACCTAAACCTACATCAATATCGTGTTCTCTTGCTGATGTAATGAGTGAACAGCTGGCAAAAGAGTTGCAGCTGGAAGAAGAAAATGCTGCTTTTCCTGAAGTGGTTGCGTAAGTTTAAATCTTAGAGTAATGATCTTGATGGCTGTCTAGTCAACATCTATCTCTTGTGGATTTTATTACAGTGTATTTCATGTGTAAGAATATAGTTAAATGTTAAAATCGTGTTAAAATTTTTTCTTATGGACTCTTTACTGTCCTTGCTCCTTTCCTGCTGCTTTCTTTAAGGTTTAGGGTGCTTTAAGCAAATCCATAAGCTATATTTAGGGAAATATTGTCAAAAAAGAAGGAAAAACTTTTTTGATGAGCTGTTGTTCATAGTGTGCTAGGTTATTTTGAAAACTACCTATTCTGCTGTTCATATATATTATCATTAGTATCGTCTCAGTATTCAGAAGCTCAAAACASAACACACAAGCTTACTACTTCTAAATTCATACAAAGACTTCTGCCCCTGATCTTTTCTGTGAAGCAGAGCAATGTAACACAGTTCAGCTGTAAGCCTCTCTTTCATGAATGGCATCTTAAAACTGGAAACTGATGCTTCTTACAGAATGGTAAATAAAGGCATTGAAGCAATGTTTCCACTGTAAAGGAGGGGTAAAAAGAGATGGAGCTCTGTTACTCCTTAGAGTTTGTTTTTTTTTCTGTTTAGATCCATTAGTTTTTGTGCAGCTCTGCATTAGATCTTTTTTTATAAAGTAATGAAATGATATAAAGTGATGTTTGTGTTTAGACTACTGTTTTCAGCTAAGTTTTTGTTTTAAAT
The DNA here is from genome assembly GCF_003343005.1 of Rhea americana. NCBI lineage: Eukaryota > Metazoa > Chordata > Aves > Rheiformes > Rheidae > Rhea > Rhea americana. The sequence goes on from NW_028186734.1 coordinate 4,754,778, forward strand.
CCTTTCTTATGTTACACAGTGTTACTGAAGGACCATTTATTACAGGAGAAAATATTGACACATCAAGTGACCTAATGTTAGCTCAGATGTTGCAGATGGAATTTGACCGGGAATATGATGCACAGCTTCGGCGTGAAGAGAAAAAGTTCAATGGAGATAGCAAAGGTACCCTTATGAAAGGTGATATCTGTGCTTTGGAGATATTTTATGACCTTCTGTTTAAGGTGATAGAGCTGTGAGGAAGTAGTGAATTGCTGATAACCATAAACATGTGTTTTGTTTCTCAAGTCTCTATATCCTTTGAAAATTATCGGAAGGTGCATCCCTTTGACAGTGACAGTTCAGAGGATGGGGTTGATTGGCAGGATACTCGTCACGATCCTTACAGAGCAGGTATGTGGTAACTCTAAACAGTACAAAAACTTCCTGTTACGTATTTAGACCTAAGAAAATGCCATACTTAGGTTCCCTGAATGTAAGGGGACTGGTTGTAAAGAAGACAGGTCTTCTGATTGCGAGCTGCTGTGCGGGAAGTTAATCTGGTAACTTCAGATTTCTCTCTTCTAGTATTCTGGCTTCAGTGGATGAATCTGAAATAATAATTACCATATAAGAACTGTATTGTGGGATATGTTTGTTGTCATTACATCTATCCAGAGTATGTATCGGGCATCTGCACGTCATATTACATCTGCAGTGTGTCAAAAGTGTTTGACACCCTAGAGAAAGCATAGAAGTAGTCGCGACATAGCAAAAGAAATTGACAGCTTTAGGATAAGAGAAGACAACTGTGTTAAGATCACACAACTGAAGTTTATTCTTTTTAAATATAAAAGTTATACAGCTTTTAATCATAGAATCATAGAATCGGTAAGGTTGGAAGGGACCTCTGGAGATCATCTAGTCCAACCCTCAAACAAGTGGCCCATACGGGGATCAAACGCGCAACCTTGGCGTTATTAGCACCACGCTCTAACCAGCTGAGCTTTTTGTGGACATCATCAAACCTTTGTGAACATTAGTTATATTTACTGAAATGTAGAGTTTGACTTAGTCTTTTTGCTACTGGCAGATAAACCTACTACTACCCCGAAAAAGGGCTTCATAGGAAAGGGAAAAGACATTACTACTAAGCATGATGAAGTGGTATGTGGAAGAAAGAACACTGCTCGCATGGAAAATGTAAGTGAAAACTACAGAGAATTAATTTTGTGTTATAGATATAAAAATATATTTTACAAAAATGCTTGGAATGCTGTAATTAAAGAACTAGTGTTTCTGTGCTACTGTGTTTTATGCATTATGTTTTTTGTATTATTTTATTTATTTATTTATTTTTTTAACTCTCCGAAGAAACAAAAGCAACATAGTGGTTGGATTAGTTATTCAGGGTAGGAATTTGGATTGTGCGTTTTGTTTAATGTGTTGTTAATTGTTAATCGTTGCTAAGTATACTAATAAAGAGATTCAAGAACTTGCACAAAACTCTTTTGATTAAAAAAAAAAAAAAAAAGTTGCCAGCAAGTTTGGTGCTTGAGCAAGTTCTTTCAGTTGTTTGATATGCATCTTTTCAATCTGTTTATCCATCCTTTAAATTTGCTTTAACTTAATTGGTACAGCTCCTGAAAATAAGGAAATGCTGCAAGTGTTATTTTTGCAGGCTGTTAGGTTATCTCATTTATTTGAGGCTGAATTTTGATTTTTGAATTTAGAGCAATGTATTTTTAACTTTTGTGAAACCCACTTTGTGGAATACCATCACTTAGGTCCTAATTTACCTTAAGGTTTTGCAGATTGGAACAAGAAATTTCTGCTTAGGCTATTTTTGTGTGTGCGCGCGTTGTGGGGGAGGAGGAGCGGGGAGGACGCCTGCTAGTGGTAATGCTTAAAATGCTATTATATCTCTTTGTAGTTTGCACCAGAATTCCAAGTTGGTGATGGAATTGGGATGGACCTAAAGCTGTCTAATCAAGTCTTTAATGCCTTAAAGCAACATGCGTACTCTGAGGAACGTCGAAGTGCAAGGCTCCATGAAAAGAAGGAGCACTCCACTGCTGTATGTTTTTAAYTGTTTTTGTATCCTTTATTTTGTGTAACAGCTGAACGTTCTGGTGATCCTGTCAGGATGATGAAGTGACCGGCTAAATTCCACAATTTAATAACTTAGGAAATCCATTGTTATGCTTTGTAGGCCCAGTCTTGAGCAGGGCCTTTGGTAGTGCCTGCTGTGGACCTCTTTAAACTTGTGTGTTTTATTATATTCATTTTACACCAGTAACAGCAAGATAAAATATTCAGGCTATTGTGGTTCACTGTTTTTAAGAGTGAAAAACCTATATGAAGTGCTCTTAAGAAATGACAGTGTCCACACTGTGTGAAGAATTGGTAAAATACTATGTTGCACAGCTTACAATCTACCTGAGAGTATTAAATCTTAAGGAGTAAAGATCACAGTGCTAGAACAGTTTAGCTTTGCTTCATTTGAGGTTTTTGTATCRATTAATATGTTATTCTTTCTATGTAGACATCTGCAGTATATAAATGCTCTGAAACACTCCTTCTGTTTGACTTTAATGACCTTAATAAAGTGAGTATTCATCTCACCTTTGTAGGAGAAAGCGGTGGATCCTAAGACACGTTTACTTCTGTATAAGATGGTCAATGCTGGGATGCTGGAGACCATCACGGGCTGCATCAGCACAGGAAAAGAATCAGTTGTTTTTCATGCATATGGAGGAAAGTATGTACATTATTTATTATTGGCGCTAGTCTTAACTGTCAAAGATGGTATAAAAGGGGAAAACCACAGAAATACTTTAAATATTCTGCCTTTTAAATCTCTTTCTCAAGATTTGACATTTGTATTAATGCTTACACAGCTGATAACATATTCTGAAAACCAGCTTTACCAACCTTAAAGCAAACAATCCCTACTTTCTTCCCTAGAGACTGTTTGTTTGATTGAACAAATCCACTGTAACTTCTGTAGAAGTCTTTTTTTTTTTTTTTTTTT